>NW_008354281.1:7164991-7165723 GCF_000622305.1 Nannospalax galili
AACAAAACCTCCCAACCAAAAAAAAGCCAAAACCTCCCAACCAAAAACAACCACATGGTCATCTTAATAGATGCAGAGAAAGCCTTTGACAAAATTCAACATGCATTTATGTTCAAAGTCCTAGAGGGAATTGGACTGGAGGGAACATACCTCAACATAATTAAAGCCATATATAACAAACCCACAGCCAACATCATTCTAAATGGAGAAAAACTGGAAGCACTCCAATTAAAATTAGGAACCAGACAAGTCTATCCACTATCTCCACTTCTCTTTAACATAGTGCTTGAAACTCTTGCAAGAGCAATAAAACAAGAGAAGGAAATTAAAGGAGTAATAATTGGAAAAGAAGAGCTCAAATTATCCCTTTTTGCAGATGATATGATATTATATCTAAGGGACGCTAAAAATTCCACGCGCAAACTCCTAGAAATTATTAACACATTCAGTAAAGTGGCAGGAATTAACCTTTCTATATACCAATAATAAGCAATCAGAGAAAGAGCACATGCAAACACTCCCCTACACAATAGCTGAAAAAAAAATCTCAGAATAAACCTGACCAAAGACAACAAAGAGCTCTACAATTTAAAGAGATTGAGGAAGACATCAAAAGATGAAGGACCTCCCATGCTCATGGATTAGAAGAATTAATATTTTGAAAATGACCATCCTACCAAAAGCCATTTATAGATTCAATTTAATGCCAATCAAAATCCCCATGACATTCTT
>NW_008354281.1:7165875-7166635 GCF_000622305.1 Nannospalax galili
CTATAGTCATAAAAACAATATGGTACTGGCACAAAAATAGACCCTTAGACCAATGGAACAAAATTGAAGACCCAAATCTGAGTAATTGCAATTTTAGCCACCTGATATTTGACAAAGGGGCCAAGAACATTAACTGGAGGAAAGACAGCATGTTTAGCAAATGGTGCTGGCAAAACTGTATCTCCACTTGTAGAAGAATGAAACTAAACCCCTATCTTTCACCCTGCACAAAAGTGAATTCCAAACAATCAGTGACCTCAATGTAAAGCCTGAAACTTTGAAACTGTTAGAAGAAAAAATTGGCAAAAACCTAAAAGATATAGATGCACGAAATAACTTTTTAAACTGGACATCAATTGCTCAGGAAACAAGGTCACGAATCAACAAATGGGACCTCATTAAACTAATAAGCTTCTGTACAACAAAGGAGGAAACCAGGGAATTGAAGAGAACACCCACAGAATGGGAGGAAATATTCACCAGCGACACATCTGACAGAGGTTTAATAACCAGAATATATAATGAACTCAAAAAAACAGAGAACCAAGACAAGAAGCAACCCAATTAAAAGATAGGCTAAGGAGCTGAACAGAGAGTTCTCAAAAGAAGAAATAAAGATGGCTAAGAAGCATCTTCAAAGATGTTCAACATCACTAATAATTAGGGAAATGCAAGTTAAAAACACTTTAAGATTTCACCTCACCCCAGTCAGACTGGCTAAGATCAAGAAAACAAATGATACCAAATGTTGGAGAGGATG
>NW_008354281.1:7167540-7168007 GCF_000622305.1 Nannospalax galili
AGACATACTTTGAGGCCTATAATAATTTGGTCAGAGGGACATAAAGGACACTTTTTGCCCCTTGCCCTCCTAAGTCAACTAGTTCCAGGGTACTATGAGCATCTCCCAAAATGTCTTGTAATTATGGTGTGTCACCTGTCCTCTTAATCAAGGAGGCCGAGAAGACCCACGAGATGGACATGAATCAGTGCCCAGCCTACAAAGAGGAGGGTCAACACAGAGGTATCATTTCCTCCATGCTTCCAAGTGGAGCAAGCCATGATCGAGCAGGACCTTCGACTTATCTTCACATAGGTGGAACTGGTAAAAGAAAGGAGCCAGGGACTCCTCCCAAGCCCATGTGACCCCTGAGGAACAGATCCTCAAATTGGCTTATCTGGGCCAACTGTGTGGCCTTAAACACCCAAAAGGAAAGTATAAACAAAGATTAAAGGGGCCAATATAATTTCTTAAGAGTCCATATGCAT
>NW_008354281.1:7168145-7199012 GCF_000622305.1 Nannospalax galili
AGGAATATTGACAACTGATTGCTGCTAGATGAGGAACAGCTGACCCTCCTAAAACAAAGACCTCTAGATAGGCTGACTAGATTTACCAGAAGGGCAAGTAGTGGAGAATGGCTGGGCGTGCTGACAACACAGCAGACAGTAGCAGGGATCACAGGGATCACAGAGTATAAGGGCTCTAGTGGGGGGAGGGAGGGTATGAGAGGGTGCCATGTGGGAAGTGGGTGTATAGTTCAAACAAATAATAATAATAAAATTTTTTAAAGAAAAAACAAACCAGCATGGTGGCACATGCCTTTAGTGCCAGCATTTAAGAGGCAGAAGCAGGTGGATCTCTATGAGTTTGAGGTCAGCCTAGTCTACATGTAGCTGAGGTTACTGGGACACCGTGTCTCAAAAAGACCAAAAGCAAAACAAAACAAAACAAACAAAAAAATACAAAACAAAAAACCACAAAACCAAACCAAACCAAAAAGCCCCTAAAGGTATAGAGAATTTACTCAATGAAATCATAGCAGAAAATTCCCTAAATCTAGACAAAGAAATGGGCATCCAAACAGAGGCATTTAGAATTCCAAGTATATATGACCATTGCAGATCCTCTACACAATATCTAGTGAAAATGTCCAAAGTATACAACAAAGAACAAACATTAGAAACTATAAGGGAGGGGCTGGTGAGATAGCTCAGTGGTTAAAAGTAAGTACTGCTCTTTCAAAAGACCTGAATTCAGTTCCTAACATCCACATGGGGCAGGGGTGGGACTCACCCCTTTGATTCCAGATCTAGGGGATCTGATGCCCTCCTCTGGCCTCCACAGACAACTGCACTCACATGTACCACCACCCCCACACATACATACACATAATTTTAAAAACTAAAAATAAATCTTAAGAAAAAAAAAAGCTATAAGGCTGGGCGTGGTGGTACATTCCTTTAATCCTAGCACTCAGGAGGCAGAGGCAGGCGGATCTCTGTGAGTTCAAGGCCAACCTGGTCTACACAGTGAGTTTCAGGCCAGCTGGGGCTACAAGGAGACCATGTCTCAAAAAGATAAAAAGAAAAAAGCTGTAAGGGAAAGCTGGGCACCTATAATTCCAGCACTTTGGAGGTGGAGGCAGTAGGATCTGGAGTGCAAGGCCAGCCTGGGCTACATGAGACCCTTTCAAAAAGAAAAAAAGAGAAAGGAAAAGGAAGGAACTGAAAGAAAAAAGAAGACTGTAGATGTAGCTCAGTGGTACAGAACTTACCTAGCATGTGTGAGGCCCTAGGTTCAATCCCTATACTGCAAAAATGAAAGAAATAAACAGTAGGTTAAAAGGCACAGCATAGGACCAACAAGATGGCTCAGCAGGTAAAGGTGTTCACGGCTGAACCTGATGACCAGAGCTCAATCCCCAGAATCCACCTGGTGGAAAGAGAGTACTGACTCCTGAAAGCTACCCTTGGACATCCACACAACAACAGCAACACACACTATGATCTTTAAACATTTTTAAAAGATACAACATAGTCTGGTAGCACATGCTTATAATCATTGTATTCAGGAAGCAGAGGCAAGGACTGGGGCGAGCTTATGGTTAGCCTGGGGTATAGTATAGCAAGATTCTCAAAGAAGATGCAATAGAACAAGTATGGCACATATCATGAACTTCTTCAGCGACCTCACTGGATTGGAAATCACCCGGAACGCTTTTGAAGGGGATTTTGATCCCTTCCCAGAAAAAGGGATTTGAATCCCTGCTTTGATACTAATCCATTAAGACTTCCCATGTTCCAGAAGTCACAAAAGGATAATTACAGGGCTCTATTTTCACTCCTAGAGAAAGTTTCTGGAGGAGTGTATATAAAGAAATCCTCAGGGGCTGGAGTGGTTAAGAGCACTGGCTGCTCTTGCAGAAGACCCAGGTTTGATTCCCAGTACCCTAATGGCAGCTAACAGTCATCTGTAAATCCAGTTCCACGGAATTTGAATCTCTTTTCTGACCTCCACAGGCAATGCATGACAGGGGTGCACTTAAACACATGAAGGCAATATACTCATGCACATAAAATAAAAATAATGAATACAAAATTTTAAAAAAGAAAAAAATGAAGAAATCCTTAGTTGGTTAACAGTCTTGAATTTATATGTGGATTGACAAATGTTCTTCTGGGCATGGAATGATCTGGAATCCAAGACATCTTTAGTTATTTGAAATCCTTTTGATAAAATTGAAGAGGAGACACAAACAGATCCTATGGAGAGATTTTATACTTCTGCACCCAAAGGTGGATTAAAAAGAATTAAGGCCACGGGATTTCAAAATCCTTTACCTTATCTCTTTCTTAGTTTGGTGGCTTAGAAATAAACTGAGTGTGGTGATACACACACTTGGGAGGTAGAGGCAAGAGGATCATGAATTTAAGGTTTTAAGAAACTCTTTCTTGAAAAACATACAAGGGCCAGTGGGTTGACTCAGTGGATGAAGGCAATTATCCACCAAGCCTGATAACCTGAGTCCTATCCCCAGGACCTACATGGTGGAAGCAAAGAACCAACTCCTGCAGATTGTTCTCTGGTTTCCACTGGAACATTGTGACACACATGTGCCAACACCCAATAAATAAATGTAAGGAATAAAATAAATTAGTATTCAAAATAATAGGTCTATTTTTTAAAAATGAATACACTGTTCTTTCTTTCTTTCTTTTTTTGAGACAGAGTCTCCCTATAGCCCCAGCTGGCCTAGAATTCACTATGTAGACCAGGCTGGCCCTGAACTCAGAGATCTACCTGCTTCTGCCTCTGAGTGCTAGATTTAAAGGCATGTGCTACCATGCCTGGCTCATGCCATCCCTTTAAATTTAAATATTTTTACTTCCCAATCACTCATAGATTGCTAGTCTTTAACTTTTTATTATTAGATCTGCTTAATCTTATGAAATATGCATATGCATGAGCCTTAAATACACCCAAATGTAATGATGAATTCTATGGGAATTGGCTTCCCACTTTCTATTTATTTATTTATTTATTATTTATTTATTTATTTATTTATTTTTAAAATTTTTTTGTGTGTACATAAGTGCACCCATGTTGTGGCAATGTCCAAGGAGGCCAGGCGAGGGTGTTGGGTCCCCTGGAACTGCAATTACAGACCATTGTTAGGTACCATGTGGGTGCTGGGAATTGAACTCGGATCCACTGCAAGAACACCCAGTACTCTTAACCACTGAACCATCTCTCCAGCCAATGAAAAGCTATTGCAAGGAACTGGAGAGGTTTGGTTCCCAGAACTTACATGGCTGCCAACTCTAGTTCCAGGGATTCTGACGCCCTCTTCTGGTCTCCACAGGCATTGCATGACACGGGTACACTTACAATATGCAGGCAACACACACACATAAAATAAAAAAATAAGTTTAAAGAAAGAAAAGTTGCCTTAAAGCAATTCTCTTACTCTAGTCCCACTTGCTCTTTTGCCTTTCAACTCTATATTCCCCTACATACTTGCCTTTGAGACTCAGACAGAAACTAAAACTTTGATGATTCTGCCCCAAACTTCTGGGACAGATGAAAGCCCAAAGAAGAGAGAGGTCCTAGGAGGCCATAACACCTTGGTAGTCAATAGTGTACTCACATTAACTCATGCCGGCAACTCAGCATTCCAGCACTTGAGGGACTGAGGCAAGAGGATTGTGGGTTCAAGATCGGCCTGGGCTACATAGTGAGATCCTGTCCAAAACCAAAAACCAAACAAAAAGATATAATGCACATACCATACAACTCACACTTAAAGTGTGTGAGCCAGTGGCATTTAGAGCATTCACAGGTTGTGAATCATCAGTACTGTCTAATTTTAGAACATTATCATCACCTCACAAAGAAACCCCGTGTCCATGAGAAGTCACTGCTCTTTGCTGTCTTTCCCCAGTGCCTGGCAACCGCAATCTGCTTCCTGTCGAGGGATTCAGAGGGTTTTGTAGCCAGACGCCTGGGTGCTGGTTTCACAATGTGGGTTGCTCAGCTGGCTCTTTCACTCCATTTTTTCTCTGGGTCTCAGTTTCCTCATCTGGCAGATAAGTCTCAGCTACACAACAGATGGAACAGAAGATGTAGTTCAATTGAGGAGTGCTTGCCTCTAGCATACATGAAGCCTTGAGGTCAAGCCACAGTGGAAAGAAAGAAAAAAAAAAGAAGGAAGGAGGAGAGAGAGAGGGAGGGAGGAAGGGAGGGAGTGAGGGAGGGAAAGAAAACTGGCTGGGGAATTTTGGAAGAAATTCAGAGTTCACTGGAGTGGGGCTTGCCATTGGATTTTTTTTTTTTTTTTTTTTTTTTTTTTTTTTTTTTTTTTGTCTTTTTGCGACAGGGTATCCCTGTAGCCCCAGCTGTCCTGGAACTCACTATGTAGACCAGGCTGGCCTTGAACTGCCAAAGATCCGCCTGCCTCTGCCTCCGGAGTGCTGGGACTAAAGGCGTGCACCACACCCAGCTTTGTTATTGGAAATTTAAAAAAATATTTTATTTATTGTGTGCATATGTATCAGATGAAGACTTGTAGGAATTTCTTTCCTTTCACCATGTAGGTTCTGTGAACTCAGTTTGCCAGACTCAGGTTACCTGCTGAGCCATGTCTCTGACCCAATTAAAAAAAAAACAAAAAAAAACCCCAAAAAACTTCAAATATGTGTCCATAAGTCTGGTGTTTTCCACACCAGCTTTGCTATCCAAATGTGATCCTTAGACCAGCAGAATCAGCTTCTACCCAGGCCTTCTGAGTCAGCCTCTTGCTAGTAGCAAGACTCCTCAGGTGACTAGTATACACACTAAAATCTAGAAAGTTCTACTCTCTGGTTACTACAAGCTCTAAACAGTGTACAGTTATGACATCTCTGCTCTTGCCTTGGTCAGCCACCAAGTGACTTTAATAATCAGTTCCCACAGACCAGCATTTACCCACACTGGAAAATTGGCTACCAGTCTGCAAGCTAAACAGGATATAGGGATATGCCATTTGCAAAGCCTTACAAAAGTTTGTTCAGTGATAGCTAATTACGCAGTGATTTGGAAGAACATCAAGTCATTTTTAAAGTTGTTTTATCTACTGTCCAGAAAGAAAAAAAATATATATATATATATAGGATTTACTTCTCAACCTGTAGGCACTTTAATTCTATACACCTTGCAAAAATCACATACATGCAGGCTCACATTTAAAGTATAAGAACTGCTCGGTTTAGTTGCCAGTTAGAATCATCTTATTATTTTATTTATTTTTTTTAAAGACAGGGTCTCATATATCCTAAGCCGGCCTCCAACTCCTTATGTAGCCAAAGAAGACCTTGGATTTCTGATCTTCCTGCCTTCACATCCCAAGTGTTGGGATTACAGGCATATGATACCACACCTGGGATGTTCAGTGATTTGGATGAACTCAAGGCTTTGTGAGTGCTAGCAAGCACCCTGCCGACTGAGTTACATTCCCCAGTCCCCAGCTTAAAAATATTGTTTACTCTGAGCAGTGCATGGTGGGCCTTTAATTCCAGCACTTGAGAGGCAGAGGCTGGTGAATCCGTGAGATTGAGTAAGTTCTACATAGTAAGTTCCAGGCCAGCTGGGGATACAGGGAGCCCCTATCTCTAAAAACCAAATAATAAGCTGGGCATAGTGGTGCACGCCTTTAGTCTCAGCACTTAGGAGGCAGAGGCAGGCAGATCTCTGTGAGTTTGAGGCCAGCCTGGTCTACATAGTGAGTTCCAGGCCAGCTGGGGATACAGGGAAACTCTGTCTCTAAAAACCAAATAATAAGCTGGGCATGGTGGTGCACGCCTTTAGTCTCAGCACTTAGGAGGCAGAGGCAGGTAGATCTCTGTGAGTTTGAGGCCAGCCTGGTCTACATAGTGAGTTCCAGACCAGCTGGGGATACAGGGAGACCCTGTCTCTAAAAACCAAATAATCTGGGCATGGTGGTGCACACCTTTAGTCTCAGCACTTAGGAGGCAGAGGTAGGAGGATCTCTGTGAGTTTGAGGCCAGCCTGGTCTACA
Organism: Nannospalax galili; assembly: GCF_000622305.1. Classification (NCBI taxonomy): domain Eukaryota; kingdom Metazoa; phylum Chordata; class Mammalia; order Rodentia; family Spalacidae; genus Nannospalax; species Nannospalax galili. Next base: position 7,174,172 of record NW_008354281.1, read on the forward strand.
TAGTGAGTTCCAGGCCAGCTGGGGATACAAGGAGACCCTGTCTCAAAAAAGACCAAAAAAAAAAAAAAAAAATCCAAAAGAACAACAGAAAGCCAAATAATAATAATAATAATTTTTGTTTACTTTGGGGGGCGCATGTGTGGAGGTCAGAGCACAACCTGTGGAGTCAATTCTGTCCTTCTACCATGTGGATTCCAGATACCTAACTCAGGTCATCAGGTTTGTCAACAACCATCTTTATCTGCTGAACCATCTCACACTCCCCTCCAACTTTTTTTTTTTTTTTTTTTTTGGTCTTTTTGAGACAGGGTCTCCCTGTAGCCCCATCTGTCCTGGAACTCGTTATGTAGAACAGGCTGGCCTTGAATTCACAGAGATCTGCCTGCCTCTACCCCCCGAGTGCTGGGATTAAAGGCATGCACCACCATGCCAGGCTCCCCTCCAACTTTTAAAAAATTAAATTGAGCCAGGTGTGGTGGTGCACGCCTTTAATTCCAGCACTAAGGAGGCAGAGGCAAGCAGATCTCTGTGAGTTCAAGGTCAGCCTGGTTTACAAAATGAGTTCCAGGCCAGCTTGCTCTACAGGGAAACCCTGTCTCAAAAAGACCAAAAAACAAAAACCAGAAAAAATAAAATTAAATTGATCATTATTAATTTTTTGACCATGTTAGGAATCAGACCTAAAGCCTTGCACATACTAGCTAGAACTCTTACCTTTCAGTTATATCTGAGGAGATTTCTTTTTTAGAAAAGGTGGCAGTCTGACCTTGAACTTTCTATATAGCCAAGGATGACCTTGAACATCTGATCATCCTGCCTCTACATTCCAACTGCTCGGATCACAGGTGTACACCAACACATATGATTATCTGGAGAAGTTTTCAAACTCCAGATATTCAGACCCCACCCCATACCAAATACATCAGAAACTTGGTATTTTAAAAAATTTCTTAGTCGATTCTAGTAGGCAAAATGAGAATCACTGGTATATTTTATTAGTGTTACCCTGGTTTTGAAATACAAAACTATTTATTGTTCTATAGTTTGAGGCTCTATTTATTTTTGTTTTGTTTTGTTTTGTTGAGACAGGGTCTCCCTGTAGCCCCCGCTGGCCTGGAACTTCCTATGTAGATTAAGCTGACCTTGATCGCACATAGATCCACCTGCCTCTGCATCCCGAATGCTGACATTAAAAGTGTGCACCACAATGCTCAGTTAAGGCTCCCTTTGTAAGGCATTACTGTTGATGGCTTCCAGAGCCTTTGATTAACACCTTGAGCTCTTAATCAGCAGCAGGATTCCAAAGAAGGAAGCCACCAGCGAAGGAGACCTGTACAGAAGCTTGGAGGAAGCAGGCTCCTTAACTCTGTTTGATCATGCTCAGCACAGTGACCTCCCTGGCACTTGGCATCATGTCTCCCCAGCTTCACATGCACTGTAAACACACACAGACACTGTAGAGAGACCTTCCCTTCCTGCTTGTAGTTTCAGGAATTGGGTCATTGGCTGTGTAGGTTTGACTCTCCCTTGACCCTCAAATATACAACAACGGTTGTTACAGCTTAGTGGTTGTTAGTGAGCCTGTGGTGCTATTGGGAGGTAGTGGAGCTTTTAGGTGCAACCCAGTGGAAGTTAGGTCATTGGGGACAAGCACTTGAAAGGGAATATTGTGACTCTCTCTCTCTCTTTCTTTCTTCTCTCTCTCTCTCTCTCTCTCTCTCTCTCTCTCTCTCTCTCTCTCTCTCTCTGGCTTTCTTTGTTTTGCAGTTTCCTTCAGTGCATTCCTCACATGATGCTTTGCCACAGGCACACAAGCAACAGAGACAAGTGACCAGGAACTTACATCTGTGAAATACTAAGCCAGAGGAAATCTTTCTGTCTTTTAAGTTGATTTGCTCAGCTGTTTTGTCACAGTTACAGAAAGCAAACACAATGACAATAAAAAGTTAGATACCAAAAAAACAGAACAAAACAAAAAATCAGTGCTCACTGGAAACGGGTAGAGAAATTTTCATAAGAAAGATGCATCGTGGGGCTGGAGAGATGGCTCAGTGGTTAAGAACACTGACTGTTCTTGAAGAAGACCAGGGTTCGAATCCCAGCACCCACATGGCAGCTAACAACTGTCGATAACTCCAATTCCAGGGGACCTGACAGTCTTTTCTGTCCTCCGCTGGCATTGCACGACATGGGTGCACTTACCTACATGCAGGTGATACAGGCATACACATAAAATAAAAAAATAATAAAATAATAAAAAAAAGAAAGATGCCTCATGGAGGGGTGATGAGGGTCCTAGAGGAAGTGAACAGCTTCCTCGTTTACATGACGCTCTTATGACTGTTGATTACATAGAAAGAACATTATTAGATACTGAGAGTCAGGTGCACATTGTCTAATTGGCTTCTCACATCAACAAAAGAAATATATTTATTCCCATCCTGTTGATAATGACATTGAGGGACATTGAAGTTAAGTTGCTTACCCAAGGTCACAAAACAAATAAGAGATAGAGGAAGGGTTTGAGCCTTATAACTGAAAAAAAGCCACAAATGCTCCCATACTATGCAAATATTTACTTAACACATATTAAGAGCATGCCAGCCAGGTATGGTGGCTCATGCCTTCAATCCAAGCACTGGTGAGACTGGGGCAAGAAGATTGTCCCAAGTTTGTGGCCAGCCTGTACTACATTGTGAGTTCAGACTACAGAATGAGACTCTGCCTCAAAATTAAACCAAACAAAAGGGCTGGTTGTGTAGCTCAGAGGGAAAGAGCAAAGGCATGAAGACATGATGCTCAGGTGCTCAATTCTGCACATGAACTAAAATTGAAATGATATAGAGGTTAGCATGGGCCCTGCACAAGGATGAGACACAAATTCATGAAGTATTCCATACTTTATAAGTATTATTTTAAATTTAATTTATTTTTATTTTACATATATGAATGTCTTGCCTGCATGTATGTAAGTGCACCATGTCATGCAAAGCCCACAGAGGCCAGAAAAGGGCATTGGATCCCCTGGAACTGTAATTACACATAGTTGTTAGCCACCATGTGGGTGCTGGGAATTAAACCCAGATCCTCTGGAAGAGTAGCCAGTGCTCTTAACTGCCCAGCCATCTCTCCAGTCCCATTATTATTATTATTATTATTATTAGTAGTAGTAGTAGTAGTAGTAATAGTAGTAGTAGTAGTAATAGTAATAATAATAGTAGTAGTAGTAGTAGTAGTAGTAGTAGTAGTAGTAGTATCGAGACAGGGTCTCACTATGCAACCCTCAGTGGCCTGGACTCACTATGCAGACCAAGCTGGCCTTGAACTCAGAGAGATCAGCCTGCCTCTGCTCCCGAATGCTGAGATTAAAGATGTATGCCATCACACCAGCTACTTACCATACTTTTAACTACATCAACTACAAAAATACTTGGAGACTAAACAATATGCTTTTGAATGAACAATGGTCATACAAGAAATCAAAGAGGAAATTTAAAAATAAAAAATAGCTGTTTGAAAGATGTGTGTAGTAGGTGGCTGGCGCTGTGGTCGAGGACCTGCCTGCTATGCATAATGACCCTGGAATCAATTCCTAGCACTGCAAAACAAGTCAATAAAACCTAATAAAACAAATCAACTTAGTATCTTCCCTGGAGGTGGGCATTAAGTCAGGACAGGGTCTGTAAAGGATGAGTCACATCACAAAATGAGGCCAAGAAGGTGTGAAGAGTCAACCATCTGTGACGTAAAAGCAGGTCTCCTTCCTCAGACAAGGAATCAGACATGCAAAGGTTCGAGTAAGAGAGTGTGGACATAGCAGTTGAGAGTGTACATATGCAGCTGGGTGTGGTAATTCTAGTACTTGGAGGCTGAGGCAAGAAGATTTTGAGTTTGAAGCCAGCATGGGCAATATGGTAAGACCCTATCTCAGAAACAAAATAAAACAAAGCTCATCCAAAAGCTAGCCTGCAGGCAGGAGAGGTGGCTCAGCAGTTAAGAACATCAGCTACTCTTCCAAATGATCCAGGTTTGGTTCCCAGCACCCACATGGCATCTAACAACCATCTAAAACTCCATTTCCAGGGGATCCAACATCCTCTTCTGGCCTCTGCCAGAGAGACCAGGCAGGCACATGGTGCACTTTAATCCCAGCAGAGACAGGTGGATCTCTGTAAGTTCAAGATCAGCCTAGTCTACAAAGCAAGTTCCAGGCCAGCTGAGGCTACAGAAAGACCTGTCTCAAAAAAAAAAAAAAAAAAAAAGCCAGCCTGCCTAGCTCCCATCCCATTTCTATACATCAATGTAATCTTGGATAAGATTTGAAACCTGTCTGGGCCAAAATACCTTCATCTGAAAAATGGAAAGAGAGAGAAAGGGAGGGAGGAAGGGAGGGAGGGAAGAGAGAGACAGTGGGAGGGACACAGGAGGCAAAGGCAGGAGGATTACCACAAGTTCAAGACCAGTCTGAATTCCAGGCCAGACAGGGCTAGGTAGCAAGACACTGCCTCAAAAACAAACAAACAAGCAAACAACCAAAGTGAGTTCAAAGTCAACCTTGGCTACAGAGTGGAACCCTTAAGAAAAATTTTTTAAATGGAGCTAATACACTTAACTTAGAGGTAGTTTTAAGAGCTAAGTCTGTTAATACATGCAAACCATTCAGCCTGGTACTTGAAACAGTGTAATGCTCATCAATATTAGCTATTGTTGTCATGGCTTTTCTTTCTTTCCTTCTCTCCCTCCCTCCCACCCTCATTTTCTTCCTTTCTTTTCTACTCAGCCAGTCTCATGTAGCCCATCTTATTAAGTCACAAACTCAGTATGTAGCTGAAGATGCAGCTTCATTCCTCCTGCCTCTACCTCCCAAGAATTAGGGGCATGGACCACCATTCCCAGTTTAAGGATTGTGAGGTGGTTTTTTGTGGGGGGGCGCTGTGTGCTGGGGGTGGAATCTAGGGCTTCACACATGCTAGGCAAACACCCTACCAGAGAGCTACAGCTCTAGCTCTTGTCATTATTAATAACTTGCCTAGGGCTTGGGATATAGCCCAGCAGTAGAGTGCTGGCCTAGCATGTACAGGGCTCCGGATTTGATCTTTGCATGCAAACAAGAGAGAGAGAGAGAGAGAGAGAGAGAGAGAGAGAGAGAGAGAGAGAGAGAGAGAGAGACAACAACAAAACTTTGTCCAACACTGCCACTCAGGTGATAAGGGCAGAGCTCACTAGGGTTTGAACTTGGATTCATTTGGCTTCTCTGTCCTGTTTTCTGTGCCACTTTGCCTCTTTAAATTGTCTATTTCTGCAACATAGGTATGCTGTGCTTTGATAACACATTCACTCATGTATATTACATAGTTCCTTCTTTTTTGAAAGAAATATTATAGTTCTAGAAGTTCTATGTTCTACAGTATGAAATAGGTTTGTATGACATATGTCTAGCATGTCATTACATATAGAAAACAAGGTTCACAAACAGTAGCACACAGTCTAGGTGCACAAACAGCCAGGCGTGATGGCCCATGCCTTTAGTCCCAGCACTTGGGAGGCAGAGGCAGGCGGATCTTCGTGAGTTCAAGGCCAGCCTGGTCTACATAGTGAGTTAGGTTAGCTGGGACTACAGGGAGACCCTGTCTCAAAAAGACAAAAAAAAATTAGTAAATTGGGGCTGAGAGATGACTCGGCAGTTAAGAGCATTGGCTGTTCTTGCAGAGAACCTGGGTTCCATTCCCAGCACCCTCATGGTGGCTAACAACCAACTATCAATCTAGTTCCAAGGGAATCTGACATCCTCTTCTGACCTCTGTGGTCATTACATGACACAGGTGCACTTACACACATGCGGGGAATACAGTCATACACATAAAATAAAAATAAAATTATATATATATACATATATATATATATATGTATATATATATATGTCATTGGGCTGAGGGTTTAGCTCAGGAGTAGGGTGCTTACCTAGCATACACAAGGTCCTGAGTTTGATCCTCAGAACTGGAAGAAGACAAGAGTCTAGTCCAAGATTAAAACCTAAAATGCCTTGGACTGGAGCTGTGGCTAAGTGGTTAAGAGCACTTGCTGCTTTTGCACAGGACTTAAGTTCCCAGCACTCACATTGGGTGGCTGACAGCTGCCTCTAACTCCAACTCCAGAAGGTCCAATGTCTTCTTCTGACTTCCAAGGGTGCGCACGCACACACACACACACACACACACACACACACACATACACACAGAGTAAATAAAAAGCAAAACTTAAAAAAAAATAAAATTATCTTTAGGGGACAAGTGTACACGCTCATTGAATGTGTATCTGAGGTCCCAGTTCCTCTGGAGACTGAAGCAGAGAATTGACTGAGCTCAGGTATTAGAGGCTTGGGCAACCTAGAAGATCTTTTCTCAAAGTCAAAATTAAAACCCAAAATAACAACAACAACAAAACAAAACAATTTTTTTGACACAGTTCTTGTGAAGTCCAAGCTGGCCTCAAACTCATGATGGCTGACCTTGAACTTCTGATTCCTTATGTCTTCACCTCCCAAGTGCTAGGATTACAGATGTACATTCTCACACCACCACCATCTATCTATCTATCTATCATCTATCTATCTATCTATCTATCTATCTATCTATCTATCTATCTATCTATCATCTATCATCTATCTTGCTTGCTTCTTTTGAGACAGGATCTTATATAGCCCAGGATGACCTAGAAACTTGTTATGTAACAAAGAATGACCTTGAATTTCCACCTCCCTAGAGCTATCACATTTGGTATTTTTTTTTTTTTGAGACAGGGTCTCCCTATAGCCCCAGCTGGCCTGGATCTCACAATGTAGACCAGGTTGGTCTTGAACTCACAGAGATCTACCTGCCACTGCCTCCTGAATGCTGGGATTAAAGGTGTGCACTACCATGTCTAGCTTCCACACTTGTTTTTTTTTAGGTGGTGCTGGGAAATCAAACCCAGGGCTTCATGCTTGCTAGGCAAGCACTCTACCAATTGAGCTACATCCTCTGTCCTATGTTAACTGACCACATTCCTTGGGGTTAGTTGAAGGTGAATATTTTGGGTCATGATTCAGATTGCTAAGACGTTTTCTCAGATACATCACCAGCTCCTAATGTCATCACTGACACCAGACCTTAATGTAAACTTTTAATATTTTCAGAAGAAAGATTTGTGAGAAGCTAGAGTTAGAGCGTACATAGTAGCCCAACCAGTCTGCTTACACCAGGACTAGGTACCCTGAAGGACTGACACAATAGTGGAGGCATCTTATTCAAAATGGTGGTAGCAAGGATGACAGTCTACTGGATGGTGAGTATAGCAACTCAATCAGACTGCCCCAGTGCTATGACCGTGGCACATTTTTCCTGCTCTTTAGCTCTCTATTTTCTGACCCTGTTTCTCTGCCCCATCATTGATTCTGTGCAATATAATACTCTTCAAGTACATTACAGCAAATAAGTTACTAAGAGTTTTTATAGCAAATATTCTGATAGGTGTTCTCAATTCTCCTCCAAAACTCAAAGGGTTTATTTGCTCAGTTGCTGAGTGGGCTGCTGGCAGGTAGCCCTCAGCTGTCAGACCACATGAAAATTGCCTCAGTTGAAAAGAATTTGACTCCCTAAGGTCACTTCTGGAGCAGTCTGAATTCAGAAACTGGTTGACATAGGATATAAAGGCATAGCCCACACACCCTGTTGCAAGACTTCACATGTGACACTTAATTTGAATTTCAGATAAACAGTAAGATACAAGTATGCAGCAAGTATGGGCCACATGTTAAAAATTACTCATTGTTTATTTAAAATTCAAATCTGACTGGACAGCCTATGCTAATTCTGGCAACACTAAACTCTGACAACTCGAATGCTGCCAGCCTCAGAGCCTGCTCCCATTTAGCTGAAGCCCATACTGAGGTGCCATGATAGTGCCTTCTCTCGCACTCCTCTGAGTCTCTCTCTCTCTTAAATTTTTATTTATTTTATGTGTATGTATGTGTTTTGCCTGCATGTATGTAAGTGCACCCATGTCATGCCACGCCTATGGAGGCCAGAAGAGAGCATCAAATCTGTTGAAACTGGAGTGACAGATGATTGCTAGCCATCAGTGGGTGCTGGGAGCTGAACCTGGGTCCTCTGTAAGAGCAGCCAGTGCTTTTAACCACTGTGCCATCTCTTTAGCCTCTCACCTTTGTTCTTCTCTCATTTTTCCTTGTCTTGTTTTTGTTTTGAGACAAGTTTTCACCACGTAGCCCAGGTTGGTGTCAAACTTGTAGCAACTCTTCTTCCTCAGTTTTCTGAGGGCTGGGATTACAGGCCTGTGCCACCACACAGTTTTTCTCTTCTTTTGTAAGCTAATCTCCACCTCAGAGTCCACTTACCTGTACAACCCAACTGTGACAGGCTCTTTTCCTTGCAATAGGGTGACTAATTGAATTAGTTTGCCCTTGTCTGAAGGGGTTCTTGAGTTGATCCCTCCACTTTGCAATCAGCTTATTTTGAGACAAGATCTTGCCAAAGGTGATCTTGAATTTTTAATGCTTCTGCCTCTACCTCTAGTGTGCTGGGATCACAGGCATGTGCTAGCACACACAATTTTGCCATCAATAATTCTAACAGATAAAGTTTTCATTAACCTGGGTGCCCAGAAAATGCACTGCTTCTTGTTTTATGAGGTACCGGTGATAAAATACAAAATATATTTGGAAGTCGGCCATGGTGATAAAGGTCTGTAATTTCAGCACTTGGGAGGGTGAGGCAGGAAGAACCTGAGTTCAAGGTTACACACACACACACACACACACACACACACACACACACACATACATGTATAAAATCTTAGTACTCAGAGACTGAGGCTCTGCCTCTTGGATCAGTGTGAATCTGAATTTGAGGCTAGTCTGGGCTACATAGTGAGTTCCAGGTTAGCCTGAGCCAAATGCTAAAGATCTGTCTGAAAAAGAAAGAAACTTTTTTTGGATGATGGTATATATAGCTCAGCAGTAGAACATGAGCAAGGCCCTGGATCAATCTCCAGGGGGAAACTAGAAACGAAACCTTGGGGTCAGCAGATGTGGAGAGCTTCCAGGTTGGAGAACACATCAAGAAGCTGAGAGCTGGTCCAATCAGAGTCCCAACAGCTCTGCACACCTTCCTTTGTCCCATTCTTGGCCAGAGCATCTCTTCCGAGGGACTGTTCCTAAGTTATAATCTTTAGAATAAATGAGTGTCAATAAACTGTCTTCCTAAATTTTGAAAAGAAAAATCTCTCTCTTTAGCATTATTGAGAAAAAACACAACAAATTCCTCTAGTTCCCCTGGCTCCTACTTCACGTACACCACTAACTTTGGTGTCACACAGTTGAACAATGTGTGATCACTTTCCCACTAGCACCTCTGCTGTTGGGTTATGATAACAGCTGCCTAGGTTGCTTTGCATGCACTTAGGGGCTGGTTGGCGGATGTCTAGTAGGTGAGTAGAACAGAAGGAAATTGCTTGGCATCTCTATCTTTATATCATAGGGCAGCTTCTATGCAGGTGATCTGATGGCCTCTTCTGACCTCCATGGACACTGCATGCATGTGGTGCACTTACATATATGCAGGCAAAACACTCATACACATAAAATGAATAATTTAAAAAATATACTTAGGTTGTTTTCAATAACTCTTGATCACCCCCCATATGACACACACTGCACTAGGAGATTCACTCAATCATTTGGAAAACACATCGATTGCCCGCTGTGTGGCAGGTGCTATGCAAATGAGTTAAGTTAATCAGTGAACAGGAAGATGGGGTATCTGCCATGGGGGAACCTTCTTTCTTTTGTAGGGTATAGCCAGCAGTTAAGAGCACTTGCTGTGCAATCACAAGGACCAGAGTTCAGATCCCAGCACCCACATAACAAACTGGGCATCCCTCACATGCCTGTAACCCCAGTTCTGAGGGGGCTGGAGACAGGAGGATTGATGAGGCTTACTGACTTCCAGCCCAGCCAAAAAACAAGAGCTCTGGGTTTAGGATGAGACCCTGACTCAAAGGAATATTTTAGAAAGTGATAGAGAACACCTGATGCCCTTTTCTGGCTTCCATGTACATACACACACACACACACACACACACACACGTACGTGCATATGCACTCATACACAGACTTATACACACACATACAAATGATAAATCTTTAAGAAAAAAAGAACTTATTCTAGCACTATCTTAGTACCATTGAGGGTTGAGTGAAGTACACCTCTCCACTGGGATCAGTGCACATGGAATTTTCCAGAAGCCTAACCTTGAAGTACTTGCAAGTTGATCCTACCCCACTCTAGTGTCCCCTAGCCAATGACTTACAGGGTTATGAACACCCAATGAGTCCATCTGTTTCAAGTCAGGATAAAGTCAGAGCAGAACTTAGACTGCAGGGCTTCCCCACGGGCTGAGGTAAAGGCTGGCCCTGCCTCACTGCTCCTCCTGGTTCCCTTGCCAGATGCCCTTTGGGAACACTTCCTTAATACATTGTGTACTTGTCCCCTCATCTTGGAATCTATTCCCTAGTGAGCTTGACCTAAGACAGCAAGTAGATAAATAAATAATGAGGCGCTGCAGTCAGTCCATGAAGGGAGCATTATGATAGAGAACAACGGTAGTTGGCAGGAAGGGCAGTGAGGCCACCCAAGAGGGGGCGATTTAGCTAAGAAGGTCTCAGACGTAGGAGAGCCAGGGGAGGGAAAATCTCAGGAATGCAAAGGGCACACAGAAGATCTTGGAGCCTGGCATGTTCTAGGAACTGGACAAAGACCAGTGGGGAGGGATAGCAGGTAGTGAGTGATAGGTCATGGAAGTTGGAGTCCACTCCTGCAGCAACTTGTAGGCTGTGATGATGATTTTGGAGTTTACCACACGTAACTAGAGTACTGCTAAATGGTCTCCAGCTGGGTATGATGCGATTGGGCTGTGATTTAAAAAACAATTGCTTTGCATGACACGGGTGCACTTACATGCAGGCATAACACTCGTACACATAAAATAAAAATAATAAATAAAATATTTTTAAAAAATTGCTCTCTCCACCTTATGCAGGGTAAAGGCCAGAGAGGGTAGGGGGAGCAGCAGGAGAGACTTGAGAGTAGTCCAGTGAGAGGCAGAGCATATGAGGCCTACAGGAAGCCAAAGTAGAGCAAAGAAAGGTATATTCTGAAGTAGGCCTGACAGGTGCAGGTATTAGCAAGAAGGAGCAGCTGAGAATGACTCTTGGGTTTCCAGTTTCATCCCTGAGATGTGGAACCCTGGGAAGGAGCCCTGATTTGGAGACAGAGGAGCCCACATATGATCTCATCTAATTCTCTCAAAAATTTTTTAACAAATGTGGAAACTGAGGCCTGGGGAGGTTGAAAAGCTGGTGCTTCTTTATCACTAATACTACTGGAGAACTCAAACCAGATCTAAATACTGATCTAAACCTGATCTAAACACATAGGGCTGTTAATACTGAGGTGACGGGAGAAGGGGGAGCAGAAGCCAATCAACGGACAGAAGACTGATTAGGGAGTCCAGGCTGGCCTCCACCTCACTCTGTAGGCCAGGCCAGCCCCAAACTCAAGGCAAGCTTCCTGCCTCAGCTTCTCAGGTTCTGCAATGACAGATGTGAGCCACCATGCGTGACATTAAGAAGCTCTTGAAAATCATTTTGGGCTGAAAGAGCATCCAACAGAATCCCATTCCCCTGGGGAAGAACAGTAACATCTCGTCAAAGCTGTGGGAGAGCTGATGGGGGTGAAGCTGGCCCCTAGGGCCAGAACTCCAGCATACTCTGCTTCCAGTGTCCCCTTCAGGGTTAACACTGCCAGGCTCCTCCCACCCATGCAGCTCTCCCTCCAGCCAGGATTGCTTTGTGCTGCTTGCTGAACACAGCAAGCTCATTCATGTCTTTGTCAAAGGCACAGGCTGTCCCCTGTCTGGGGGACAGAGAGCAGGGCTACTCTGCATCCATTACCTTCTGGCAACATCTTCTTTGCCTTCAGTACTTAGCTCTAAAATTAGCTCTCTTGTGAAGTCTCCCCCTCCCCGGGAAGTGTTAGTCACCTCTCTGTATTCCTCTCATGCTCTGTTGAGACGTGTTACAGACTTAACTAGCCCCATTTTGTAGGCAAGAAAAATATAAGGCTCTACACCAGCAGCACTATAGGCAAAGATGCAGGGCTGGCAGTGGGCACTAAAAGTTTGTGTGTTACCTGAGCCAGGTGGGGTAGGAGAAAGTCCTGACAGTCCTGCTAGATCTGGTGGGTGAGAACAAGGGATCCATGAATGATGTCAGTGCAGGGAAAATAAGGGATGGGTCAGTGCAAGGACATGTGGACCATTTCAGTTTACTTCTGAAACTTCTCCTAGTGAGGGTCCTAAATTAAAGTTATTCCTCAGCATGCCTTTTCTTTGGAACCATGAAATAAGTGATCACTTGTCTTTCTAAAGATGCTCGTAAGTGTGGCTTTTCACCAAAGTATCCCAGATTTGTCTGCCTACACGGGACACTCTGAAAAGCAAATGAAATAATGGCTGGGCTAATCCCACCGCTCAGGAGACGGAGGCAGGCAGATCACGGTGAGATCAAGGCCAGCCTGGTCTACATAGTGAGTGTCAGGCCAGCTGGGGCTACAGGGAGACACTGTCTCAAAAAAGACCAAAACCAAAAAAAAAAAAAAAAACCCAAAACAAAACAAATGAGCAAATGATGCCCTGTTCTGTATTTGCCACTGGGTTCCTACAGATAAAATTGGGAGTTATATAGTACTTCACAATTTACAAGCTACCAAATCATTTCTTTGATTTGGTTTTGAGGCAGGGTCTCATGTACTTCAGCCTGGCCTCAAACTCAGTATGTAACCAGCTAACTCCTAATCATCTTGATTCTACCTCCCCAGTGCTGAGACCATAGGCACGTACCACCATGCCCAATTTGCAATTTGTTTCATTTTAATTTTCACACCCCAGGGGCTGGTGAGAAGGCAAAGGTGCTTGCTGCCAAGCCAGACAACCTGAGTTGTATCCCTGGAAGTCACATTATGGAAAGAGAAAACTGACTCCCCTAAGTTTTCTTCTGACCTTTAAACACAGGAACGTGAGCACACAAACACCACCCCTCGCCCCCACCCATACATCAAGTAAAATAAACACATGTAAAAATATTTTCACACAAAATCAAGACAATTCTAATGTAAACCTATGTTACAGATAAAGAAATTGAGGCTCAGAGAGGCAAGGCAACTGCCAGGAACCAGTCAGGACTGGCACTCAGGTGCTATCAATTGTAATTCCAGTACTCACCTACTACCGACAGATACGATGCAAGGAGCAGCCTCATTTCCAGAATCCACTAAAGCCTGGGAAAATTCTAATTGCTTGACCTTCAGCACTCAGAAAGAACTTTTCAACTGTGGTTTGTATCCTGCCCAAAAAAAGCATTATTACAGGGACTTGCAATTACAGGGGCAGTTTGCAGCATGCCCTGACCCAACCAGGAAGCACTCTAGCCTCAGTTAATAAATAACACTGCATCTCTAAAGGAGACATGATTCCAAAGAAAATAAACACACAGCAAATTGCTCCTTGTAGTAGGAAAGTTTCAGTGTGTGGGCAGAATAAGGAGCATTTCATGAGGAAGGGAAAAAAACATTTGGAGGATGGAAATAGAAAGCATTGTAGAAAAGAAATCCACAGAGAACAAGGATCAGGATAGGACCATGAGCAAAAAGAAAACCAAGTCAATGTAGCCCAAGAGAAAGGAAGAGAAATGTTCAAAAATAAACATTTAGGGGCTGGAAAGATGGCCCAGTGGTTAAGAGCAATGGCTGCTTTTGCAGAGGACCTATGTTCGATTCCCAGGACCCATATGGTGGCTAACAACCGACTGTAACTCCAGTTCCAGGGGATCTGAAGCTTCATTCTGGCCTTCATGGGCATTACACACACGCAGTGCACTTACATACATGCAGGCGAATACTCATACACTTTAAATGAATAAATAAATATTTTTTAGTTTTCAAAATCCCTTTATTTAACAATCAAAAAAAAAAAGAAATGGGAATGAATGAATGAATGTGGAATCCCACATGGTGAAGGTGCTTTGAGGAGCACTGAGGACAGAAGAGGAAAGAGCTCATAATGACTATTTATTGACTTGGTGTTATATCTGTGCCTCATGTTGCCTTGTACCCTTATAAATACCATCTACGGGGGCTAGAGAGATGGCTCAGCTGTTAAGAGCACTGGCTGCTCTTGCAGAGGACCCGGGTTCAATTCCTAGCACCCACATGGCAGCTAACAACCATATGTAACTCCAGTTCCAGGAGATCCGACGTCCACTTCTGGCCTCTGGGGGCACTGTACAATGTGGGTGCACTTAACCTACATGCAGGTAATATACTCATACACATAAAATAGAAATAAAAAACAAAAAAGTAGAATCTACGAATACCATATAGCTGGGGAGATGGTTCAGCAAGCGTGAGGACCAAATCCACAGAAACCCACATAAATGCCAAGAGGGCATGGCAACCTATAACTCAGCCTCAGAAGGTGGAGATAGGGGGTCCCCAGAGCAAGCTGGATAGCAAGACTGGCCATATCAGGGAGCTCTGGGTTTGACTGAGAGGCCCTGCGTCAATGAATAAGATGGAAGAGCTGTCCAGAATGATTCTAGCTATCAACCTCGAGCCTTCACATGCGCGCACACATACACCCACACATGCAAAAGCATGCATATGCATATGCACACCACACACATGAAAAATGGAAAAAATACATAATCTCATCTAATGTGCACAGAACTCTGAACATTTCACAAATTGTTAAGATGAACAGCTAAGGCACAGGCAATTTATTTATCTTATTTTTTATTTTTTGGTCTTTCTGAGACAGGGTCTCACTGTAGTCCCAGCTGGCTTGGAACTCACAAAGATCTGTCCTCCTCTGCCTCCAGAGTGCTGGGACTAAAGGCATACACCATGCCCTGCTGCACAGGCAATTTATCTCTTTCCAAGACCACTTAGCTAGATGGTGATGACAGCAGGACTGAACCCAAGGCTCCTGAGCTCATGACCTTCATGCCTGTGCTCTATCACCTTGTAGAAAGGGCCTACCTCTGTACATCTCATTCACAAGGTTGGCATTCAGATTAGCATTTAAATCCAATGAATAACACAAAGTGATCCTGCCAAATGGGGTATTTGTGTGTTTCCCTCTGAATAGGAAGTGGCAGAAATACAACTTCAACTAGCATAAAATAAAAGGGAGATACTTGGTGGCAGGCTAGGGGTAGGTTACCAGAGTGAAGGGTGAATTAGACAGTGAAACCTTGGGAGGTCCAGAGACAAGAATCCTGAGGTTGTATCTCCTGGAATCAAGGCAATCCCCAGAACCCTCCACTCATCACTATTTCTTTAGGCTGACATAGTCTTGTATGATAGAGTTTCTTCCTTCAACCGGTGGGAGGTGGCCTGTGACAGCTCTGTGATTACAGCCCAAGCTACTCCTCACACAGAAAAGGCCCCAGCTGTTTCCCCTCTTTTACCTAATGTAGAAAGTTCCCAGGGGAAAACTAGGACTGGTCCAGTTTGGGTTATGTGCCCAAGCTTAGACCAGTAAGTTTAGTCCAGGGGCAAAGTGCTTTGATTGCCAGCTGTCCCCACTAGGGTCACACTAGACTTGCGTGTGTGCTAAGGGATGAACCCACTGCCTTTTGCATATTAAGCACCCACTCTACCACTGAGTTCCATTGCCAGCCCTCATGTTTGGCTTGCTGGAGACTTTCCCAGAAGGCAGGTGCTGTTCTTTGTTTTGTTTTGTTTTGTTTTGTTTTGTTTTGTTTGAGAAATGGTCCCATGTAGCCCAGCTTGGCCTCAAACTCACTATGAGTTTGAATTGCTGACCCTCCTGCCGCCCTCTCTAAAGTGCTTGGATTACAGGCGATCAGTACTGTACCTGGCTATAATGTTAAGGCTAATAAATCAGGGTCTTGGGAGATGACTCAGTCAGAAAAGTGCTTGCCACATAAGCACAAAGGACTTGAGTTCAATCCCCCGAACCCACACGCAAAACTGGACACCATGGCACATACCTATAATCCCAGGCCCAGGGAGCTGTCAACATGAGGATTCCTAGGGCTTGCTGGATAGCCAATTTAGCTGAATTGGTGAAGTGAGCTCCTGGTACAGCGAGGGACCCTGTTTCACCCATGGATGTATAATGAATACCTACAGACATTAATATTAATTAATTAATTAATTAATTAATTAAAGCATTGCAAAAAGAGACAGCATAGAGAATTCCCTCATAAATTAGGTGTGGTGCATGCCTGTAATCCCAGAATTTGGGAGTTGAGGCAGAAGAATCAGGAGTTCAAGGTCATCCCTTGGCTACATAGCGAGTTTGAGGCTACCCTGGGCTATAAAAAACCCTGTTTTGTTTCTTTAAAAAAAAAGAAAAAAAAAAAACAGAACAAGAGAGAGAAAAAAAATCCCTCATTCTTTTCATGTAACTTTCTTAATGTCAACATTTCTCATAACCACTATAAATTAGGCGCTGAGGATGTAGTTAGTACAGTGCTTGCCCAGTATGAAACAAAGCCCTGCATTTAATCCCCAGCACCATATAAACTGGGCATAGTGGTATATGCCTATAACCATAGGGTTTAGAAGGTGGAGACAAGAGGATCAGAATTCAAGGTCATCCTCAGCTACACAGAGAGTTGGAGGCTAGCCTGAGATATACAAGACCCTGTTTCAAAACAAAATTAGTATTTATTAAGATTTTTCCAGATTTTCCATGAAATATCAGTTCATTTTGATGGCAGAAACAATTATAGTGGTATGTACCTATAATCCTACTAACTTAATAGGATGAGGCAGGAAGCTCATGAGTTGGAGGCCAATACACACACACACACACACACACACACACACACATACACACACACACACACACACACACAAACACACACATATATATCCCATGCATGGTGGGGCATTTTTGTGATCCTAGCACCTAGGAAATAAAGGCAGGAAGATCAGGAGTTCACAGTCATCTTTGGTTATACAACAAGTTTAAGTCCAGCTAGGGCTACATGGGAATCATGTCTCAAAAAAAAAAAAAAGAAAAAAGATAAAACAAAAAGGTTTTCAGAATTATTACATATCCATAATATATTTCAGCAGAATAATTTCCATATGTAAAGTTCTGGATAAATAAAATGTGACAATCTAGTGCCGGACCATTGGCTTATACTTAGTCTGATAGGTATGCACATATTTATTCATTGGTTATCTACTATTTGAGTGGATATTCTATTCCAGGACCTCTACTAACAACCCTGTTTCTCCACCTTCAAATTGTGCCTTTGTTTTCTCAGGTTGCTATAATAGACTTGATGGCTTAAACAACAGACCGCACCCCGTGTGTGTGTGTGTGTGTGTGTGTGTGTGTGTGTGTGAATGTGTGTGCATGATGTGTATATGCTATGATTACATCCCTAATTTTATGCCTGCTAAGCACACACTCTACTGATGAAAATTTTCTGTAGCCCAAGATATTTATTTCTTTTATTTATTTTTATTTTATGTATGTGTGTCTTGCCTGTATGTATGTAAGTGCACCCATGTTGTACAATGCCCACAGAGGCCAGAGGACGGTGTTGGATCCCCTGGAACTGGAATTACAGACAGTTGTTAGCCTCCATGTGGGTGCTGGGAACTGAACCTGGGTCCTCTGAAAAAGCAGCCATTGCTCTTTACTGCTGAGCCATCTCTCCAGCCTCAAAATATTTATTTCTTAAAGGTCCACAGTCTGGAAGGTCAAGATCCAGGTGTGTGCAGATTCTATGTCTGGTTAGGCCCCTTTCTGATCTGCAGATGGTAACTTTTTCTTTCTTTTTAAAATTTTGTTATTTGTATTGACTTGAGAATTTCATACAATGTACTTTGGTCATAATCAGACCGCCCCCCACTGCTCCACCCCCACAATGCTCCACCCTGGCCTCCAAGACTTCATGTCCTTCTATTACTATTTGTCTTACTTTCAAGGTTTGTCTGGTCTACTCTGTGTTCTAGAATGCTCTTGAGGTATGGTTATGTCTTTTGGAGTGTGGTCAGACTACTAGTTGATACATCAGTAATGAAAACTGACACTTTCTCTCCCAGCAGATCTCAGTTGCCAATACATCCTCAGCTAGGGCTGGGGCTTCTTGCCAACCTCCCTCATCCATGCTTGGTTTCTGTCTGGCCTGGGAATGTACAGGTCTTGGCATGCTGGCACAAGTGCTATGGGTTCATAAGTGCAACAACCCAGTGGTGTCTAGACAACATAGTTTCCTTGCATTCTTTTATTATTATTATTATTTATTTTATGTGTATGAGTGTTATGCCTGCATGTGTGTAAGTGCACCTGTGTTGTGCAGTGCCCCTGGAAGACAGAAGAGGGTGTCAGACCCCCTGGAACTGGGGTTACAGACCACTGAGCCATCTCTCTAGCCCCAGTTTCCTTGTATTCATCTACCACCTCTGGCTCTTACTATCTTTCTACCCCGTCACCTGCAATGATCCCTGAGGCTTGGGAGGAGAGGGTGTGATATAGGTGCTCCATTTAGGACTGGGTACTCCACAGTCTCTTATTCTCTGCATGTTAACCAGTCCTCGGTCTCTGTGTTAATTACCATCTTTGCAACAAGAACCTTCTCTGGTGAGAGCTGAGAGATGCACTAATGTATGAGTATAACAATGTCATCAGAAGTCAGTTTAATACTATGCCTATTTAGCAGAACAATAGTGGTAGGTTCTCCGCTATGGCCTGTGACCTGTCTAGCACCAGGCCTCTCCCTCTTCAGTGTATCCTTCTGGTGTATTCCACCACAACCAGTTTTCTTTCTTTTATTGTTATTTTTTGTTGTGGTTAGACAGGGTCTCATGTAGCCAAGGCTGGCTTTGAATTACTGATCCTCTTGCTTTTACCTTTTACCTCATATGTGTTAGGATTCCTCATATGCACCACACACAACTGTTCTTTATTTATTTATTTAGATCGTAGGTATGGAACCCAGGCTCACACATGATAGACCCTACCACTGAGCTACTCCCCTCCCCAGCCCAGATGGTGCTTTCTTGCTGTGTCCTCACACAGCTGGAAGAGAGGAAGCCTGGGAATATTATAAGACCCCTAATCCCATCATAGGTATTCCACACTCACTATCTAATTAGCTCCAGAAAGTTCCCAACTCCAAATACCATCACTGGGATTAGAACTTCAACATAGTACTTTGTAAGAGGAGCACATTCATTCTATCACCAGATGTTCAAAGAACAGTGGGGGAGAAAGAACTTTAAAAAATTGTACAGGGACTAGTGCATTGCCCAGATGAATCCATGTCTGAGACATCCTTCCTTTGCTTATGAAGAGCTGCCTATTAAAGACTAACAGCTAAGAGGCCAAAGGGTGCAGTTCAGAGCTAAAATGCTTATCTAACATGCATAAAGCACTGGATTTGATACTCCGCATCATGCAAAGAGACAGGGAGGGACTGCTTAGGTCAGAAGTAGAGCAGCAGGCTGAAGGTTAGTGGAGAGAGAGACCAGCTGAGTACTCTGGTTCCCTTCTTGTTCCAGGCTTTTGTAATGGCTGCACCTCCAACCTTAAATCTGCTCTTGCTGGTTTACAACTCCCTCCCTTACCCACCAGGCTGAGGGATGCTGACAGCTCCCCTCTTTGGCAGCTGTTTCCTCATCCCTTACTCAACTATTTATTTTTCTTTATTATTTCCTTTTGGGGAGTAAGGAGCTAGGAATTGAATCCAGAGTCCTTTAAAAAATATTTTGTTGGTGGTGCATGCCTTTAATCCCAGCACTTGGGAGGCAGAGGCAGGCGGATCTTTGTGAGTTTGAGGCCAGCCTGGTCTACATAGTGAGTTCCAGGACAGCTGGGGCTACAGGGAAACCCTGCTTCAAAAAGACCAAAAAAAAAAATCTATATCGTTATTTTTCTTTTAATTCATTCACAATAACTCTTTAAAAGAAGAATATTCCAGGTGTGGTTGCGCAGGACATCAATCCCAGCCCTTGGGAAGCAGAGGCAGGTGGAGCTCTGTGAGTTTGAAGTCAGCATGGTCTGGTGAGTTCCAAGCCAGCATAGTGAGACCCTGTCTCAGAAACAAAGCAAAACAACTCAAGAATAATACTTCAGAATGAGCATACCGTCACATACCCCCAGGAAACTCATAACATAAAGACAAGGGCACACTGCCATGGGAAGGACTGGGTACTTAGGGATGGGTAGTATGCTACTTCTGATGCAGCTGATTGTGAAATATATTAAAGAAAATGTCAGTAGTTATCTGAATAATCAGAACTTCTTCAAGAACTAGGGAGCATCTTCCTTGAAGTCCTCTCTCTCTCTCTCTCTTTTCTCTCTCTTTAGGTCTTCCTATGTAGCCCAGGCTAGCCTCCACCTGAGAGTGATCTTCTCAAGTGCAGGGATTACATGAACCAACCCATATAGTGCATGGGCACTGTTCTGTTGCAGGGTCTTAGCCATCTCAGGGCACTGTCATGCTGGGCTTGGAGAACCACCTTGCACATGAGCTCAGCTGCTCTGTGATGATCATGGAGGCTAAGTGACAAGCCTGGTCCGCCAAGACCCTCCTGGCCAGGAGAACGGAGCTGATATGGCTGTTTTTGTAGCACCAAGCACCTGCAGCCCTGTGCCTGAGGACAGTGTCTTCCTGCCATCTGTCTTGCTCTCTCCACCACCTGTCCTAGTCATCACCTTCTCTCCAGGGTCACTGCAGTGACCTCCTAGGTGGACTTGATGCTCCCTGTGCTGGCTGTTCCTCTGCGGTCTCCTAGATGCCCTTCTTTGCTTTTCTCTGTAACCTGGGGTTGGCTGATGCAAAATGATCTCCCCACCTCCCAGTCAGTGGGCCTCCAGTTTGCCTTCCTCCCTGAAGTATTCACAGGACACCAGGAACCTGGAAGCATAGGGAAAGGACTTCTGTCCTGCTTTGCAGTGTAGGTAGCAGTGCATACAGCCTTGGCTTCCAGTTTCTTTGATACTCCCAGGATCAACCACTGCCTCCCCAACTCCTGTCCCTAGGTTGCTAGAAGCAACCCTGTCTGTCATGCTGTCACAAGATAAGCTTTTCCCCTGGGAGGTCTGAGCACCTGCTGAATCACCCCTTCTATAGAGGCACCTCTTCCCCAGTGATCTGAGCTAGACAGAGCTTCCATCTGAAAGTCAAGCCCCAGACGGAGAGGCCACTCCCCTGTTCTCTCCCATCCCTGGGTCAGAAGGAGAAGGCTACTTCTCATAGCTATTAACTCTTAGGTTACTTAGCCTTTTCCCTTGTCCTTTTACTCATTCAGCCTTCTAACATTCTAACTTCTGTGAAGTCAACTCTTTATGTTAAGATCTCTCTGTTTTATAATACTTAGTTTGTTTTTTGCTTCTGACTGGCTCTTGGCTGATATACATCCCTTCTACCCCCAAAACCCCTTTTAAGACAAGGTCTCATTCTATAGGCCCAGGCTGAGATCATAGGTTTGTTTTAGCACTTCTGGCTTTCTATTTTCTATTTAGTGGTCTTGTCTTGTTTGTTTTGTTTTGTTGAGATAGTATCTCACTATGTAGCCCAGGCTGGCCTCAAACGCTCAATCCTCTTGCCTCTGTCTCTTGATTGCTGAGATTACAGACATGCGCCACCATCCCTAGTTTAGCAGCCATATCTTTTGAAAATTGACTCATTTCCCTGCTGTATCAGTCAAGATATTTGTTTTCAAAACATAGAAAACAACAGTGGATAACTTCAATGGAAGAGTTTACTGAAAGTGACTCAGGAACTCAGAGAATCAGAGGATGTCTAGAGGGGAATAAAGGTACAGAAAGGCTTGGGCAACAAACTCTAAAATGACTTGCTGAGGCGCCTGCCCTTGTACCATCTCCCAGGAAACATATGGTCAGCCAGGTGTCAGTGGACATTGGTCACTGTGTGTGGACTCTGCTGCCTGCACACTCATCGCTCTGTAGTCCAAACTCCACCACAGCCCCCCTAATCGCTTCTAAATGATGCTGCCTCTCCACAACAATAGTCTCACAATTCAAAGGTCCAGCTACAAGCCCTGACAGACCTTGCTCTAAGTAGCATGAGCGAGGAATAAACTTGATCTCTTCCCTTCTTGTTTTTTTGCCATCATTTGGTTGGTTCCTTTGAGACAGGGTCTCACTATGTAGCTCTAGCTAGCAGGGACTTGCTATGTAGACCTGTCTGGCCTTGAACTCAGCGATCCTCCTTCTTCTTCTTCTTCTTCTTCTTCTTCTTCTTCTTCTTCTTCTTCTTCTTCTTTTTTAATGTATCACAGTTATTTTTTTAATATATTTTATTTAGTATTTTTATTTTATGTGTATGAGTGTATTGCCTGCATGTAAGTGTGCCACATGCATGCAATGCCCTGCAGAGGCTGGAAGAGGGTGTCAGGTCCCCTGGAACTAGAGTTACAGACAGTTCTCAGCTGCCATGTGAGTACTGGTAATCAAACCCAGGTACTCTGCAAGAATAGCAAGTATTCTTAACTGCTGAGCCATCTCTCCAGTCCCATAAAATTCTATTCTTAAAAGAGCTACCTTCACCTTTATTTAAAGAAAAACTGGGACTAGAGAGATGGCTCAGCAGTTAAGTGAAGTGCATCAGCTGCTCTTGCAGAGGACCCAGGTTTGATTCCCAGCACCCATATGGTGCTTAACAACTGCCCATAACTCCATTTCCAGGGGAATCCAATGTCCTCTTTTGACCTCCATGGGCATTGCACACATGGGTGCACTTACATGCATGTAGGCAATTCACTCATACACATAAAATAAAAATAATAAAATATAAAACTTTTTTTTAAAGTTATTCATTCAGTGTGTGTGTATGTGTGTGTGTGTGTGTGTGTGTGTGCAAGCGTGCGTGCGCATGCATCCTGCACAAGCCCAGGCAAACCCAGGCAAGCTTGTGGAGGTCAGAGAACAACCTGGGGTGTCAGTCCTCGCCTTCCACCTTGAGACAGGGTCTTCTGTTGCTCAGTGCTGTGTATGCCAATTTAGCTGGCCTGTGAGCTTCTGGGACTTCTCCTGTCTCCACCTGCCACCTCATCATAGAAACGCTAGATTACAGAGGCACTACCACATCAGCTTTATTTTTGGAGATCTGAACTGAGGTCCTCAGGCTTTCAAAGCAAGTACTTTACTCGTGGAGCCATCTCCTCAGTCCTGTATCAGTCTTTGAGTGTTTGTTGACTAGTTGTCTGTCTCTTTTCTCTATGTAATGTGAATTCCGTTCACTGCTGCTACATCCCAGACCCTGACAGAGCGCCTGGCTCAGAGCTGGAGACTGACTCTCCTCTTTGGTCCTGCCAAGTTACCTGGCTTTTCAGATCCCTCTTTATCTGAACAGGCTCTCTGCTGACGACGTTCCAGCTTTACAGATCCGATCGTCCTGCTCTGATCAGCTTTGTACAAAAGGTTCTCTCTCAGAGAAAGCTATCTTAGACTCACTGTTCTGAATGCCTTATCTTTCCCTCCATCCACCCCCACCCGACCTGTCCAATGTTCTAGACTATCGGCTTCTACATGTGGCTGACCTTATAACTCACTAACCTGGAGAGTTCTCTAAAAATCCAGACAAGGAACTTCCATTCCCAGAATTAGCCTCACCTGGGATTCTGCTGTATCTGCCTCGGCTGAGTCAATCTCACCCTGTGTTTTCTTTTACTAATGACTCAGCAATGGATGTTTTCAGATTTATGAACTAGAAACACAAACATGCATGGAATAGTACTAAGAACGTGGCACCATTCTAAGCCCTTTCCATTTTTCACATTCTTCATGTAAAGAAACACACACACACACACACACACACACACACACACACACCTGGCTGAAGATATGCTTGTGGAAAGCCTGTATATTTATACAGCAAAATGTGACAATTCTGAGTGGTAACAACATGGGTGGTACTAATTTTCTCTTTTTATTTGAAACAAACAAGCATTTTTTTTTTTTTTGTCTTTTTGAGACAGGGTCTCCCTGTAGTCCCAGCTGACCTGAACTCACTATGTAGACCAGGCTGGCCTTGAACTCACAAAGATCTGCCTGCCTCTGCCTCCCAAGTGCTGGGACTAAAGGCATGTGCCACCACGCCTGGCTGAAACAAACATTTTAATGTCATATATATTTCAAAACAAAACCACTATAAAACAACAAATAGAGCTGGTCATAGTGGCGTACAGTTTTAATCCTAGTACTCGGGAGGCAGAAGCAGGCAGATCTCTGTGAGTTGGAGGACAGCCTGGTCTACACATCTACACAGTGAGCTCCAGGCTAGCTGGGGCTACAGGGAGACCCTGTCAAAAAAAAAAAAAAAAAAAAAAAAAAAAGAAAAGAAAAAGGAAAAAAAGAAAGAAAGAAATCCAATAAATATTTTCTATTTTTCTGTTTGAGATAAGGTTTGCACTGTGGAGCCCAGGCTGGCCTGAGGCTTGAGATCCTTCTGCCTCACCTTCTTGAGCACTAGGATAGCAGATGTGCACCACCATGCTTGCCTTTCTGGCTCTTTCTTTTTAATATTTATTTATTTTTATTTTATGTGTATGAGTGCATTGTCTACATGTGTTTAAGTGTACCTGTGTCGTGAAATGCCCATGGAGATCCGAAGAGGGTATCAGGTCCCCTGGAACTGGAGTTACAGTTGTTAGCTGCCATGTGGGTGCTGGGAATTGAACCTGGGTCCTCTGCAAGAGCAGCCAGTGTTCTCAAC
>NW_008354281.1:7199584-7308640 GCF_000622305.1 Nannospalax galili
GGAATTGAACCTGGGTCCTCTGCAAGAGCAGCCAGTGTTCTCAACAGCTGAGCCATCTCTCCAGCCCAGTTCTTTTAAATTATTTTATTTATGTAGTTATTGTATGTGTGGGTGTGCATTTTCTGGTGTCTGTGTAGAGGTCAGAGGACAATTTTGTGGAGTTGGTTCTTTCCTTCAACCTTTAGGAGATCCCAGGGATCGAACTCAGCTCTCCAGGCTTACATGACAAGTGCCTTCACCCACTGAGCCATCTCTTCAGTCCCTGTTTATTTCCTGTGTAAGATTGTCTTATAACACCCTCTACAAGGAAACCTGAGAAAGCAGTGGCTTCCAAGTGCACTTACACAAGAGTGAGTTTCTAATAGATGATCAGTTTAAACCCTGGAGCTAGGCATGGTGGTAAACACCTGTGATCCCAGCACTCGGGAGGCAGAAGCAAGAGAATTCTCCACAGGTTCAAACTCAACCTGATCTGCATAGTGAGTCCCAGGCCAGCCAGGGCTGTACAGCAAGACTCAAAAAGGTGAAAATAAGTAAAAATAAAAGTTATGATGCTCTGCGAGACAGACATTAGACAAGTCACAGAACTACCCAGCCTCAATAGTGCACGGTCTGAGAGAAGGTCCAGGGGTCAGATAATCATCAGGGCTGACTACGTGTATCCAGGCATCTGATAGAAGCTGATGGTTGTGGTTGGTAAGACTCAGAGTCATTAAATGCCAGTCACAAAACATAAACCTTTTCTGGCTAATAAGAATTGTAAATAATTTACTAAATGGAGCTCAACATCTACTCTTATAAGAGATGTAAAAACGAGAACAGGCCAGCCTGCCCTTGGGTGTTCAGCTGAAGTCAATCTAAGGCCTTGCTGCTAGTCAGGTACATTGTGTTACCTGAGACAGGCAAAGGCCTCTTGTCCTACATGGTGGCACATGCCTTTAATCCTAACACTTGGGGAGGCAGAGGGAGGTGGATCTCTGTGAGATTGAGGACAGCCTGTCTACACAGTGAGTTCCAGGCTAGCTGTGGCTGCAGGGAGACCCTGTCTCAAAAAGACCAACACACACACACACACACACACACACACACACACACACACAATCTGTAGTCACAGTTGGCCTTATCTCTCTGCGATGATTCGTTGTATGTGTTGACTGTGCCAGGAATGACTGGATACTGGATAAAACATTATTCTTATGTGACTGAGGGGGTCTGTCACATTTGAATGCAAACTTGGTAAAGCACTGGTTTGCCCTAATATGTACGGGCCTCATCCAGTCATCTGAGGGTCTCATCCAATTAGCTGAGGGTCTGAACAGAAGGAAAAGACAGCTGTCCCCTTCATTGAGTAAGAGGGCGTCCACCTTCCTGACTATCTTTCAGCTAAGATGCTGATTTCCTTTTGCCTTTGGACTCATACTGAAACAGCTTAATACTCTTCTTAGATATCAAGCATTTGGATTTGAACTACACCCTTAGCTCTTGTAGATCCAACTTATCCACCGTAGATATCAGAACCTGTCAGTCTCCATCACCACATGAAGGAGTTCCTTATAATGAACCAATAGACCTCTCTATACTCTTGGTTGCATTCCTGTAGAAAGTTCTGACTACACACCTCTTTTCTGCTGTCTCTGAGGTCTGGCTGTCCACTTCCTGCCTCCAGCCATGGCCACCTTTAGCTATAGTGGAGACTCCTCTTAAACCACTTCACTTGGCTCCATTCCCCTGTGCACTGCTGAAATCTGTCTCAGAGGCCTGATTGCCAAAGCCTGGGCTTGGCTTTATCTTCCTGAACCTTGCTCTGTTAGTCCTCGCTCCATGTCTCCAGGTGCCTTTCTTTCTGAGTATAAATGTGCTCTAATCTTCAATGGCCTCCTGTCACTCTCTAGCAACAGCCATATTTCTAGAATCTCAGCTTCGTAGTGCTCAAGGGCTTGGATTCAGGAAAACTTTCGCTTCCAGTTCTACCAGTTCTGTGTGACCTTTGCAAGTCACTTGTGACAGAAGGCTAGGGGTCATAGCTGCCTGCCTCTTTGGTTGCTTTAGGGACTGACTACATTAATGAGACCCTTGCCATACAGAACAGTAAATGTTAACTGTCATCCAACTCAATAGTCTCACTTCCTTCTCAGTACTGGATGTTCCAGAACCTGCCTCAGGCCAGACTATTCCTAAGAGTGGAGTCAGCATGCACAGCCCTGGGTCTCTGCCCCTCTGGGCACTTGACATTCTCTGTCACTAACTTCCTCCTTTCTGAAGCACTTCTTTCCCTGGCCTGCTGCCACTTGCTGCTATGTACATCAGCATAAGTTAAACCTCTGTAACACACAGGCACCCACAAGCTCACACACAGACATATACTCAGCTTTTTTTGCACATCAAGCCTTTTCTCTTTCTAAAATATTTTATTTATTATTTTTATTTTATGTGTATGAGTCTATTGCCTGCATGTAGGTAAATGCACCCGTGTCATGCAATGCCCATGAGGACAGAAGAGGCTGTCAGATTCCCTGGAACTGGAGTTGTTAGCAGTTGTTAGCTGCCATGTGGGTGCTGGGATTCAAACCTGGGTCTTCTGCAAGAACAACCAGTGTTCTTAAGTGCTGGCCATCTCTCCAGCCCTCCTTTGCTCTTTCAAACACTGTCAATCCCATCACTACAGAATGCCCCTCCTCAGTCTAGTCCTTACCTGCAATGGCCACCCCCCTTGTCCCCCTTCCCTTGCTGACATCTGGGTTCTCTGAAATACTCATGTTATGTCACATATTGTCCTATATAATTCCTGTGTGTGCGTGTGTGTGTGCGTGTGTGTGTGTGTGTGTGTGTGTGTGTATTACTAGAGATTAAACGCAAGGTCTCATGCATGTAAGACAAGTGCTCTACCATTGAGCTATATCCCCAACTCTTCTTTGACTTTTAAAAAAATTTTATTTTTATTTTATGTGTGTGAGTGTTTTGCCTTCATGTATCTAAGTGCACCAAATGTGTATAATGCCCATGGAGGCCAGGAAAAAGTGTTGGATCCCCTGGAACTGGAGTTATGAATGGTTGTTACCCACCATGTGGGTCTTGGGAACCAAACCCAGGTCCTCTACAAGAGCAGCCAGTGCTCTTAACCCCTAGCCATCTCTCCAGTTCCCTGACTCTTTGTTTTGAGATAGCCTTACTAAGTTGCCCAAACTGTTCCTGGACCTGTGATCCTCCTGCTTGAGCCTCCCCAGTGGCTGGGATCATAGATGTGCACCACCCCGATGCTTGGCCCTGTACTATAATTCTTTCTCCTCTAAATGACTAAAAGCACCTTTAAGATCAAGATCAGCTCTTATTTTTCCTTGTACTTCTATCTCTTGAAATGGTGCTAAATACATATTATGATCTCAGTAAATGCTTATGGAATTAAATAACCAGTTAATGTCATTAATGCTCATTCTTATCCTCTGAGTATTAGTAGGATGCAAGCTCACTAGACTTCCAGGGAGCTAGGGGGTTAAAAAGAAATTGGAAGAAGTCAGCCTTGTGGTACACTAGTAATTCCCAGCACTCATAGGCAGAGGCAGGAGTGCTACAAGTTTGAGGTCAGCCTAGGTGCTACATAGTGAGTACCATCCCAGTCAGGGCTTACATAGGGAAACGCTGTCTCAAAAAAAAATGTACAAAAAAATGTGTGTGTATATACATATACATATATACATATATATGTAGATATCTATGAAATTAAGCCAATGTATGGTTAGGCAGAGGGTTGAAAGGTACTTGAGACACCTTTAAACCCAGCATTCAGGAGGCAGAGGCAGAAGGATCTCTGTGAGTTCAAGGCTAGCCAAGTCTACATAGTGAGTTCCAGGCCACCTGGGGCTACAGGGATACTCTGATCAAAAATACCAAAAAATAAAATAAAATAATGAAGAAAGAAAAAAAGAAAGGTATCTGGGAGAGAGTGGCAGGAGTTGGGGGGTGGGGGCTGCCATGCAAAGAAATTCAAATCAGAGAGAAGAGGCTGAGATGGCTCAGTGGATAAGAGCACTTGCTATGAAATCATGAAGGCCTGAATTAAATCTCCAGCAACTCCAGCACTGAGGGGCTGAAACAAGTGGATCCTGGGAACTCAGTGGCCAGTCAACCTCATGAAACAGTGAGCTTCCAAGCTTCCATTTCGTAAGAGACCCAGTCTGCAGTCAGTAAGGCAGAGTCATGCAACACACACACACACACACACACACACACACACACACACACCCCACAATAAATGTGAGAGGGAAACAGAGAGAAGAGAAAAAGAAGTGAGAGAGGCGATAATGCACGTGGAAAGGCCAGTGTTACTTTCCTGAAAGCTCTTCTGAGGTTTGCACTCACACTGCCAGCTAAGACAGATGCAGAAGAAATGTAAAGAAAATGCAGGTCCAGAGGCTGGGAGATGGCTCAGTTGGTAAAGTATTTGCTTCACAAGCATAAGGACTGGAGTTTGGTCCCCAGAATCCACATAAAAAAGCTGAAGGTGGGGGCTGGAGAGGTGACTAAGCAATTAAAAGCACTGCCTACTCTTGCAGAAGACCCAGGTTCAGGTCCCAGCACCCACATAACAGCTAACAGCCATCTCTAATTCCAGTCTCATGGGCTCCGACACCCACTTCTGGCCTTGCTAGGCATTGCACACACATGGTGTACTTACATACATACAGGCAAAACATTCATACACATAAAATTAAAATAAATAATAAAGCTAGGTATGGTAGTATACATTTGTAATCTCTGCATTGATGGCAGAGTCAAGTGGATCCCTGGAACTCTGGTCAGCCAACCTAGCCAAACTGGCAAATTCCATGTAAAAATGGGTAGAACTTGTCTCAAAACAAAGGTACATGGCATCTGAGGTATACCACCTAAGGTTACTGAACTCTGGTCTGTGTACATGCCCACCCATGCCCCCACCCCCCAGCTCCTACACACATAAGTATGCACAAATATGTGCACACACATAAAAAATAAATCTATTGCTGGTCGTGGTGGCGCACGCCTGTAGTCCCAGCACTTGGGAGGCAGAGGCAGGCAGATTTCTGTGAGTTCAAGGACAGCCTGGTCTACATAGTGAGTTCCAGGACAGCTGGGGCTATAGGGAGACCCTGCTTCAAAAAGACCAAAAAAAAAAACAAAGAGAGAAATAAAGCAGGTGTGGCAGTGCATGCCTTTAATTTCAGCATTTGGGAAGCAGAGGCAGTTGGATTTCTGTGAGATTGAGATCACCCTGGTCTATTTAGCAATACACTTCATACACATAAAAATGTAATAAAAAAGAATGTTTGAAAAATTGTTTTACTATTTATTTTGAGTCAGGATCTCATATAGCTCAAGCTAGACTCTAACTCATTATGTAGTCAAGAATGACCTTGAACTTCTGATCCTCATCCCTCCACCTCCCAAATGCCAACATTACATGAAGTTTTATGTGGTGTTGGGGGTTAAATCCAGGGCTTCTGCATGCTAGGCAAGCATTCTATCAACTGAGCTACATTCCCATCACAAAAGTTTTCTCTTGAAAATTCAGGAAAAACTGGGCATAGTGGTTCAAGCCTGTAATCTCAGCATTCAGGCCAAGATAGGAGGGTTATAAGTTTGAGCCTAAGCTACATGGCAGGAAGCAGGATCATGTTGAGAGAGAGAGAGAGAGAGAGAGAGAGAGAGAGAGAGAGAGAGCCTTTAGTTCATTAATAAGATAATATGAGGAGTTTTAGAGATAGTTCAGTTGGTAAAAGTGGTTGCTATGCAAGTGTGAAGGCCTGAGTTTGATCCCCAGCATTTATGTAAAAAGTCTGGTGGTGATGGTGTTTACTTTAATCCCAGCACTTGGGAGACAGAGACAGGAAGATCCCTGGGGCTTGCTGGTCACCCAGCCTAGCTGAATTGATGAGCCTCAGGTTCCAGTGAGAGACCCTGTCTCAGAAAACAAAATGAACAGCTCCTGGGGAACAACACCCAGTGTTGACCTGTGTTCCTCCACATGCATATGCACACATGTGCACACACATGAATACATACACACACCTCACATGCCATACACTTACACACACACACACACACACACACACACACACAAAGATAATATGAAGCCCAGTGTGTGAGTACTTGGGAAGTGAAGGCAGGATGATCAGGAATTCAAGGTCATCTTTGGCTACACAGAGTTCAAAATCAGCCTGGGATACATGAGACATTAACTCAGAAAGAAAGAAGGAAAGAAAGGGAAGGAAGGAAGGAAGGAAGGAAGGAAGGAAGGAAGGAAGGAAGGAAGGAAGGAAGGAAGGAAGGAAGAAAAGACATAAGCGCAAAAAGAGAGGGAGGAAGGAAAGGAAGAAAGAGAGGAAAGAAGGGAGGAAGGGAGGGAAGGAAGGAAGGAAGGAAGGAAGGAAGGAAGGAAGAAGAGGCAGTCAGTACAATGTCACATTACAGTGATTCCTGAACAAAAGCAGCCCAACTCTTAGTATACATAAAAACTAAGACCGGGCCAGATCAGTTCTGAGAATTTGTTCCTTCAGATTTCTCTCAGAACTGTGCTCCTGGAACTGTTCTCTCCAACAAAAGCCTTGCTCTCTTTATTGAGACAGAACATCCAGCATCACATGGGAAAAGAGAAACCTGCCTTACCAAAGAAGGATTTTTCCCTTTCAGACCCCTTCTGATCCAGAGCAGCATGCAGGACCACAAACAGGTATTATCTATCTAATCCCACATGTTGTTTACAACATAAATGGAATAATTCCTCATGTTCAAGGACTAGATATCTGCTGCTTTCAGCACTTGATATTTTCACAACACACACACACACACACACATATGCTCACACACGTGCACACACACGCACATTATTCTGGGTCAGTATCATGAAGAATTAAAGCTATACATTTAGGTTATAAGAAGGAGCCCAAGGCCTAGTAAACTTGTTTATATTATAAACAAGCTAAGATAGTATTAAATTATCTCAAAACATGACTGACTTTGGTTACAAGGTTAGGTAAAAGTCATTCTCCAAGTTATTCCTTGTTTGTTTTATAAAAGAAGAAGCATGTTTATATTTGTGACAGAAGGCATTCCCAGAAAAGTCATTCCCACAAGAAATAAATGGGCCCACAAGATGGCTCAGAATGTAAAGGTGCTAGCAGCCTTTACCTGAGTTCAGTCTCTAGGCCCCACATGGTAGAAGGAGAGAACTGACTTCCAGAAGTTGTCCTGTGAGCTCCATATGCATGCTATGGCACATGCATACATGCACACACACACACACACAGACACACAATAAATGGTTGGTTTGGGTTTTTTTTTGGTCTTTTTGAGACAGAGTCTCCCTGCAGCCCCAGCAACTCACTACATAGACCAGGCTGGCCTTAAAAATGTTTTTTAAAGCTACCAAAAAAGCATATGATGTCAAATTTTCCTTGTACTCTATATTTTCATCAATCTTTTATTTTATTTTAATTTTTTGTTGTTTTTGAAACAGGGTCTCCCTGTAGCCCCAGCTGACCTGGAACTCACTATGTAGACCAGGCTGGCATTGATCTCACAGAGATCCTCCTGCCTCTGCCTCCCGAGTGCTGGGATTGAAGGCGTGTGCCACCATGCCCAGCTCTTCATCAATCTTTTAAACAACAATAACAAAAACCCTCATTTATCCATGCAGATATGCATTTCATTTTCCCACTGCCTGTTCTTTTGCTTTACCCTACTGTTCAGACAGCCCTGCACCTTGCCCTTTTCTCTAGCAATCTCTCTTGGAAGTGTTCCACATAAGACGAACGAACATTCTCATTCTGCGTGTTACAGCGTTACATGCCATCCAGATACCATGACTTATTTAACCAGATCCCAGCTTGGGGAAATTTATGTTACTCCCAGTATTATGCTACTTACATTGCTGCGGTGAACGATTGTTACAGATGCCATTCTGCATATGTGCCAGGTTATCTGTAACACAGTTTTCCAGAAGGACTGGCTCTGCCAAGGGTATGTTCCTTTGTGAATTTGTTGGCTGTTGTCGAAGTTCTTTCCCTCCCATCAGCTTTCCTGTGTTTCCACCAACAATAGCAGCAACTGCTAGTTTTTGCCAATTTGGAAGGTGAAGAATAACTTGTTTTGATTTTGCTTTGAGATGGAGGAGGGGGGCAGGGGTCTCAGTAGCCCAGGCTGGCCTGGAACTCACTATGTTCCCAGGTTAATATGAAGCTGGAGATTGAACCTAGGGCCTCGTGCATGCTCGGCAAGCACTCTGCCAAAAGAACTATATCCCTAGTCCTCTCGATATTGTTCTAAAAAGAATCACTCTGAAGCCTTAGTAGAAGAGCAGATTACAGTGTGGTGAAAAAGAGACTAGCTGAAGGCTATTACAGCAGCTTGAACAAGAGACCATGCTGGCCTGCACCAGAAGAGTGCCAAACTTTAGAGGTCTCAAAATCTGGACAACCTTATTCCCAGAGTGCTTGATTTTGGAAGAGGACCCCAGACTTGGTATTAGTAACAAACTTCCAGGGGTTCTTGCAAGCTCTGCTTTGAAAGTAGTACTGCACTAAACTGGAGATGCAGTCAGTTTAGGAGGAAGAGTGGACAGGACTTACTGGTGGACTCCATTTGTGGAACAAGTGAGAGAGAAGAATCAAGGACAGTATTGAGTGGGTAAGTAGCCAAAGGAGAAAGTACTGGATAAACTCAGAGTGGAACCAAAGGAGGGACAGATTGAGGGGGAGAAAAAGCATAAATTTGAGAAAACTACTAAGATATCCAGATCCCACCAAATACCAGTGCTGCTGTAGAGGTTCTGGTGTTGGACAGGAGGTCAGACCTGGGAGAAATCAATGTAGAGATGATGTTTAAGATGATGGGCTGGGCTGGGTGTGGTGACACACCCTTGTAATTCAGGACTTGGGAGGCTGTGGCAGGACTCCCAAGTTCACTTCAGTCTGAGCTACATAAAGAGCATAAAGAGATCCAGACTCTCAGCTCTAAATGGAACATCTATATCATCCTCTGGAAAACTCAGGGAACATCACAGAAGAGGGAGTTAGAGAGAATATAAGACCTGGAGGAAGGGGTAGAATGCTGTGAGATACTGCCTTCTGGGTTTGACATGGCCTTCGCACTCTTGAACTCTCAACTGCTGTGATTATCTTCATAAGACCTGAATAGGATTGGGCCACTCAACGTTCTGTCATGGAGGGGGCAAGGGCTCATGGGGCAGGGGCTTCTTTTCCCTGAGGATTTATAGGTACTCAATGGTTGGGGCAAAGAGGAGATGTTCTTCAGTGGTATAGCCATGGTAAGTTGCCCATGTTCCTAAAATAATCCTTTACCCATGTCCTGTAAATAACCCTGGTTTAAAAGGGGGGGGCAGGGGCAAGGGAGATGGTTCAGTAGTTAAGAGCACTGGCTGCTCTTGCAGAGGACCAGGGTTTAATTCCCAGCATCCACATGGTGGCTAACAACCATCCATAACTCCAGTCCCAGGGGAACCTGATGCCCTCTTCTGACCTCCATGGGCATTGGTACAGCATGGGTGCATTTATACACATGTAGGCAATACACTCATACACATAAAATTATATATATATATATATATTTATTTATTTATTTATTTTTGCTGGGCGTAGAGGCACATGTCTTTAGTCCCAGCACTAGGAGGCAGAGGCAGGTGAATCTCTGTGAGTTCAAGGCCAGCGTGGTCTACGCAGTGAGTTCCAGGCCAGCTGGGGCATACAGGGAGACCCTGCTTCAAAAAGCCCAAAAAAAAGATGTAGATAGATAATAGAAGGCCTGATATAGATAGATAGATAGATAGATAGATGAAAGTAAAAGGATAGGAGGACTTGTTGGAAGGAAAAAGGCTCTAGGATCAATGGAATTTACAGGGTAATGGGGGTAAATATGTATGAAAATATCATAAGGAAACCCATTATTATGTGCACTGAATATTTGTTAATAAAAACTTAAAAATAAAATAGAAGCTGGAGAGATGTCTCAGTGGTTAGGACCACTTGTTGCTGCTCTACCAGAGGACTCAAGTTCAGTTCCCAGTAACCACATGGGGTGGCTCACAACTACCTATAATTCCAGCCCCTGGGGGATCCAACACCTCTGGCCTCCACAGGCACCTGCACTTACTTACATGCACCTACCCCTGCACAAACACACACATATACACATAATTAGAATAAAGAAATAAATGATAAAGTGTTGTGATGAGATGGCCTGGGAAGAGTATGTATCTGGGAAAGAGGAACATGGGATGAAGTCTGGGCTCCAGGCCTGGAGGTCAGAAACTAAGAGGGTCAGTAAGCAAAAGGAGATCCAGGGGATTCATGAAGGAGAACTGCTCAACAAATGAGCCAAGAAGCAAAGGGTATGTACAAGAGCAGAGGAAGCCTCTGGGCAAAAAGGAAGCCCTGGCCAGAGTGACTAGACAGAAGCTGGGTACAGAGGCACACACCTGTGATCCTAGCTCTTGGAAGGTAGAGGCAGGAAGATAGGGAGTTCAAGGCCAGTGTCAGCTATAGGAGAGTCTCTTTAATAAAGAAAAAAGAGGAATGACAGTTTTGTGAGAAGTCATAAGGTTCACAGCCAAAGCTGAACTCTCCTTGAATTGTG
Source organism: Nannospalax galili (assembly GCF_000622305.1). Taxonomy (NCBI): domain Eukaryota; kingdom Metazoa; phylum Chordata; class Mammalia; order Rodentia; family Spalacidae; genus Nannospalax; species Nannospalax galili. The sequence continues at coordinate 7,210,208 of NW_008354281.1, forward strand.
GGGATCCATCAGCTTGTGGTAGAATAAGATCTCAGCTTTTCTATCAGGACAGTGAGGAAGGGAAGGGGGACTCCTCAGATATACCACCTCACCCCCCAGCTAGCCTCAAGTCTTCGTGGGCAGCAGCATTTGACAAGGAAAGAAGTTCCAGAATTCAGGAATGACCCAGAGTGGCTTCTCAGAGAGAAGGCCTATATCATCCTGGAAACCTCTTGCTTCAAAGAAACAAGTTTGAATAGTCCTATCCAAAAGCTGTTCTTCACCTAGTATTTGTAAGCCCAGCCAGGCTGTCTCGGAGCCCTGGCTCCACCAACTGTCTCCTCCCTCCTCTGTATTTTTGATGGTTTCCTCTGGCCTGGCTCCTTCCCCTCAGACTACAATAATGCCACTCCAACCTAAAATAAGCCCCTGCCCTCCACCCTTCCTCCCCTGCAGTTCCTGCATTCTTTGCTTTCACCCCAAACTTCCTCCTCTGCTGTCAGGCTTCCTCACTTTCTTTCTGAACTGATCCCACTGGAATGAAGTTTCTGTCTCCAAAGTCCCAGCCACCTCCCAATGATCAGGAATGATCAAGCCCAGGCTGCTCCTTGGTCCTCACCTCAGGCTATCTGCTGCTTTTTACACCATGGCCACCACTCCTCCTGGACATTCCTGCCTTCTTTCTTCCTGGCTGTCACCATCTCTCACAAAGGCTTTCTCCCCCTCAGCACTGTCTCTGGGGTTCATAACTGTCTTTGACCTCTCCTGAAGTCTTACCTCTCCTGAGAGACTTCAACCATACACTTCCATGATTATCTCATGACTTTGAACTGGGCCTGTTGACTCTGTCTCCTAAGTGTTCTGGGTCTTTTCTCTTTTCCATCCCTACTCTGTTATTATCCTCCTCCCAGCCAACAGTAATCCAACCAAGTGCTCCTCAAAAGTAGTGCCACATTGAGTCACCTAGATGTCTGTATGTGTTGTTCACATGTGCATGCCTGCTAGGGCTCAAAACCAGGGCCTCATTTATAAGTAGTCAAGTACTCTACCATAGAGCTACATACGCAGCACAGAATTTTGGGGGGAAAATCTTAAATTCTTAATGCCAGGCCAGTGAGATGGCTAAGTAGGCAAAGTAGAAGACTGCTGACTGGAGTTCCATCCCCCAAAGTAAAGAACTGACTTTTCAAAGTTGTTCTCTGATCTCCATGCATGCACCTGAACTCACCCCTCCCCACCCCCACACATACATACATACAAATAAATAAATAAATACAATCCCGATGCCTAGCCCTACTGCACATTAATTAAAGAAGGAAGGTACATACTGCTGCTTCTAAATATATCTACAGAGTGTGGAGCACCTCTGTAATCTCCAGCACTTGGGAGGCTGAAGGAAGATTGCCTCAAGTTGGAGGCCAGCCAAGGCTCCACAGTGAGACTCTATCTCAAAACAACAACAATAACAACACATACACACACACACACACACACACACACACACACACACACACGATTTCTGAAGGGGCTGCCAGACACAGTGGCTCATGCCTGTAATCCTAGCATGAAGGAGGCTGAAACAGAAGGCTTATCTCAAGTTAGAGGGCAGCTGAGGCTACAGAGTAGGACTCTTGACTCAAAACACCACTACCATCAACCACATATGTATACATGTATACATACACTACTGGGCATGGTGGCTCATACCTGTAATCCCCAGCATAGAGGAGACTGAGACAGGAGGATTGTTATGAGTTTCGGGCTGGCCTGGGCTTCAGGGCTATAGTGTAAGACTCTGTCTCAAAAAATAAAGCAAAAACAAACAAAAAAGACTCAGATAAGAGCACATGGTTTTTAGGGTCACAGGACTGCTCTACGATAACACAATGGAAGGTACATGTCATTATTTATTTGTGGAAGTCCATAGCATGTACAACACCAAGAGTGAACCATAATGTAAACTACAGACTGAGTGATTATGATGTGTCAATACAGGTTCATCAACTGTATCAAATGCACCTCGGGAATTCATATATGTTGATTAAGGGGGATGCTATACATGTGTGAGGCAGGAAGTTGACAGCATATCTCTGTATCTTCCTTACTATTGCACTCGATGTAAAATTGTTCTTGAAAAGTATCTTTTTAAATTTATTATTATTTTATGTTTGAGTATATCGCCTGCATGTGTATAAGTGCACTCATGTTGTGCAATGCCCTCAGAGGTCAGAAGAGAGCATTGGATCCCCTGTAACTGGAGGTATGGACAGTTGTTAGCTGCCATGTGGGTGCTGGGAACCAAACCTGGGTCGTCTGCAAGAGCAGGCAGTGCTCTTAACAGCTGAGCCATCTCTCCAGCCCCTAAAAGTATCTTTTTAAAAAGCAGAATTTAGGACCAAACATAGTACACATTCATAATACTAGCGTTGGAGAACAATAAGGAATTCAAGCTATATCTCTTTTTCCCCCTTTGGTCTATTTTGAGACAGGGTCTCCCCATAGCCTCAGCTGGCCTGGAACTCACTATGTAGACCAGGTTGGGCTTGAACTCACAGAGATCCACCTGCCTCTGCCTCTTGAGTGCTGGGACTAAAGGCGTGCACCACCACCCTGGCTCAAGCTATATCTTAACAACTTCAAATCTAGTCTGAGCTAGGTGAGATCCTGTCTGAAAACAGACAAATGAACAAACAACAGCAAAAAATCCACCACCACCCAACCACCCACTGGATTTGTGTGTGTGTGTGTGTGTGTGTGTGTGTGTGTGTGTGTGTGTCTTTTTGAGACAGGGTCTCCTGGTAGCCCCAGCTGGCCTAGAACTCACCATGTAGATGAGGCTGGCCTCGATGTCATATCCACCTGCCTCTGCCTCCTGAGTGCTAGGATTATAGGTGTGTGCCCCAACGCCCAGCAACAATAGGATTCTTAACTTGGAATCCAGTTTTAAGAGAAAGGTGAATCCCATTAGACTATATACAAAATAGTGGGATTCTGAATCCAAAACCTGGTGTGATGAATCATGTCTGTAATCCCAGCGCTCGGGAGTCTGAGGCAGAAAAATTGCCTTGTGTTAGAGGCCAGCCTGAACTACCTACACCGTAAGACCTGTAAAAAAAAAAAAAAAATCAGCTAGATTGTAAATATTCACTATTCAACACTGACTATATGCCAAGCACCATGCAAAGCCTTTCACATATACTAGGCCACTAGCATTCAAAGTTCATTCAAAAGGATGAGTTACCCTAGTTTGGATATAATTGATAGTGCCCTAAGCCAGTAAGCGCTTGAGGTCTGGCTTCACACCTATCTAGCTCTCCTCCTCCAGCTTCCTGGACGGCAGGTTTAATCTGAATCCCTTAGCACAGCAAACCAGGGCCTCCACCATCCACCTAGTGCAATGCATGCTTCCTGCCCATGTATTCTCTGAAGAAATTGTGTCTGTAATCCATGATGGTCTCCAGAGATGTCATGACCTCTGCCTGGATCATCGTCCCTTCATTCTCAGCATCACACTCACACTGCACGACCCAGTACAACCACCCGTAACCCTCTGATACAGTCTCTCCACATCCCCACCTCCTTGGAGCATCCTGACTATATTGCAGGTTGGTCATTGATGACAGATAGCAATGACATGTCTCTCTTAATGGACAGAGTTCCTTGAGAGAAGCAACTGTGTCTAGCACCCATTGGCCCATAGAAGGGGCTCAATGATCATTTGTTGAAAACAACCTAATTTAGTTGTGCTTTCTGCTTACTAAGGAGGGAGGACCCAGGTTCTAACGAGGGGGAGTAGGCCTTTGTCTCATGAGAATGACGTTTTGGATGTTCTTAGCTGCCAGGATATCCCTACTGTTCTGATAGGGTTATTGTTAGGATTCATTGAAATAACTATTTAAAAGTACTCAGCATTGTTAAACACATCACAAGAATGAAGACTCCCTTTTTAAGTAGTCTCTGCTCACATCCAGGAGCTAACCAGCCATTCTGAATGTCAGGAAATGCAGATTTAACAGTCACCAGCCACATGCCTTTGAACAGCCTCTCATTGCATTGGCAGCTCCTGCTCTGAGACAAACAATTTCCTCACTGCTGTGGCATGCTGCGCAGCTGAAAGCGCCACACCAGGAAGGCGCCACTGGATGGACATGATGTAAAATTGGTTTGGTGAAACACGTCTCCAGAGTCTTGAGAAATCCAAAAAAATAAGACCACTTGTACAAGGGTGAGGGACGGGAAAGGTATGGTAGTGCAGTTGTGCATAGGTGGGTGTATTAGTTACTTTTCTGTTGCTGTGATAAAACACCACAAGCAAGGAAACTTATAGAAGGAAGAGTTTAGGCCGGGCATGGTGGTGCACACCTTTAATCCTAGCACTCAGGAGGCAAAGGCAGGTGGATCTCTGTGAGTTCAAGGCCAGCCTGGTCTACATAGTGAGTTCCAGGATAGCTGGGGCTACAGGGAGACCCTGTCTCAAAAAAGACCGAAAAAAAAAAAAAAAAAAAATTCCAGAGGCATGAGTCTATCATGGTGGGAAAGCATGGTGGCAGAGGTGACCAGAGCAGAAAACTGACACACATCTTCAAGCCCACACAGAGAGAGATGAACCAGAAGTGGGCAAGGCTAAGCCCTCCTCCAGTGACATGCTTCCTCCAGCAAGGCCACACCTCCTAAACCTCCAAAAACAGCACCACCAACTGGGGTCAAAACACCGCAGTAGGTCATGAAGAACATCTCAATTTGATGGTATCCTGCCAAACCAACCCTAAAAAGAGAGCATTTGGAAACCAGTGAAATCAAATTTGTCTTTTGATGAAAATTATCAAATTGTGACAAATTTGTGGTGTTTAATGTATCCAAATTTTAAATATTCTTGTACGTTCTACATGTTCTTTTAGGGGCAGGGCAGGTTGAGACAGGGTCTTGCTGTATAGCCATAACTGGCCTTGAACTTCTGCCTCACGGTTGCTAGGATTGCAGGCATGCACCACTATGCCTGGCTCCTATTTATTTTGTTTTTTGGTTTTCTTTTTCAATTTTTACATTTTATTTTGTGTGTGTACAGGCACATGTATGCCATTGCTTGTATGTGATCAGAGGACAACTTTTGGACATCAGTTCTCTCCTTTCACCTCTGGTTCCAGGGCTCGAACTCAGGTGGGCAGGTTTGCTTGGCAAGTGCTTTTACCAGCTGAGCTATTTACCTGGTTTGTTTTGTTTGTTTGTTTGTTTGGTTGGTTGGTTTGATTTTGTTTGTTTTTTTGAGGTCTTACTATGTAACCCTAGATGGCCCCAAACTCACCATGTAGACCAGGCCGGCCTTAAACTATGTTTCCCAAGTGCTGGGATTAAAGGCATGTGCCTCCAAACCCAGTCTCTAGCCTTTTTTGTTGTTGTTGTTTGGTTGGTTTTTTGAGGGGTTTGTTTGTTGTTTGTTTGTTTGAGATAAGGATTCACATAGTCCACCACTGACTTCAAACTCACTATGTAGCTTTCACTTTGAATTCCTGATCCTCCTACCTCTACCTCTCAAGTACTGGAATTACAGGCATCATGTCTAGTTTCTTCTACACACACACACACACACACACACACACACACACACACATACCATGGCCACGACTACCACCAAAAGTCCCAATCCGTTCCCTGGAAGAGCTATGATGTAGCTCAGCAGTAGAGCACATGCCTAGCATGCCTGGCTTTGATGGGGGGGGGAATCAAATCAAATGTATGTACATGTGTATTCTAAAGAAAAGCGGGAGAAGATTAGAAAAAACAAACTATGATAGAAAGTGCCACAATGAAAACTAATAATTTGTAAACTAATTTTTAAAAATTAAAGTCTTTATAAAGCATAGAGAAGACCTGATCTCATTTAATTTCATCTTAGACAGTAGTGTTAAGGGAAGGTGCACCCCCACACACAAATAATGAGCTTTCTGACAGCTGAACCAGTAGAGAAGCGGTAGACTCCTGCAAAGGTAGCAGTACACACTTTCCAAGTTTCCCTAGTTCTGCAGAGGCAATGACCTACTGACCTGATTGTGCAATTTTAGTAACTTTTGGCAAGCTAAGGTTCTTCTCACTACCGGGAGATTTGAGAGCTCGTCTCTGGTTGGTGCTACTTTTTAAACTTTGTTTGCATACCCATAGTCAACCAATCAGGACCCAACCACTCCCAGTTGGAACGCTACAAATTTGGGTGTCAGAAGACAGAAGGCAGCAGAACTGCACTAAGAGTCAATAGAGGGAGAGAAAGAAGACTCCAGAGACCTGCTCCCTGCTCCAGGCACTCCTGTTCTCTTCAGGGAAAAAGACTCCAGGGTCTGGCTCCCATCCAGCTCCATCATCAGAGAAGGAAAGACTGCCTTCAAGACTTGCCAAGACCAGACTCCCTGTACTCGAGGCTTTGGTCCCGGACAGAGAACCTCTTTCAAGCTAGCCTCCAGGGCTCCACCAGTGGCTGTAGGCCCTGAGGACACATTCCTGCCTCTGCCTTTACGAAGCCACACTTCAGCTTCAAGTTGGAGTCCATTCCCAAAGCTACTTCCAGATTCCAAGAGCTGCCACTGCTCTGCAAGGGACTGCACTGCTCTTGGTTGGCACCCAAAGCCCTCTGAGAACTTTTGGACTATAATATTTTCCAGAACTGTAACATATCTGGGAGCCAAAATGGCTCCTGCTGCTACCAAGAGTTCAAACCTGTTTCATTTAAATCTTTACTGTTTAAAGTTGTTTAATCCCACTTTAAGGTTGTTAATCCTTAACTGACAATTAAGTACCTCCTGTACTCTTTGCTGTCCACTTCTTTTTAAGTTTTTTGTTTTTTTTGTTTTGGGGTTTTTTGGGGGGAGGGGTCTTTTTGAGACAGGGTCTCCCTGTAACCCCAGCTGGCCTCAAACTCACTATGTAGACCAGGCTGGCCTCAGACTCACAGATCTGCCTGTCCCTGTCTCATGGGTGCTGGGATTAAAGGCGTGGGTCGCCACATTGGGCTGCTCACTTCATTTTGGAGGAGGCTGGGAAGAGAACTCACTTAGAGACAGAAGAGAGTCTCCACCAACCACCTCAACAGTGTGATGACTATAATGCTTAAATTTTCTGGCTTTAAAATGGACTTGGTGGCATACTCTGTGGGAATGACTTTTACAATATGAATATACTCTGGACAAATGACTTTTATTTAACCTTGCAACCAAAAAGCTAATCTTATCTTACCTTGTTTATAATGTAAAACAAGTTGACTAAGCCTTGAGCTCCTCTTACAACCTATACATAGAGCTCAGACATTTCCCGCCCTTGACCCAGGACAGTATATGGAATGAAAGTATGCACAGATATTTTGGATTATCTAGGGTGCAAGCAGCAGATTTTCTTTGAGAGCAATGAAATTATTATCCAATTTGTGTTGCAAACAACAGGGATTAAATAATAACATCTGTGTGTTGTTGTGTGCATGTTCTCCTAGGTCAGCAGGAGTCAGGAGGGACAAAATCCTCCGATAAATGTCCATTTTTATTTCCCCATTTCATACAGGATAGATTGTTTCAATTTAAAAAAAAAAAAAAAAAAAGAGTGAGCCCTTCCTAGACAGCACAGTTCTGAGAGTAATCTGAAGGAACACATGGCCAGGTCAGTTAGGGTCCCTCTTAGCTAAAATGGATGCTGAAAGTCAAGCTGTCTTCATTCAAGCATCACTATAATGCAACTTCACATAGCAACTACAGTAAGACTTCTGTAACAGCCTTCGAGAGGCAGAGAGAGAAGGTAAGGTCAGAGTTCGAGTTCATCATCAGCTACATAATGACTTCCTGACAGCCTGGGCTACATGAGACCCTGTCAAAAATGTTGACTTTGAAGTCAAATTATGAATTTGAGTCCTAGTTCTATTTTGGACCGTGAGAGATTTCTATTTTCCTATTTGTTCTTTAGGCCAAGGGTACAGCCCAGAAGTAGAGCTTGTGCCTAGTATGTGAAAGGCCCTGAGTTCAAGTCCCTAGTACAAATAGTCAAGCTAGTGATTAGATCAGGAAGGGTCCTTGCAGATAAAGTGACTATCTATTGTGATTATGAGGTGAACAGGGGAATCAATGAGGAAGTAAGATCTCACATCTCAGTACCCAAAGTAAAACTTCTGAAGCTGGGGTATGTAGCTTTCCCCCTTTCCCCAACTCTAGACTCTACAGGAAGTCTGAAGAGAATCTTAAATTCCTTACAGTTGAAACCAAACTCCCGACTCCCTCATACCTATTCCTTCTTCAGTTTTTCTCATCTTAGTCCGTGGCAACTGTAGTTATGTACTTCCTAGGATGCACTCTCTTTTCCTTCCCCGGACTTTAGTTGGACATATGGCCTACCAGGAAGGAAGAAAGGAAGGAAGGGAGGGAGGGAAGGAGGGAGGGAAGGGGGGGAGGAAGGGGGGAGGAGAGTAATAGGGGGATGGGGGAGGGTGGGGGAGGGAGGAAGGAAGGAAGGAAGGAAGGAAGGAAGGAAGGAAGGAAGGAAGGAAAAGGCAGATGGAAAAAACACAAAGACTACATTTCCTATCCTCCTTTGCCATTAAGGAGTCCACATGACCACATTCTGGCCAATGGAATGCAAGAGCAGCTTCCTGGAGCTATTCTCAAAGGGATGGTTTGTGTCCTCCATTTCTTCTATTCTGGGTTGAAATGTAGAGATGACTGCTCCATCTTTGAACAGTGGAATAGGGTATCCCTAGGAGAGGCAGAGCGCCAAAGAAAATGGTGCCCAAATCTCCAACAAGACCAATCTCCATGATCAGCCCTGTACTGTTCATAATGAGGGTGCTGTAAAAACAAGATAAACTTCTGTTTTACCTAAGCCATCATTACATTAGCCCTTCTTATTAAATATATATCCTAAACAGTAACAGTGATTAAAAGCAAGTTACTTAAGCTGACCACGGTAGCATACACTTCTGTGTAATCCCAGCACTTAAGAACAGTTGGAAGCTATCTTGGGCTATAAAGTGAGTTAAAGACCAGCCTCAGATACATAGCCAAACCCTGTCTCAAAAATTCAAAATAAAATAAAATAAAATAAATAAATAAATAAAGCAAGTGCTTAACTTCTTTGTTTCTTGGTTTTATCATAAAATATGGAAAATTAAAATGTATAATATCCTGTTATGGATAAAGTATATACAATGGATAGAGTGTTTTATGGTACATAGTGAGTACTCATTACTCACAATTAGCTATCATTAATATTAAAGCTATTGGATGGTAAGTGTATATATGACATGAGAGAATCCTTGTAGTTCTAAGCCCATCTTCCACACAGCCATTCCTTCCCATGGATGTTTGAACATCTATCTCTTTGTTTGAGTACTAAACACTATTATATTTGGTGGGTACCAAGCTGTCCCTGAACATCATAATGTAGTAAGGTAGATTTTATTTTATTTTTGCTTCTGGAGACAGAATCTTTCTATATAGCCTTGCCTAGTCTGGAATTTGTTATCTAGGCCAGGTTGTCCTCTGTCTCTACCTCCCAAGTGCTAGAATTATAGTGTGGGCCACTATGCCTGGCAGATATCCTCTCTCTCTCTCTTTCTCTCTTTCTCTCTCCATCAAGGGTCTCAATGTAGGCCCCCAGTTGGCCTGGAACTTATTATGTAGTCCAGGCTGGCTTTGAACTCATGATTCTTTTGTCTTGGCCTCCAGAGTACTGAGATAACAGGAATGCTGGTGTTTTTTGGGACAAGGTCTCAGTCCAAACTGGCTTCAAACTCAGTAGTAGTCAAGACTGCCCTTGAACTCTTGAGCCTCCTGCCTCCACCACCCAAGTGTTGAGATTACAGGTTTGTGCCACCACATCTGGCAAGATATACCTACCCTTTTTGGGGGTGGAGGGGGGAGGATTGAGACAAGATCTCCCTGTAGACTCAGCTAGCCTGGAATTCACTATGTAGACCAGGCTGACCTTGATCTTGATGCCTGTCTCTGCCTCCCAAGTGCTGGAATTAAAGGCTGTGCCACCATGCCTTGTTTTGCATGGTATAGTTTTTAAAAGCAGTTGTCTTGGGGCTGGAGAGATGGCTCAGCAGTTGAGAGTCCTGTAACTCCAGTTCCAGAGGAATCCGATGCCCTCTTCTGACCTCTATGGGCATTGCATGACATGGGCACATGTACATACATGCAGGCAATACACTCATACATATAAAAGATATTTTTAAAAAGCGGTTGTCTTGCCTAGGTTCTAGAAGGTAGAAAATTAAGAAAATCCAAGAAAGGGGGCTGGAGACAAAGCTCAGTTGGTAGAGTGTTGCCTTGTATGCATGAAGCTCTCAGGTCAATCTCGACTATGACATAGAGCCAGGCTAGGAAGCATATGACTGTAATCCCAGCACTAGAGAGCTGGAAGCAGGAGGGTCAGAGGTTAAAGGTCTAGGGCTGGAGAGATGGCTCAGCAGTTAAGAACACTGGTTGTTCTTGCAGAAGACCCAGGTTTGAAGCCCAGCACCCACATGGCAGCTAACAACTGTCTGTTACTCCAGTCCCAGGGGATCCAACAGCCTCTTCTGACCTCTGCGGGCATTGCACTACATGGATGCACTTACCTACATGCAGGCATACACATAAAAATAATAATTTTTTTTAAGTTTAAAAAAAAAGAAGTCAAAGGTCACCTTCAGCTATACAGTGAGTTAGAGACCAGCCTAGTCCCAAAACAAAAACAAAAACAAAAACAAAAAAACCCTCATGATTTAATCCTTGCACTTGGGAGCCTGAGACAGGAGGATTTCCTCAAATTTGAGGCCAGACTAAGGTGAGACCTTATTTCAAAAGAAAAAAAAATAGAACCCTGACCCCCCCATGACTTATGGCAGGATGAGAGATCACATAGATAAACTGGGAATGCACAGACCTGAATTCACCTTCCAGGCCCTCCCTCTGTTCACCCTCCTCTTATCTATACCCTTGACCCAATAAGAACTCAGCTCCACCCATGAAATAGAAAGCCTACCTGTGTTCATAAGACCTTCAGATTGAGCTGCTTCTGGTGTGTAAAGTGATTGGTGCTCTTCCCATAGGTACTAACCTGCAAAGAACTTTCTGGAAGGAAGCTATAAGAGCTAGAATTTCTCTAATTCAAAATTCATGTACTATCTCTACTATACTCATGGTATGCAGACAGAAATGACTTGTTCTGAGGTTGGCTGACAGGAAAGACTAGAGATGTCCTTGAAGAGTCTCAAGGTCAAAGTGGGATTCTATTCTAGAGAGCTCTGAGAGCAATATGCAGCTGGTCTCTTGGGGTCCAGCCACCTGTCCCCATGGGTAAGCCCAGGGAAAATAGCAAAGTCAGACACCAGGAGTGTGGGCCCCTTTGGCCATGGAGTGGTCACCTTAGATAACATAGGGCCTCAGTCTCAGCTTGAGGCTGGGGGTGGCAGGGATACCTGCATTGCCTCTGTGTTCAGGATCTTGACAGTAATGCCTGGTATGGAGCAGGTGTGCCTCAACTGCTATAGTAGGGCCAGAGATGGATGGGGCCTTGGCCATTGTCCATTCTCCTGATGACATCAGGCCTTGTCCTACTGGGTGACCTTCTTTTAGGCATCTTATCTGTAGAGCTGGTAAAAATTGGCTTTGGTACCAGATCCTTAGGTCTGAATGAGCTGCCCTGAGGCTTCCCAATTCTATCCTAGAAAGGCCCTGCTATAGTTTAGGTACAGCTTGGGGATTAGAAGCTTAGTACTCAGTGCTACCATGTGAGAAGGAATGGGATCTTTAAGAGGCTGGGCCCAGGGGCTGGAGAGACAACTCAGGGGTTAAGCACTGGTTGCTCTTGCAGAGGACCAGGTTCAGTTGCCAAGACCCACACGGCAGCTAACAACCATCCAAAATTCCAGTTTCAGGGGATCTAATCCCTTCTTCCAGCCTCCACGGGCATTGTGAGACATGGGTGCACTTACATACAAGCAGGCAATACACTCCTACACATAAAATAGAAATAAATAAATTAAAACATTTTTAAATTAAAATGAAGATTTAGGAATGCTGAGCCTGGATGCCCTAGAGAAGGAGGAGGAAGCAGCTACAGACCCAATTCCCACTGTTAGACTGGGGCTCCCTCAGCTTTGCCATAAAGTGGGGACATGGAAGGAACCAGCCCCCTTCAGTTCTTAGGCTCCACTTCACACTGTTCTAAGACAAAAGACTGCAGCCTCATGCTGAATCTGGATCTAGTAAAATGACTGCAGCTATTATCCCATTGCACCTTTGGAGAGCTCTTGAATAAAAGCTTTCTTCATCTCCTGCCCTGACTACTCTAACAGCCTTCCAACTGGCATCCTTGTCCCAAACTTCTTTATTTTATTGATTGATTGATTGATTGATTGATTGATTGATTGATTGATTGACTGATTGAAGACAGGGTCTCACTATGTAGCCCCAGCTGGCCTGGAACTCATTATGCAGACCAGGCTCACCTTGAACTCACAGAAATCTGCCTGCCTCTGCCTCCTGAGTACTAGGATTAAAGGTATTCCCTATCATGCCCAGCTGTGCCAAGCTTCTAACCCCCTCAAGTCCACCCACCAAATTTCATTTTTGAAATGAAATTTTGAATATGCTTTTCAAGGCTTAAAAATCCTGCAAAAGAGCTGGGTGTTGCAACATGCCTATAATCCCAGCACTCAGAAGATAGAGGAAAGCAAAATTCAGTGAGATCAAGCCCAGCCTGGTCTACATAGTAAGTTCCAGGCATACCTGCATTTTTGCTAGACTCAGCTTCCAGAGGGTGGGAGGGTAGGGCTGCCTCATGTATCTATTTCCAGTAAACAGAGGGTACCTTGGTTATAAATAGATGAACAGTTTGCTCCTAATCAGATCTTTAATACCTGCCATGTCGAATAATCACTAGGGTACCTTGAGGAGAAGCTTGCCTTCCAGAGTTCTGTTACCTTGGCTCTGTCCCTGTCTAAATAATGATGCAGTTTGAAGACTACAATTGGCTCTCTCCCTGACTAAATAATGATTATGTTTACACTTTAGCCAGGTAAGTCCTTAGCTCGCTTTTTTTTTTGAATGCTTAAGTACTTGGTGGAGATGTGACACCCAGGGAAGTTTGGATCACCCTACTATGGAAGTCAGGACATGCTGCATGCATTAGTAACAGAGTACAGAGATACTGGGCAACAGGTGGTTGCTCACAGCAACTATGTGTGCACAGATTCACTTGGGGAAAACTCCAAGGACTAGAGTAATGGTAGTTTGAGTTCCAGCTGGGAAAGCCAAGTGTGGTTTTCCCATGGTGAGCCTCTCCATGGGGTAGTGTGCTGAATTTTACTGGGCTTATAAGCAACTGTAGGGTTGAAGCCCACAGAAATTTTTGCATGATTTTGTGATTTGAAAAAAAGTTGTGGGTCAGCCAGAGTGAAGGCATTTGCTGCCAAGCCTGACAACCTCAGTTCAATCCCTGGAACCCACATGGTGGAAGGAGAGAAATGACTCCTGCAAGTTGTCCTCTGACCACATGCAGTGCCATGGCATGTTCGCCCCCTCCCTTATAAAACAAATAAATGTAAAAATTTTTCTTAAATTATGATCTGACACATTTATAATCCTAGTACCTGGGACATAGAGACAGAAAGATTAGAAGTTCAAGGTCACCCTCAGCTAAATAGTGAGTCTGAGGCCAGTTTGGGCTACATGAAACTTTGTCTCAAAAACAAAACAAACCAAAATGTGGTAAGATGTACATAACAACTTAACTGGTTTTGTTTTGTTTGTTTTTTGTCTTATTTTCTTTTGTTGGCACTAGAATTGAACATAGAGCCTTGTGCATGCCAGGCAAGAAATTTTCCATGGAGCTATATCCTCAGTCCTCTTTCTACCTTTTTTTGGCATTTTTTGTTTGTTTTTGAGACATGGTCTTACCCTGTAGCCCTGACTGCCCCAGAATTAATTTTGTTTTGGTTTTGGTTTTTAAAGACAGGATCTTGCTATAGCCCCAGCTGGCCTAGAAATCACTGTGTAGACCAGGCTGGCCTCGATCTCATAGAGATCTGCCTGCCTCTGCCTCCTGAGTGCTGGCACTAAAGGCACTCCCCAACACACCCAGTCTCTTTCTATTTTTTAATCTCACTATTTTGCCTAGGTCAGTCTCAAACTCTTTCTGTAACCCAGTTAGGCCTTGAAATTTCAATCTTCCTGCCTCAGCTCAGGTAGCTGGAATTATAGGCCTGGGTCACCAGACCTGACATTTTTTAAATAACAAAAACCCACAAACGAAAAAGAAGAAGAAGAAAAGTCTTTAACTTAGGCTGGCAAGATTGCTCAGTGGGTAAAGGCACTTACCAAAAAGCCTTAACAACCTGAGTTCACTCCTTGGAACCCACATGGTAGAAGGAAGGAACTAACTGATTCCTGAAAATTGTCTTCTTTATTTTTGGTCTTTTTGAGACAGAGTCTCCCTGTAGCCCCAGCTAGCCTGGAACTTGCTATGTAGACCAGGCTGGCCTTGAACTCACAGAGCTCCTCCTGCCTCTGCCTCCCGAGTGCTGGGATTAAAGGTATGGGCCACCACTCCTGGCGAAAATTGTCTTATAATCTATATACACACACCATGACATGTGTGCACCCACACATGCATATAAAATACATGATTATAATTTAAATTTTATCATAATTTGATGATTTAGATTTTTTTTCTTGAGATAGCATCTACCAATCTTATGGTGGTACAAGCCTGTAATTCTAGCACTTGAGAGGTAGAGACAAAAGGATCAGGAGTTCAAGATCATTCTTAGCTATATAGACAGTTTGAGACCAGCCTGGGCTACAAGACACCCTGTCTCAAAACAAACAGAAGAATACATTATACTTTATTGCCAAGTTGGTCTCAAACTCCAAGGCTCAAGTCATCTTCCTGTTTTCAGCTTTCTGAGTACCTGAAGCAATCAATGTGTAACTCCCCATCATCTTTAACCTGATTTAAACATTATACAGTGAGCTGGGCATGGTGGCTCATGCCAGCAATCCCAGCACTCCAGGAGCTAAGGCAGGGAGATTCCATCAGTTGGAAGCCAATTTTGGCTATAGTGAGCTCCAGGCCAACCTGGGCTATACAATGTTTACATACTTCAAAATATCACATATTATTTCTTTATATTTATGATTTTTACATTTTTATATATCAGTACAATTCAGTTGTATTGATTACATTCATAATACTCTACAACCACTGTCCATTTCCAGAATGAGTTCATCATCTCAAACTGAAACTATACTCATTCAACAGTAATTCTCAATATTACAGGTAGTTGTGACTCACCCAATGTAGGTGAAGGGAACTGAACCCAGGTTCTCTGCAAGAGCAGCCTGTGCTCTTAAATGCTGATCCATCTCCCCAGTCCCTTGTTTATTTTTATTCTAGAATTATAGTTCTGTATTCTGTGTGTGTGTGTGTGTGTATGTGTATGAATGTATGTGTATGGGTGTGCATTCATGTGTGTGCCTGTGCACTCATAAGTCCATGCTGGGTATCTTCCTTGATCCTGTTCTACCTTATTTTTAAGACAAGGGTCTCTCATTAAACTAGGAGCTTACAGGTTCATGCAGGCTGGCTGGTCAGCAGGCTCCAAGGATCTGCTCACCTCCACCCCCACCGGTGCAGTGCTGGTGTTACAGATATGTGCACTTGGCTTTTATGTGGGTGCTGGGAATCCAAACTCAGGTCCTCATACTTGTGCATCAGGCACTTTACCAACTGAGCCACATCCCCAGTCCCCCTTACATATTCTTTTTTTTTTTAATTAAAAAAATTTAGCCGAATGTGGTGGCACACATTTAATCTCAGCACTTGGGAGGCAGAGACAGGCGGATCTCTGTGAGATGGAGGTCAGACTGCTCTACATAGTGAGTTCTAAGCCATCTGGAGCTACAGAGAGACCCTGTCTTAAAAAACAAACAAACAAAAATGTGTGTGTATGTGTGTGTGTGTGTGTGTGTGTATGCAGGCATGTGGACGTCAGAGGACAACTGTGATGGCTAATTTTGGCTGTTAACTTGACATACTTCGGAGAATGTCAGTTGAAGAATTTCCTCCATCAGATTGGCCTGTGGGCATGTCTGTGAGGCATTTTCTTGATTGCTGATTGATGAAGGAGGGCACAGTCCACTGTGGATGGTACCATCCCTAGGCAGGGAGGCCTGAGCTATATAAGAAAGGTAGCTGATGGCAAGCATGGAAGCAAGTCAGTAAGCAATGTTCCTCCATGGTCTCTGCTTCAGTTCCTGCCTTGGCTTCCCTCGATAATGGACTGTGTAACCTGTAAGGCAAATAAACCCTTTCCCCCAAGTTGCTTTTGGTCATGATGTTTATCACAGCAACAGAAACCAAACTAGAACAACTCTTAGTAGTTAGTTTTCTCCTTCTACCATGTGAGTTTCTGGGATCAGACTTAGGTTGTCAGGCTTGCTGGCAAGTACCTTTACCTGCTAAGCCATCTCATTTGCCCATACATTCTTTAGATTAATTTACCAAATGTGTGATTTGCAAGTATTTTTGCATAATTTTCTAAGCAAAAAGAAAATCGCTTTTAAATAGTAATGATGTAATTCATAGCCATCAGAGTCAGACATGCTTATAAATCACACCACTTGGGAGGCTAAGCAGGGGCATTGGGAGTTTGGGGCCAATCTGGTTAGCTACTAAATTTCAGGCAAGTCTGAGATACATAGCAGAATTATATCTCAAAGGGGAGATAAGGGGAGGGGGTGAGCTACCAGTGATGCCCCGCCTTGGAAATCTCAGATGAAACTACCATTGCCAGCTGGGAGACACTTTCCTGTCAGCACCCTGGAACTACCCACAAGCAACCAACAGCAACAGATGCAAGAATGAGCATCCAGCAAAGGCAGATGCAGGAAGGGATGATGAACAGAGCTGTAATCCTGCATCCCAGAATGCAGAGGCCAGGGAAAGGACCCCGAGTTGCCCCTCCCACCCCATTGCCACTAAGGGTGTTGACTGAGAAAGCCTGTTTTGATTCTTCCTCCTGGAGATCAGTGAATGACATCAGTTTCTGAATTTACAACCTTATGAGCTCTGCCTGCCCCTATCACCTAACCTTGTTTCTAATTTCAGATTCATGCAAAATTGTTTCAGATCAGGTTTTCTTTTCATTTTGTTTGAGGGGCCTCCTGCTTCTGGGGCTGAAAATGGAGGTGATGATGATAAAATGGAAGAAAGACCTCATGTATGCGCCCAAGCAGAACCATAGGGAAGGACACAGGTTATAGTATTTGTGTAGCACGTGGGGGAATTCAGTCTTTGAAGCTGCTGTGTTAGAATCCAGAATCCCCCATTTAGGACTTCTGGGGTCTTGGGAAATAACATCAACTCCTCATTTTCATCACCTACCAAAGGGGATGATAATAGGATCTGCATCAGGGTTGAGGTGAGGGCTAAATGAGAAAGTTCCTGGATTGTGCTTAGATCAGGAATGGCACACTGGTAGGGCTTAATAAGCATTCGCTATTATTATCCTCCATCTCTCTGGCTGATGGTCCATCTTAAGCCCTGGAAATGGCATGGTCCTATGACTGATCCCAAATGCTGCCCCTCTTATGGTATTCTAATCTGGGCCTTTCCCAAATGGCTGACTACATGTTCTACGAATAGATAATGATGCAGCCAAAGGCAGTCAACAGTCATATGCTATAACATTAGAAACTGAGTCACGGTGCCCAGATACAAAGCAAAATAGAGTGCCCCAAAGGAAGGTGAGTCACACAGAACCATCAGCAACACTATGTGAGATTCTCTTTGACCACCTAAAATAGCATCACACTTACCTGGGAATTTGATAATTTGGGGGTTGCAGCCAAGAGCCAGGAATAGCAGCAGTAGCCAGCTATGTATCAGTGAAGTAACTTGGACCAGAAACATAGTGGCAGAGCAGCTAAGAGCATGGGCCTTGGGGTTAGGTAGCCTACATTACTATGCATCTGTTGTGTGTCAGAGTAGAGAGCCATGGATGGCACTGTAATTATAGCTAACTGTACATGGCTGGAGAGGTCTTAGATCCTAGAGAAAACCCTATCTCTTTCATATCTTTAGACAAATGAAATTTCTTTTTTAAAAATTTTTTAAAAATTTTACTTATTCTTTTTATTTTATGTGCATGCGTGTATTGCCTGCATGTAGGTAAGTGCACCTGTGTTGTGCAATGCCCACAGAGGTCAGAAGAGGCTATCAGATCCTCTGGGACTGGAGTAACAGTTGTTACCTGCCATGTGGTTGCTGGGATTTGAACCCCGGTTTTCTGCAAAAACAACCAGTGTTCTTAACTGCTGAGCCATCTCTCCAGCCCCTAGACAAATGAAATTTCTTGACCATATGCTAAATATGGATCCTTATATTTACGGACAAGTATACTGTACACCACTCATCAAAGAAGCTTCTTTTTGCAGCAGATGGAGGCTACTGCAGAACACCACAACTGGTTACATGCAGAGAATAAATGTGTGAGAGATGTCCAGCCCTAGGTGACACATTTACAGTTGAACCTCTCCTCCTAAGGCTCATGGAACATAGCAGAACAGGGGGTGGAGAGAATACTAGTGTATCCCTCAACTCTCACTAACAAAGCTTCCGTATATAGCAGAGCGCGATGCACACAGAATGCCACCACTAACTTTTAGAGCATAAGAGATTGCATAAGAGTATGTCCCTGGATAGGACTTCTATATTAAGCCTCACCCACCCAGGGCTCAGGGACCATTGCAGAAGAAGGGGCAGAAAGAGTGTAAGAGCCAGGGTTGGTCCATGAACATAGGGAAATGGAAGCTTTCAGGCCACTAGAAGCTTGTTCATGTGAACTTGTGGCAATGGTGGTATTGAGCAAAAGACCCATGCCAACTCAATCAGACAAGGGCCCAGAGTGGAGCAAGGGAAATTTGAAGTGGGCTGGCCCTAGCCTGGGAACTGTTGGAGACTGATTACTGCTGACAGGGAGAGTAGACCTTCCTTAAGATCTCTAGATAGAGTGACTAGACTCCAGTGGATGAAGTTGTACCAAAGGACATCTGGGTACAAATGCTTGACAGCATAGGACTTAACATGTAAGGCAGAATGCATGTGGTCTGATGGGGGTGGAGGGGTGCCATGAGTGGGGGAGGGGGTCTAAATTTGATTAAGAACTGTTGTATGAAAGGTACAACAGCTCAATAAAAATTTTTTTTTTAATTGAAGGCATGGTACACACTTGTAAGACTAGCAGTTGGGAAACAGAGGCAGGAGATTAAGAGTTGAAGGTCATCCTTATCTGTACAGTCAGTTCAAAGACTGGGTTATATGAGACCTTCTCTCAAAAAGACAACCAAAGAATGCATAAAAACGGCCTTATGTAACCCAGGATAATGTTTTCTTTTATTTTTTAAATATTTTTTTCAAACTTAAAAAAATAGAGTAGAGAGTCAATGTGTGTACAGGACATACAACAATGCCTGGTACATAAGTGAGCACTCTTCAAACTATGTCAGGGTTGTAGCTCAGTAGATATAGTGCTTGCTTAGCATGTGCAAGGTCCAAGGTTAGATACTTAGCACCATCAAAAACAAACAAACAAACAAACAAACAAACAAAAAACAACCTAAAATAATACCCCCCCACACAATGTTCTGGGGTCATCAACCAGTAAACACACGGCAGTAGAAGACAATGTAACTATCAAAGAGACACAGATGGGTGGGATGACTCCAAAACCGCCAAGCCCAGCTTGTCTGGCTGTGTGGTGAGATGACTCAATGCTGTGTCTTGGTGTGCTGACTAGAATGACTGCCCTCCTCCTATCACAGTGAGCCACCTGCAGCCAGTAGCTCCGGAGGTTGAAATGAATGAGGATAAGGACGCTTCATTGGGTCTTTGGGCGTTAGTGATTGGAAGGTAATGAGGGGGCGGGGCATTCACTCATTCCACTCAAAACATTTCTGAAGAAAGCCAGATTATATTTGCATATGACTTAAGTATCGTCGGCCCCATTATCTTTTCCCACCAGCCCGTAGCTCAGAGATTATATATTAAATTTTAAAACACATCATCCCTGGCTCTCCACACCTGTGTAATTCCCGGACTGAGTTACCATCAGGCAGTGGCCACGGGTGACATTCTTTTATACTTCTAGCCAGGCAAGCTGTTTGTGACCCCACTCAGTGTCTGTCCCATGAATCCCACCCACCAGGTCCTGCGGTTTCATGGCAGTGAACTGCTAATTCTCAGGTTTCAAACGCCTTTTGGTTTGGCATCTTGGCAACAGCTTTCCTTCCTGTCCCACTGGCATTTCCTGGCAGCCATTCTTGTTAAATTCATGGGCTTGTAGGAGCAGTACAGTGTGATGAATAAAAGCACTGGGTTTGAGCACCAGTCCAAGGTCAAACCTGTTTATAGTACTCACTGGCTGTAAGTTTAGGCAAATTCTCCCATCTCCCCCATTCTCCTCATCAAATGGGAATTGCCTGGGTTTCGCAGCACTGTTGAGGCAGGCGATAGAGTAGAGCTTAGCACATACCTGGCAGAGCAGTGCTCCCTGAACAGGAGCTATTATTAGCAGGCAGAGGAGAGCAGGCCCTGCAGCTGCTCTTCTGAACCCCCTCCCGGCAACTTCCCCCTCCTTCCACTCACCAGGCTTAGGATAATTACCAAGAGGCTGAAATCTAAGTGGAGCCCAGGTATATCTAAAATTACAAACCAGCTGCAGCAAACTACTTCAGCTATGCAGATTGTGCAGGGACCATGTATCAAGGGCAACTCTTATTTGATGTTTTGTAGAGTCATTTGGGCTGGAATGGGGAAGGGAGGAAGCGGGGAGTGTCCTATCCTGTGTATATGGGGGACACTATAGCAGAATCCTAGAGGTTGATGTTGATCTGATGAAGCCAACCCCTGGCAGAAGAGGGATCAGCCTACCCTGGCAATCCCTCGTGTTCCAACTGGATGACCTAGATGGGCAGGGGATGGTCATGGTTGATGTTAGAGTTTGTTTTGGGCACCAGGGAAACCAAACTCTCAACTGCTCATTATTCTACATTTGCAAAACAAATCAAAAACAAACCCATCAAGCAGTATGTTAACCCCCTCCCACTCCAAACAAGTTCACAGAAACAGTTACTACAACAAGAGCTGGGGCATTTGGTGACCTTTTCCAGGGCTGGAATGAGCTATACTTGGATTCCACGGAGAAGCAAAACAAAGAGATCTTCAGAGCCTCTGGCTCAAAGGAAAATAGCCCTTATCTCTGAGGTCAGCCTCCTCTCTTCTGATCTAACTAGGTTAATATCAAATGGAGGCCACCAAAGGGTCAACCTGGCTCGTGCTTATCTCTCTGCCAGTTTGGGCTTTCCTGGCTGAAAGTGTTTTGTTCAAGCCACTCTCTGCCAGGGGAACAGATTTTCCTCCCTGGAGTTCTCTGGGGCACTTGGCCAAGAATCCCCTAAAAGTCCCTCCATACCAAGCACTGTTTTGTCCTCCTGTGTTCATGAAAACTGGTATCATGTGACTGAATCCTACCCGAGCTGCGGCCGTCTAATTCATCCTAGAGCTTTTTGTCGAATGGGAGGGTATAGAATGAAAGGGAAATTGGGGAACCAAGAAAAAGCACAAATTTCTGTAGCTTTTTTTTTTCTTTGATTTCTTTTGGTGCCAGGAATTGAACTCAGCACCTGAGTTCATCACTGAGCTCTGCTCCTAATCCCTCCCCTCAACTTTTTTTTCTTTTGAGAAAAGGTCTCCGATAGCCCAGGTTAGCCTCAATTCATTAAGTAGCAGAGTAGATCTTTAAGGAAGTCCTGATCCTCCTGCTTCCATCTCCCAAGTGCTGAGCTGATAGGCATGCAGTATTATATCCAGTTGCCCCTTGACCACACCGAGCAGGTGTAATCCTGCACAAGCAGATATCTTATCTGCCCACAAAACAGATCTGAATGCATCCGTATCAACTTCCCTGCTGAAACATTTCTTAATTCTTTTCTTTGGTATTGGTCTCCAAACCTTCACCTGTGTGAGAGAGAGAGAGAAAGAGAAAGAGAGAGAGAGAGAGAGAGAGAGAGAGAGAGAGAGAGAGAGTGTTTAACCCTCACTATGTAGACCAGGCTGGCCTTGAACCCACGAGATCTGCCTGCCACTGCATCTTGGCATCTTGAGTGCTGAGATTAAAAGCATGCACCACCATGCCCAGCTGCACCTACAACATTTGCATGTGTGCTAGGAATTTGAACTCAGGACCCCATGCTTGCTTGGCAAGCACCTAACCAGTTGAACCATCTCCTCAGACTCTTTGTTTCTGTATCCCCTCTATTCTCTTATTTCCTTGGAAATTTCTAGAGGAGAGCAAATCAGCTCCATCACAATTGCAGAACTCCAGTAAAGGAGTCAAGAGGGTTCATGGCACCACAGTTCTGATCCTGCAGAGTTTTCTCTCTGCCAGCTAATGCCTCTGAATAAAGCTATACAAGAACATCCAGAGAAGTCTGGAGCCACTGGCTGGCAACTGGTTTCATGTGGTTAACCCTCAAGTCTAAGAGCCAACACCAAGGGAGGGCTCAGGGTGGTAATTCAGAAGGGCTACTACTCTGGGTGGCCAGCACAGCCTTCCAGCTCTCTGCAGGTCTCTGAGGGTATTCAGGGAAGCAAGCACGTGATCCAGCCCTCTCTGAGCTGTTCCTTATCCCACTTCAGCGGCTCAAGAATGCTAGCATCCAGATTGGAGCAATTAAATAAAGTGAAGCCAGGCAAGGTAGCGCTCCCCTTTAATGCCAGCACTTGGAATGCAGAGGCAGGTGAATCTCTATGAGATCTGGTCTACATAGTGAGTTCCAGGGTTACAGAGAGACCCCATCTCAAAAAGACCAATAACAACAACAACAACAACAACAACAACAACAACAATGTGAAAAGTCCAAATAGGTAAGGTCCCTGGGCCTATAGTTCCCAGTGCCCATAAAATATGCACGTTGATCACTAGGAAAGAAATCTGAAGTAGCCATAGGGTCACCTTGTGCCACAAGCTCTGGGTTAGAAACTGACCATGTTATCTTCCTAGAAACTTCTTTCTCCCTTGGGAGGGGGGGAGGATCTGCAGGACTACCCTCCAGGTGGGAAAATTTGAGAATTTTATTGGCAAAAGCATTAAGCATCAGGAGTTGGGGTTTCCTGAGATTTCCCTTGGGTTACTCAGTCTCACCTTAGCTTTAGACCTGCAGGAGAACTGGAGCTTTGGAAGAAGAGAATAGGACAACCCCCTCCCAGACATAGGCGCGCACACACACACACACACACACACACACACACACACACTCACTCACTCACTCACAGCTAATGCTGCTTAGGAAGGGAAATTCTTACTACACCTGTAAATCCTAGCACTCCTGCAAGGCTGAGGCCAGAGGAGATAGGGAGTTCGAGGCCTGCCTGGGCTAGGGTGAGATCCTGTCTTAAAGAAATAAAAGGATGGTCAGACATGATGGTGCATGCCTTTCATCCCAGCACTCAGGAGGCAGGGGCAGGTGGACCTCTATGAGTTTCAGGCCACCCTGTTCTACATAGTGAATTTCAGGCCAGGCAGAGCTACATAGTGAGACCCTGTCTCAAAAAGACAAAGTTTTAGTTCATCCTTTTTTGTATTTTTAGGGATGTGCATAGGAGCCTCAAAAAGAAGAAGAAAATGAAGAGGGTTCACTGTTGATACTGTATAGAGGAACTTCTCTAAACTCCTTGTCTAAGAGAGGGATCTTGACCTTCTGTCCTTGAAAGATTCCTGGAATTTGACTTAAGTGAGCAGAAAATCCCAGCTCACATCCTACTCTCTTCCAGTCCCCTCTCCAGGGATTCTGATCTTCGATGCCTGCCTCTTATGCACACACCTAACACACAATGTGCCTTAGCCCCAGAAGCTGAAAGTCTTATGAAATTCAATCAGAAAATAATTGGCTGGAGGATGAAGAGAAACTGAGAGAGCAGCAAGGCTGCAGAGAAGCCGTGACTAATCACACTAACAGTGCTAAGGCTGTTTAACATGCAGGCACTGTGCCCTCTCTGGAAACTGGAGTATCACAGCACCCTGGGGAGGAGGTGCTACATGCATCCCCACTTTACAAGCCATGGCACAGAATGGCAATCCAAGCAGGACAGTCCTTTAAGATAGCAGCTCAATGCTGATATTCTCTTTTGTTCTTAAAATAGGGTCTCATGTATCCCAGGCTGGCCTGGAGCTCATTATGAAGCCACAGATGACCTTGAACTTCTGATCTTCCTGCTTCTGCCTTCCAAGTGCTAGGATTACAAGTCTGTGCCAGCGTGCCTTATTTGATGCTGGCACTTAAACCCAGGTTTCCTGCATTCTAGGCAATACTCTACAAACTAAGCCACATCCCCAATACTGATACTTTTGAGTTGCATAGCCAGGTCAAACCCTAATCCCACCATTATTGGATCCTGAGCCTCAGTTTCCATCTTTATAAATTAGTGATAATAGTAGTACCTAGAGTTTCTGTGAAGACTGAGATGAGACACAAAGTGCTTAGCACAGTGTCTGGTACACCATCAATTTTGTTTTATGACCTCATTTACCTAGCTGGGAGGCCACAGATCCAGAATTAGACTACAAGCCTAGCCACTTGGTCTCTGGTTCCTGGTTGTACAGGAAACAAGATTCTGGAAGCCCAGGGTAGTATGACCTGTGTCCCTTGCTCATAGGTCTAGGGTTTCCCTTATATGCAAGTTGGGCTGCAGCTCACACACTGACACATCTATGAGTCATGAACAATAAACCAGCAGACACAACCTGTAGGCTTCCATCTGTTAACTAACTCTGCAACGCCCAGGTTTCATGATGCAAAACCCTGTTCGGAGAAGTGATTCTGAGAGGCTTTGCTGGAGCTCTGGGTCCTGGTGTCCTGCCAAGCACTGCTTGAGGCAGTCTCTTTCTCCAGCGTGGCCTTTTGGGCACCACTCTTTTCCTTGAACAAGTCAATGAGCTCTTTCTTCAGCCCAGCCATGCATCAGCAAGGCACGGCATGGGCTTGGCTCACATCTCCAATCAGTAAGGTTGCTGGACTCTAGTCACTAGTGAGGCTGGTCCCAGCCCCACTGTGATGGCTTTTTCTTGGGTGTTCCCCTGTCTGGTTCCCTCACCCTGGTAACAGTGTGCAAGGGATTTCTGGGATTGGTGCTGAGGCAACAACCCCCAAGTCCCATAGCCCCCATTAGGCAGTACCTCCTTGAGTTTAGGAAAGAAGGCTCAGAATTTAAGTTCATGTTACTGTTTAGCTAAGAGGCTTGAGTACTACAAGGAACCCGTGTCCTAAATCTTTTCCCTACTGGTCTGTGTTTAGTCTAAACCATTACCAGCATACATTCATGTTGTCATAACCCAACCTTGTGTCCTAGACTGTCAGAGGACACACTTAGTTGTGTTGTCTGCATAATTTTGGTGGTTTTTTTTTTTTTGAGACAGAATCTCCCTGTAGCCCCAGCTAGCCTGGAACTTGATGCAGAATATGCTGGCTTCTATCTCACAGAGATCTGCCTGCTTCTGCCTCCCGAAGGCTGGGATTAAAGACCTGTGCCACTGCACCCAGCTGTCCTGGCATAATTTAAAATTTGTTTTCTTTGCTTTTATATTTTTGAGATACGGTCTCAAGTAGCCTAGGCTGGCCTTGAATTCCTGATCCTCCTGCCTCCACCACTGAGTGTTTGGGATTACAGGTATGTCTCATCACACTTGAACAGGGCCCCTTTCTTCTCTAAACTGTCTTGGTTTAGGGAATAAACTACTGATCTTCCTCCTAATTTTAATGCATTTGGTCTCTGGGAAATCGTATTAAGATGTACTTGGGAAAAGAAAAAAAAATAAACTTGGTTCCTGGGCATTGTATTTTTCTCTTTTTTTGGTCTTTTTTGAGGCAGGGTCTCCCCAATGCCCCAGAGCTCACTATGTAGACCAGGCTAGCCTCAAACTCACAGAGTTCACCTGCCTCTGCCCTACAAGTGGGATTAAAGGCATGTCCCACCATGCCTGGGCACTCTATTTACTAGTTTACTTAAGCAAGGGCAGAAATGTACTTATGGGGGCTTGGAGGGATTGCTACAGATTTGCTCATCCAGTGTTTGAGTGTGTAATGGGAGATGAAGGGGTAACGAAGTGAGAGACTTCAGATCAACTGAACTTAAGACCCAAGCCAGGCATGATGGTACATCTAGGTAAGACCAGCAACCTGGGAGACAAGCAGGATTGCTCGGTTCCAGAGCAGATTGGGTTACATAATGAGTTCCAGGTCAACCTTGGCTACAGAGTGAGACTATGTCTCAAAGAGGGAAAGAAGGAGGAAAAGGAAGAGGAGGAGGAGAAGAAGAGGAGGAGGGGAAGAGGAGGAGGAGGGGAGGCGGAGGAGGAGGAGGGGAGGAGGAGGAGGGGAAGAGGAGGAGGAGGAAGAAATAATAATAATAGAGCTGAGATTTGTGTCCTCAGGCCCCATGTGAAGCCAGGCTGGTCAGACGCTGTTTTTCTAGGCTTCTGGGCTTCTCTCCAGAACTGCAGTGATCTGTGGATCCTGCCAGATTCCCCCAGAAGATAGTAGGTTTCCTAAGAGAAAAGACTGGATGTTATACAGCTTTTGTTCCCCAGTATTCAATCCCATACTTGCCACACAGGAAGTGCTAATCATCATCTTTTCCTAAATGAATGAATAACCACTAAAAAGGCTTAGCTGGCATGGTGGCACATGCCTGGAATCCCAACACTTGGGAGGTGGAGGAAGAATCAGAAGTTCAAAGTCATCTTTGGCTATATAGTGAGTTTGAAGTCAGCCCAGGCGACATGAACCCTATCTCAAATAACCAAAATAAGTAATAATAATAATAACAAATTGGAGGTTTCATGTCTTCATCTGTAAAAGGGAAAACCTAGCCTTTTAGGTCGTTCTGAAGCACTGAGATAGTTTACATAACAGGTTAGCACATGATTAGCAAGTTACCAACTTGCATTAAATAAAAACTTACATGCTATTGTTCATTATTTAATCATACTTAGCCTGGAATAGTGGTTCCTGCTTGTAAGCCCAGTACTTGGAAAGTAGAGGTAGGAGGATCAGTCTCAGCTACACATCACATTCAAGGCCTGGGCTATATGAAACTTTGTCTCTAACTAACTAACTGACTAACTAATGATCATAACTAATGATACTATTTTTGCAGTACTGGGAATCAAACCTGAGTCCATGTGTATTCTAGGCAAGCATCCCACTACTGAGCTACATCTCCAGCCCTGCAATGAAGCTTTTGTTTTAAAAATATATGTAAATGTGTATAGTTAGCATGAAATTCATAATACTTTCTTTTCTTTTTTTTTGAGATAGGGTCTCCTATGTAATCCTGGCTGGTCTGGTACTATGTAGCCCAGGCTGGTCTTGAACTTGTCTCAGTCAAGTCTCAGGCAGTCCTCCTGTCTCAGTCTTTTACCTCAGGCTTGTGAGTACTGTGAAATTATGTCCAGTGAAATAAGTTTCTTTTTTCTTTTTAAATTTCATATTATTATTATTATTATTATTATTATTATTTTCAGCCCATTATAAACTCATTTAGAAGTTTTAGGCAGATTAAGAAACAGAGAGAGAGAGAGAGAGAGAGAGAGAGAGAGATTGCACTATAGTACTCATGTAGCAATCAGAGGACAACTTTCAGGAGTTAGTTTTCTCCCTCCACAGTGAGTTCTAGAACTTGAGCTCAGATCATCTGGCCTGTGAAACAAGCACTTTTACCCACCGAACCATTTTTCCAGCCCCACCAAAATATATTTCTTACTGTGCATTGAAGTAAAACAAAGCTTGAGAAGCATTCTTACTAAAAATTATAGGGAACAGTCCAGAAAAGGAGTACACAGATAGAACATTTCATATATGAAACCCAAACAAGAAAAACATAACCAAGGGACATTAAGAGAATAAACGAGCACACAGATTCTTTGAAAAAGGTGTACAAAGAGGTCAGAAAGTTAACTGTTTTCCCCATGTTTTGATTTTAGTTTTGTCAGTGGGACCACAAATCAAATCATGCAAAGACTTTAAAGTGCCCCCTGCAACAAGATTGGGAAAGTTTTGGTTGGGTGGAGGAATAAGGGCTTTATCCTTGCAAAATGATGCAGTTCAAATTTTCTAAAAATGTCATGTCTGGATGATAGTTGACAGATGTTTCTTCTAAATATGGCTTTTGAGATGTGAGATTGCAGTTCTGACTTTCATCTGAGACATCACGGAATGAGGGAAGGTACCATTGTACTTATCACCATGATGTACCAAGTACCTGAAGACTTCTGAAAGGACTGAGTTCCTTCTTGAGTTTAGTTCCTCAAGGTTTAAAATTCTCCTTACTTTGTAAAGTTGTGCCTCATCTGTCCAAGTCATGGAACCTGGATTTCTAGTTTCCAGACAATATTGACTTCAAACTTTGAATCACATTGACCGTGGTAATAACCTGCTTTGATAATCGTTGCAGGTAAGATGGGGCTTGAATTCTAGCTTTTGCTGATCACTGGGTAACCTTGGAAATAAATTCTCTCTATCCCTTTTCAAGAGTGATACAAAGTTCATATTAAGTGATATGAACTTAAGTGATATGAAATTATTAGGCGTTTCTCTTTGTGTGAACCATGTGCTAGACCCTTCACATGTATTTCTAATCCTGTTACCAATCCCACTGCACAAAATCATTGTACTTAACAAATGAATACATTTAGATTCAGAAAACAAAATGGAGGTTAAACCAGATTGGAATGCATATATGTGAAAAGGCACAGGTTCTATGTGTCCCTGAGGCCTAACTGTGACTGTGACATAGTTTGTACTCAATAAATAGTTTTTTAGTATTTATTATTTATTTTATGTGTATGAGGGTATTGCTTGGATGTGTTGTAAGCACCTGTGTTGTGAAATGTACATGGAGGTCAGAAGAGGGTGTTGGATCCCCTGGAACTCGAGTTACTGATATGTTAGCCACAATGTGGGTACTGGGAATTGTACCTGGGTCCTCTGAAGAGCAGTCAGTGCTCTTAACTGCTGAGCCATCTCTCCAAGCCCCTCAATAAATGTCTTTTGAAGGAATTACTAGAGCGGAGATTTACGTTATATTGGGCATGGTAGCACAGGCCTGTGATCCTAGCACTTGGAAGACTGAGGTAGGAGGATCAGGAGTTCAAGGCTAGCTTTGTCTATACAGTAAGGGTCAGCTACTTGAGACCCTGTCAAGAAGAAAAGCAGGGGGGGGGAGGAAGGAAGGAAGGAAGGGAGGGAGGGAGGGAGGGAGGGAGAGGAGGAGGAGAAAGGAAGAGGGAAGAGGGAGGAGAGGAAGAGAGAAAGGGGAGGGGAGAAGGCAAGGGAGGGGAGAGGAGAGAGGAGCAAAGATATAGCAGATTCCATGAGATGGTTGTAAGGGTAATAAATTTAGCCAGGCAGGTGGCACATGCCTGTGATCCCAGCACCTGGGAAGGCTGAGGCAAGAGAACAGGAAGTTTAAGACCAACTCAGTCTAAGTAATAAGACCCTATCCTAGGGCTGGAAAGATGGCTCAATGGTTAAGAGCACTGGCTGATCTTGCAGAGAACCCGGGTTTGATTTCCAGCACCCACATGGCTGTTAACAACCGTCTGTAACTCCAGTTCCAGGGGATTCAACAGCCTCTTCTGACCTCCACGGACCTTGCATGACACAGGTGCACTTACGCACATGGGCAATATACTCATACACATAAAATTAAAATAATGAAATAAATTTTTTAAAAGACCCTGGCTCAAAAAAAGAAAGATAAATAAGTAAGATATTGCTATAATTGCCTGTAGTTTGCTGAGCAGTACTTTGTACCAGGTACTATGTTAAAGGCTTTACGTGTCTTATCTTTTTTTTTTTTTTTTTAAATCTTTTTGAGACAGAGTCTCCCTGTAGCCCCAGCTGGCCTGGAACTCTCTATGTAGACGAGGCTGGCCTCAAACTCACAGAGATCTTCTTGCCTCTACCTCCTGAGTGCTGCAATTAAAGGTGTGTGCCACCATACCTGGCTTTACGTGTATTATTTTATATAGAGGATTTAATACTGTGCTGGATAGCTTTAGTGTCAATGACACACCTGGGTTGAAGGACCCTCAGTTAGGGAATTGCCTCTATTGGACTGGCCTGTGGCCATGTCTGAGGGGCATCTTCTTGATGAGTGATGTGGGAGGGCCTAGCCCACTGTGGGTGGTGTCACCCCTGGGCAGGTGGGCCTGTGTTGCATAAGAAAACAGGCAGGGGCCAAGGGAGCAAGCCAGTATGCAGCATTCCTCCATGGCCTGTGCTCCAGCTCCTGCTTCCAGGTTCCTGCCCTGAGTTCCTACCTTGGGCTCCCTGATGAACTACAACCTGGGAGATGTAAGCTGAATAAACCCTTTCCTCCCCAAGTTGGTAGTGGTCAGAGTGTTTTGTCACAGCAATGAAGAAACAAACTAGGACAAACACCAAGTACAGTAATAGGCTCCAGTGTTATTAATACTATTACCTATCACTATCATCGTAGCTGTGCTCACTACAGTAATACTGCTTAACCACATTTCTTCCAACCCACAAAGCCTCAGTGCTGCTCCTAGGACTTACTAAACAGGCTAAATTGAGGGTGAACGCTGTCAGCAGCAAACCTTAGCTTCCAACCTGGCTTCTCCTTTTCAGAGGCACCCTTACAACATGCTGTGTTGGTTAATCTCTAAATTATATAAGGTGCTCCCCCCATGTGCTTTTCTGGTGGGAGGGAGGGGGTGGTGCTCTCCAGCTTGCTCTTACTTTGTATAACACTTCTCTTTCAGAGTTGAGAAAGAAGCCACGTGGTCTGGTAATAGCAGCTAGAGGAAGGAGTGGTGATTCAGCAAGACTCTGCAGGATCAGTGCCCCGCAGTTCTGGGGAGCAGTAAAGACCACCCCCAGCCCCACCCTAGGCCATGAGGAAGTTGCATCGCTGAAGTAAAGAAGAAAAGCAAGCAGTCAGTGATAGGACCTGATCAGGCTGTATAAATGGCCCCAGAGACCAAGGTCTGGCAAACTGGAATATGTGATTTTACCCTAGCATTGACAGGTGTTGGGGGAACTGAGCTAGTATATTTCAAAGTAGGGAAGGAACTGCAGGGTATTGCCCATGGTAACAGGTAAGATCTTAAAGCCAGAGTTTAAACTTCATACACTCAAGAAGTAGAGGGAGGAATATCAAGAGTTCAAGGCCAGGTTAGGCTATATAAAAGTTAGAGGGTTAGCAGGTTCAGTTCCCAGAACCTACATCAGGTGGCTCACAACTGCCTGTGATTCCAGTTCCAGGGGAGCCAATGCCCTCTGACCTCCAGGACACCTGCACTCATGTGATAAACATAAACACACACACATACACACACACACACACACACACACACAAATAAAAAACAATCTTCTTTTTAGTTTTTTGGTTTTTTGAGACAGGGTCTCCCTGTAGCCGCAGCTGGCTTGGAACTCATTATGTAGACCAGGCTAGCCTCAATCTCACTGAGTTCCATCTGCCTCTGCCTCTGCCTCCTGAGTGCTGGGTTAAAGGTATGCACAAATAAATAAATAAACCTTAAGAAAAATTAGAGGGCCAGGAGTTCAAGGTCATCCTCAGCTACCAAGCAAGTTCCAGGCAAGCCTGGGCTACATCAAACCTGGTCTCAGAAAATTAAGAATAAGAAAAGGAGGAGGAGGAGGAAGAGGAGGAGGAGGAAGAGGAGGAGGAGGATGAAGGAGGAGGAGGAGGAGGAGGAAGAGGAGGAGGCCGCAACAGCTGTGACATGTACTGAACAAAGAGTTGCCCGAAGTCTTAATTAGCTAGTAAAGGGAATCAAAAAAGAGGTGCCAGGCGTGGTGGTGCATTCCTTTAGTCTCAGCACAGAGAATCTCAGACAGAGGCAGGTGGATCTCTTTGAGATCAAGGCCAGCCTGGTCTACTTAGTAAGTTTCAGGCCAGCTGGGCTACAGGAAGACCCTGTTTCATAAAGCCGAAAAAAGTATAAATTCAGGTGAGTGTCATGGTATGGACGGAGTTGATTAGTAAGAGCAATTGCTTTCTCTACAGTCAGGATGTGCATGACTATTGGAAGCATTAATTCACTGAGGTAAATAGGAGATATTTATTGAGAGCATATAGAGATCTCACAGCATCGAGGGGTAGAAACAAAGTATGGGTGGGTTTCACACAAATTGGCTAGAAAACTGGGGATCCCAGGAAGAGGATGGTTGTCTCTCTGTCTCCCTTTTCTCTGCCTTTGAGCCACCTACAGCTTTGCCTCCCCAAACTTACCTCCCACAGGAGGCAGAGTAGCTGCTCATCCTGAATCCTACATCATGACCACCAAGCAGCAAGTCTACACCCAGCCTGCAGTGCGGAATCCCAGCTACTCAAGAGACCAACATGGGCCACAGAGAGAGTTTAAGATTAGCCTTTGCAAGTTAACAAGATCCTGCCTCAAGAATAAAAATTAGGGGTTGGTGAGGTGGCTCAGCAGGTAAAGACACTTGCTGCCAAGCCTGAGTTCAATCCTTGGGACCTACATGGTGAAAGGAGAACACAGAATCCTGAAAGTTGTCCTTTGGCCTCCACATCTTCTCACTGACACATATACACAAACAAATGGATGTAATAAAAATGTTTTGAATTGAAAATGGGCTGAGGGGGCTGGAGAGATGGCATTAAGAGCACTGGCTGTTCTTCCAGAGGACTTGGGTTTGATTTCCAGCACCCACATGGTAGCTAACAACTTTCTGTAACTCCAGTTCCAGGGGAATCTAACACCCTCTTCTGACCTCCCTAGGTATTGCACAACACAGGCACATTTACACACATGTAGGCAATACATTCATAGACATAAGATAAAAATAATCAATAAAATAGTTTTTCAAATAGGCGGAGGATGTAGTTCAGTGGTAGAGCATTTGCCTAGCATGCACAAAACCCTAGGTTCAATCCCCAGGAACATACATATGAATATACAAAAGAAAAAACAACCTTCTATTCCCCATAGTCAATTTGACAACACAAATTCCTTCAGGGAAAAAATGAAGTAGCCTGGTTCCTCTGTAAAAATATGGGCTGTACAAGTCACTCATGAGTAAATGACTGGCTGCCCCCAGGGCCCCATCAACTGCACCTCTCAAGTCAAAAGAGCTCACATTATCTGGTGTCTATATACCTAGGAGCTGTGGGTGCCAAGGGTGCCAAACTGCTGGGTGGAGGTATGATTATCTATCTCATAAGAAACTTATAAAGAGGGTCACTTGGAATGATGTATGATGGATTTCGGTTATAAGACAAGAATTTCCTAGTTAAAAGGAAAATCAATTCAATCATGTTGGGTTCTGAAGATACACATACGTCCACGAGACACATCCAAAATAACTGTACTACAGGGCTGGATAGATGGCTCAGTGGTTAAGAGCACTGACTGCTCTTGCAGAGGACCCAGGTTCAATTCCCAGCACCCACATGGTGGCTACAAAACGTCCTTAACTCCAGTTCCAGGGGAACCTGAAGCCCTCTTCTGACCTCTGAGGCAATGCAGGACACGGGTGCACTCACGTACATGTGGGCAATACCCTCATACACATAAAATAATAAAATAAAAAATAATTTTACTATAAAGCCATTTATGAAAGCATCTCAGAGAGTGTCTTATGAGATTTCATGGAAACAAACAAACAAACAAACAAACAAAAAACGATTAAGTCCCTGAGTCAGAAAATTGTCATTAAGTGAAACGAAGTATTCATTGATTTTAAAAGATTTATCTTTATTTAATTATATGTTCATGTGTGCCTGTGCATGGGTCTGTGCACATGTGAGTGCAGTTGCCCACAGAGTCTAGAAGAGGCCATTGGATCTTCTGGAACTAGAGTTACAGGAGGTTGTTAGTCATCCAACATGGGTGCTGGAAACTAAACCCAGGTCCTCTGGAACAGCAGCAAGTGCTCCTAACCACTGAACCATCTCTCTAGCCCATATTCTCTAATTTTTATGGAAACAGGTGGGAGATATCATAGAAACACTGAGAAGAGCAAAGAATTGGAGAAATGAAATTTCAAGTCCACTCTGAGAGGGCAAACACTAATGTTGCTGAAGAGGTGCAAGAGAGGAAAAGAAATCAGCATCAATCGACTGGGATCAGCTGCTTGCTGGATGTTTCCACAGTGTATCATGCTTAATCCTTTTCAATAGCTCTTGAGGTAGTATCTATTATCCCTATTTTACCAAGGTGCACCAGAGCCAAAGCCATTCCACTCAGGATGCTATGGCAGGGATGAAGTGAAGAGTGCTATTGAGAGCAGATGGTGGCCTGCCAGCATCCTAAGGGAATTATACCTGACTCTGAAGGCACAGGAAGCTGATGCAAGTTTTCTGAGTAAAATATTGCACCATTAGGTGTGAACTGTAGAAAAATAACACTGGCAGTAATGTGAGGCTTAAATAAGTATTTTGTCTCTGCTCTTCATTCGTGTAATTAAATATATATTTTGAAATGTACTGACTGTGTCTGGGCATGACATGGCTATTGCACTTGCATGAACTCAAAGCAACTGTGAATTCACAGTTACAAAAGACCAGCTCACGATTGAGTCTGTAATGGAGTAGGGAAGGATTCATGAGGCCTCACTCCTCCCTAAGGATGTATATAATGGTTGCTTTGGGAGAGTCATTTTCTTTAGTGGTATAGCCATGGGTAAGGTGCCCATGTTCCTGTTAAGAAACCCTAGTGAAACTCATTGGGACACCACAAAAAGATAAAAAGGAAAAGACATGAAAGTGGTTGGTTAGAAACAGGAAGGGGATCCATAGGACTAGCAGGAGAACAAGAGAGGGTAATGGGGGTGAATATGATCAAAATACATTATATTCATGTCATAATGAAACCATTATTATGTATAATTAATATATGTTCATAAAAATATTTTTTAAAGTTTGCTGTGGAGCCAGGGGTGGTAGTTCACATCTGTTAACTCAGACTTAGGGAGGCTGAGGCAGGAAGATTGCCAGGAATTCAAGGCCAGCCTGGGCTATGAAGCAAGATCATATGGGGGTGAGGGGGGAGAAAGAAAAGAGAAAATTCACTGTGGGCCAGATCATGTACCAAGCATTACATGAAAAATGTTACACTTGCCAGGCCTGATGGCTTATGCTTTTAATCTCAGCACTCAAGAAGCAGAAGCAGGCGGATCTCTGTGAATTCGAGGCCAGCCTGGTCTACATAGCAAGTTCCAGACTAGCCAGGGTTACCTAGTGAGATCTTGTTTCAAAAAAAAAAAAAAAAAGTTACACTTGATAGACATGACTCCTAGTCTCATGAATTTTTATTCTGTGTGTGCTTAAAATAAGAGTTTATATATGCCTTCTGTGTATATTTTATAATATATAAACACACATGTACACATACATTTAGAGACAGTTCTAAATTTTAATCCTGTAGCTCACAAAAATACAAGAATGCTTTTGTTTTTAAAAAGTAATTTGTAGGGTACCTCTTTTGAGGTGTGTACTGCTGACCTCTCAGATGGATCTCCTCTCTTAATGCCTGTGCTTAAATCTATATTAAAACTTTCTTAATGAACCCCAACTTCTGGGCTGGGGAGATAGCTCAGGTGGTAAAGTGCTTGCCTTGAAAATATGAAAACCTGAGTTGAATTCCCATAACCCACATAAAAATATCAGGGTTTTGAGGTGTCCACCTATAATCCTAGTGCTGGGGAAGAGGAGACAGGCAGATCCTTGGAGGTAGATGGGGAGTCAGCTGAGCCTCATTGGTGAGTTCCAGGCCAGTAAAATATAAAAATAAAATAAAAAGGTGAGGGACTGGGAAGATGGCTTAGCAGCTAAAGGTACCTGCTGCCAAGCTTGACAACCTGAGTTGGATCCCAGATCTACATGGTGGAAGGGGAGAACCAACTCCCCAAAGTTGTCCTTTGACCTCCACACATGTGAGAGAATACTATGCCTCCTGCCCCAGCACAATAAATAAATATGCAGTCATAATAAAGGCGAACATCCCCTAAGGAACTATACCCAAGGTTGACCTCTGTCTTCCACAAGCACAAGAACATACGTGCTTACCAACATGTACCCATGTGCACACACACACACACATGCAAATAAAATAAGCCAGCTGTGTTTGTGGACACCTTTAATCCCAGCACCTGGGAGGCAGAAACAGATCTCTGTGAGTTCCATACCAGTCAGGGCTACATAGTAAGACCTTGTCTCAAAATAAATAAATAGAAAAAGTAAACTCTGACATTGCTTTACAAAATCATTTATGCTGGGTGTGTTGGTACATGCCTTTAGCCCCAGCACTCAGGAGGTAGAGGCAGGTGGATGTCTGTGAGTTCAAGGCCAGCCTGGTCTTCATAGTGAGTTCCAGGACAGCTAGGACTACAGGGAGATTCTGTCTCAAAAAGGCCAAAAAAAAAATTAAATCATTTATGGGCTGTGGGGGGTATAGCTCAGTAGTACAACACTTGTCTAGCATGCAAAGGCCCTGGTTCAATTCCCAGCACCATAAAAATGTATTCTTTAGTTAAGGTTATTTAATACAATATAAAAATAAGCACATAAAGCAATATATATTCTAGATACTGATCAATCCCTGAGAGAAATGATTTGCAGTTATTTTCTCTGATTTTGTACTGTCCTTTTACTTTGCTGATAGGTTTCTTTAGATTGAACCTGTGGTCTCATGCTTGCCAGGTATGTGTTCTAGCACATGTCCTGCAGTCCAGTGGGTTGGTTTGTTGTTTGAGAGAGGCCTCAAGTATCCCAGGCTGGCCTTGAACTCAGGAAGTATCAAAATGACCTTGAACTTCTGATCCTCTTGACACTATCTCCGGGGTCCTAACATTATAGGCATGCACTACTGTGCTTGGTTTCTGCTGTGCTGGGGATCAAACCCAGGGCTTCAACCATGTTGCCAACTGGGCTACATCCTTAGTCCTCTGATAGTTTCTTTTAAGGCACAATAGTTTTAATTTTTTATGAAATCCAAACTGTCTGTTTTTTCTTTTGCTGTCTGTTTTCATGTCCTATCCAAGAAACTGTTTCCAAATCCAATGTCATGGAGATTTTCTGTGTTGATGATTGTGTTTACTTTTTAACCTTGGTGGGGTTTGTCCAAGATTATGGTATCTAGGCTGAATCAACAAGGGGTGGTAAGGTATGTATTTTCTTCTAAGAGTTTTGTCATTTTAGGTCTCTTCCAGGCTAATATTTACCCAGCTGTGCTATACCCTCAGCTCCAACTTCATTCTTTTGCATGTAGGTATCCAGCTTTCCCACCATCATGTATTGAAAACTGTTCTTTTGTCCACTGAATGGTCTTGACACCCTTCTTAAAAATCACACAATATTTGTGAAGGTTTATTTCTGGTTCCTCTGTTCTATTCCATTGATTTGTATGGCTGCCTATTTTGAATGCAGTGGATTTGTAGTAAGTTTTCAAATGAGTTACTGTAAATTGGGCATAATGGTGCATGCTCTCCATCCCAGCACATGGGAGGTGGGGGCAGGAAGACTGAGGGTTTGAGGCAAGGCTGGGGCAAATAGCTAATTGGTAGAACACTGGTCAATATGCACAAGGCCCTGAGTTTAAAAAAAAAAAAAAGTTTGAGGCCAGCAGAGGTTGCAAAGTGTGATCAATGGGGAGAAAAAAAAGAGTTAAAATCCCAAATTTAACTGGGTGTGGTGGTACACACCTATAATCCCAGCACTTAGAGGCTGAGGCAAGATTTTAAGGTCAAGGCTAACTTGGGCTACATAGTAGGACCCCATTTCAAAACATCAAAACATAGGCGTAAATGAGATGTCTGGCCATATAGAGCAACTATCTCACTTCATTGATGAAAAAACATGGTTTGAGATAACACAGGACATCCTAGAAGAGATATCCTAGAGCAGTGAACATTCATGGCAGCACTTTCATGATAAAATGTGTGAGTCTCATAGGCATCATCTTGCAAAGGCTTTTACAAGAATGGGTAAAATATCCAAAAGAGAAAGGAGCATAAGAAGACTGAAACTTGGGAGAAGACAGCAGAGAATTTAATTGAGAGGTAGGCATTTTGGCTCTTGCTATTTGATAGCTGTATGCATTTGATAATTTATCAACCTTCTCCAGGTTTCAGGTTGTAGTCATAGCAAGGTTTCACTGACAGAGGATCTGCTTCCAAATTCATTCACTCAGCTTCTGGTCCCCCATACCTACAGGCTACAATCACTGGTTCTTTACTACATAGGTCCCTTTAAAGGGCACTCACACCAAACAACTGGCTTCCCTGGATGTGAGAGAGAGATGGAGAGAAGGGGCTTAAGACAAAGTTCTCACAACCTAATCCCAAGAGATGACATCTCATCCCTTTCGGCAAATGTTGTTCATTAGAAACAACCAACATTCAAGGGGAAAAGATGATGCAAGAGCCAATGAGAGGACTCAGTGGATAAAGGCCCTTGTTGCCAAGCCTGACCACCTGTGTTTCAATCCCCAGAACACATATGGTGGAAGGACAGAACCAATTTTGGCAAATTGTCCTTTTTCTTCCATGTTGCAGGCACATGTGCACACACTAAATAAACAAGAAAGATCTATCACAACGAGAGGGTGTGAATACTGAAAGGGTAGATCCCTTGGGACTGTTTGGAAAAGCCGTTGCTACACTATCTAACAGTTATATTAGTAGCCATTTTTTATTATTTATTTATTTATTTATTTATTTATTTATTTATTTATTTATTTATTTATAGTTTCTGAGACCCTGTCTCATATAGCCTAGGCTGGCCTT
The DNA here is from genome assembly GCF_000622305.1 of Nannospalax galili. Lineage (NCBI taxonomy): Eukaryota > Metazoa > Chordata > Mammalia > Rodentia > Spalacidae > Nannospalax > Nannospalax galili. Next base: position 7,249,048 of record NW_008354281.1, read on the forward strand.
AAACTCAATAGACAGCTGAGTTTGGCATTCTGATTTTCCTGCTGACACCTTCCAAATTATGAGACTATGGCCTGTATTGTGTGTGTGTGTGTTTGTGTGTGTGTGTGTTTCTGACATGTGTACACTGGCTTGTGCCCATAAGTGTTGGTGCAGAAGCCAGGGAAAGACATCTGGCGCCCTGCTCCGTCACTCTATCTTATTCCTCTGAGACAGGGTCTCTCACTGAACCTAGAGCTAGGCAGGTACCCAGTGAGCTCCATTCATTGATCCTTCTGTCTCTGTCCCTGTACCCCCAGCACTGGAATTACAGACACCTGTGCAGCCATGCCTGGCTTTTTACATGGATAATGAGGATTTGAACTTGGGTCCTCATGCTTGTACAGCAAGTGCTGTTACCCACTGAGTTGCCTCCTGATCCCTGCTTATATTTTTGTCCATTTTACTAATTTTGTGTTTCCCTCCTACCTCTAGTACCTTCCTGCTTTCTTGATCTACACAGTTAGTCATCTATATGCTTAGGATGAAGAGCATAAGTGAATATCCACAAGTGGTTTGACAATTTGCCAAAATGTGAAGAGTGGAAGAAGAGGACGTAGGCTTTCCAGAACCACCGGCTTCTCTCCCTGTGAGAAAGTCATTGCTGTAGAACACACTGTCCCATAATCTGTCCTGCAAAATCTAGTTTCCTCTCTGCAGCTGTCAGATGACCCAAGCTTTGGCCCAATCCAACCAGACTCCCTGGGAGCTAAGCAACCAGATGGCTGGAACAAGCAGCAAGGAGGGGGCCCTAAGTAATGCCAGTCTTTGAACGAATATTGGATTTGCTTTTCTGATCATGGTCTTTTAACAATTAAAACTTAGCTCATTATTTTACTGTGTTTGTACCAATCTCATTTTGGATCCTAGTGCTCAACGGTGCTGTAACCCTCCTACCAGTTACAGTTCCTGGGAAGCATTAGGGTGCACTACAACACAGACCCTCTTGCATTAAATCAGCTCCCTCTTTGAGTGGCTGTTGGCAGCTGGAAATTTGATTTAGGACCCAATTTACTGTTAAGGCCCATTGTTTTGCGTACAAAGAACAATGACCGAGGCTGTTTTTCTTCTTAAGCACTCTTGATTTTATATTAGAGTGTCCTTCGTTTTCTATTCATTTTCTTTCTTTGAATAGCAAACACTCTTTTCTTAGTAATTAAGGACAAAAACAAACATGAAACACCATGTTTTGTTTGGGGTGATTTTCCCCGTGTTTCTGGGCAGAGAACTGCCTTGCTGATTCTGAGCATCAACACTCAACTATGAAACTCCACTTCCAGTCATTCAATACCCTAGTGTCCTAGTTTGTTCTTCATTGCTGTGACAAAATACTCTGACCACTACCAACTTGGGGAGGAAATGCTTTATTTAGCTTACATATCCCAGTTCATCTGGGAGCCCAAGGTAGGAACTCAGGGCAGAAACGTGGAGGCAAGAGCTGGAGCACAGGCCATGGAGGAATGCTGCTTACTGGCTTGCTCCTCTGGCCCCTGCTCAGCCTGCCTTTCTTATGCAACATAGGCCCTTTACCTGCTGAGCCATCTTGCCAGTTCCTTGTTTGTTTTTTTTTGTCTTTTTTGAGACAGGGTCTCCCTGTAGCCCCAGCTGTCCTGGAACTCACTATGTAGACCAGGCAGGCCTTGAACTCATGGAGATCCACCTGCCTCTGCCTCCTGAATGCTGGGATCAAAGGTGTGCGCCACCACGCCCTGCATCCTTGTTTTGTTTTTTAAGACAGGGTTCCACACTGTAGCCCAGACTGAACTCACTATGTAGCACTGATAGGCCTCAAACATACAATAATCTCTCTGCCTCTGTCTCTCAAGTGCTGGGATTATGTGAACTGCCATGTCCAGCTAACACATTTTTCTTTCCTGTGAAATGGTTGATTTCCCTAGGGAAGGGGAGGAGTCAATCAAATGGTCAATCACAGGTTAAAAGCATTCTAATTTTGGTATGGATAAGCAAAGAAATACCACCTTTTATATTAGTATGGAATCAGCAACTTTATAGTTGAAGTATTGCTAAATTTTTTTGAAATGTGAAAAAAATACATCCTGATTAAAGAAATACAGTGTTCAAGGGGTCCCCTCTGGTCCAACCTACTACCAATGCAAACACTCCCATGTTTTGAGCAAGTCTAGTAACAAGACAGCCTTCTGCTCCATGAGACACTCCATGGCATTTCTAGACATCTTATGAGCTAGTCATTAGAGGTCTGTGCACAAGACACTGGACTGAGTGTTCTGTGCAATTAGAAAAGGATTGAATATGGGAAGGTGGAGGGAGAAAATGGGATGGTTATAATCATATTTTGTATATGTGTGAAATTCTCAAAGAACAAAAATCTATAATAAAAAATTAGAAGCTCTTGTCTTAAAGAAAATATCTTGTTTACAAAGTTCAGACAGTAATTATTACATTAGACAAGATATTCAAAGACCCATAGAAAGGAATAAACCAAACCTGATGGAAATTCAGGAGTGACTGGATTGCCTGTCTGGCTGAGCAGTCCTACTGATCTAATCCTTTCACTATAATTTCTCATTTACCTGCCTGAGCTTGACACTTTATGGCCTAAAAGCCCTGGTCCAAAGAGAGAGTATAGCTGAGGTTCTTGCTTGAAACTTGGTCCTGTGCATTAGACAACTGTGTGTGAGAGAGAGGTTGGGGGAGCAACATTCAGGAGTCAATTCTCTCCTTTCACCATGTGGGCGTAGAGATTAAACTCAGGTCTTCAGGCTTGGCAGCAAGCACCTTCACCTACTGAGCCATCTTGCTGACCCTGAAACCATTATTAACAATTATTTAGGAAGCAAAATCATCTCATGTGACAGCACCTAGGCTAGGCTACTTATTAAAGAATCTAGAGCAAACCATAATTCAAGCTAAATAAGTAGATTTCAGAGCTCATATTTTCTAAGCCCTCCACCAAAAAATTTAGGCTATCTGCCAGTCAGTTGTTTTGAGGTAAGAGAGTTACAAACCTCTCTCGCTATATATTGTACTACCCAACAAACAGTATACTTGATATCAGACAATGCCTGGCAACAGAATACAAATGAAGTTAATTTTCCAAGGATTACCTAACTTTCAAGAAAGACAGGGAGGCATAACAGAAAAAACTTATGGGTCATGTCTAGTGATGATTCTACTCATGTAAATTGCATTTAATTTATAAAATTTGATTATCGATTTGGCCTCTTACGTAGATTTCTAAATCAGTCCTTTTAAATTGAGTAATTTATTATTTCTTGAAGTAACAAAAGACGTCAGTGTATTGCTTATGACTCACTTGTCACAGAAACCATCCAGGTCACTCAGGAAAGCTACAATGCTGACCTACATCTAGTGACACACACAGCCACTGAAATAAAAACAAGACTTTTTTTTTTGTCTTTTTGAGACAGGGTCTCTCTGTAGTCCCAGCTGACCTGAACTCACTATGTAGTCCAGGCTGGCCTTGAACTCACAGAGATCCGCCTGCCTCTGCCTCCTGAGTGCTGGGATTAAAGGTGTGCACTACCACGCCCGGCTAAAATAGGACATTTTTAACTTCCTACACATAAGAGTCAAATCTGAGTTTTATCCCCTTTTTTCCCATGCATATCAGTCTATAGTTCAGATGTGGATCTGGGTGATAGCTGATACTAGGATGCAGGGCACCTCTAGGCTACAATGCAATGCAACCCTATTGATCTGGCCCTACATTTTGTATAAATACAAAATAATCAAGCATAATAAAAAATAAATTATTCCTTATCTGAGGCAAAAGCCAACCCAGATAAAGGGATTGCATCTATAAAAGACAACTCAGCAAATAAAGGAGTGCCTGTTTATATTCGCTTTACATATTCAGTTCAGAGGGAACAGTATATGGTCTGAACTTTGTACTTGGCAAAGTAATTTTGAAACATTTTACTTATTTTAGTTGGCCATAAATACCACAGCATCTGATTTAAATTTTTTTTTTTTTACATTTATTTGGTGTGTGTGTGTGTATGTACATGTGAGCAACACACCATGGTGCACATGTGGAGATCAGAAGACAGCTTGTGGGAGTTGGTTCTCTCCTTCCACGGTGTGGGTCCTGGGAACTAATCTTAAGTTCTTAGGCTTGGTGGCAAGCATCTTTACCTACTGAGCCATCCTGCAGGCTCTAGATTCTTGATAAGTGAGTTGGGTTTTAGAAAGGTTACCTGTACATAGGGAGAAAATTGGTAGTACTTGAAATACGGACTTATTTCTTTTTGAGATATGGTCTCAGGTTGCCCATACTGGTCTCAAACTCATTATGTAGTCAAGGATGACCCTGAACTCCTGATTCTCCCATTGTCACCTCCCAAGGACTAAGATTACACAGCACAATATCACGCCTGGCTCGCAAGGATTTTCTACTCGTTTGGTTTTTGGTCGGCTTTTTTTTTCAGTGCTGAGGATCCAGCCTGGGGTTTGCACATGCTAAGCAGTGTTTTACCACCCAGCTGAGCCATTTGTATTAAGGGTTGGAGAGATGGCTCAGTGGTTAACAGCACTGGTTATTCTTGCAGAAGACCTGGGTTTGATTTCCAGCACCTACATGGTGACTAACAACTGTCCTTAACACCAGTTTCAGGGAATCCAATGACCTCTTCTGACCTCCATGGGCACTGCATGACACAGGTACACATATATGTAGGCAATACACTCATACACATAAAAAATAAAATATTTAAATAAATATTTGCATTAAACACGTTCCTCCTTTCCCCTCCCCTCCCTTCATTCCTTCTTCCCTCCTCCTCCTCCTTTCCCTCTCCCTCTCCATTTCCCTCTCTCTTTCTTCAGGGTCTTGCTATGTAATCCAGGCAATCTTCCTGCTACCATACCACCACCTAAGCTTTTTTAAAATATTTCCATTGTCTGCCTGTTCTATTTTATGTTACTATAACAGAGTACCACAGACTTGGTAATTTAGAATGAAGAGAAATTGATTGGCTTATGGTTCTACAGGCTGGGAAGTCCAAGATGGGGGTGGGGCTGAGATCTGGTAAGGACATTCTTGCTCTGACATCTTCTAATAGAAGGGCAAAAAGACGGAGAGAACAGAGGAAGGGGGTGGGAAGCTGAACTTGCTCCTTTATAAGGAACTTCTTTCCTTCAAAATGGCATTCATGTAATCTCTTTGCCCTCATGACCTAATCACCCCACATTAAGCCACACAGACTAATACTACTTCATTGGGGTTTAAGATTCCAATTGGATTAAGATTAGCTCTATCTGGGATTTCTTTAATTTCAATTACTATTGGTCACATTTATGTATATGATTCCATGAGATCTCTATTAGACACTGATGGTTTTAGGCCAACCTATTATTTTTGAGTGACTTACCTCTATCAGTTAACTCAATTTTTTTTTTTAATCTATTGGCACAAAAGCAACTAGGTCTGACTCAATGGACCAGGGTGATGTAAGTGTGAATATAATTATAGGATTTTATCTCCAGCTATTTAATATTTTCACTGGCACTACCTGTGTATCTGTGTATGAGTAACCTGACTTGGCAAAATAACCCAAACCCCAAACCTCAAACACTATTAATATGCTGTTCTCATCAAATAGTTATCATTCTGTTAGTTATGTACTGTGTTGTCTGTTCTGATGTAGTGCAGTTTTCAAGGTTCTATTGTATTCATTAAAAGATAGTATTATTCTTTCCATTTGAGTACACAGGTACTCATTACATGGCTACATGGTTTTAATGAAAGTTGCTGAATCCTTTATGGTGCAAGAATGTTGGATTAGGCTCCAGTCTAGTACCTTGTACCCCAGGAGAAGTCAACATTCCTGACTCCACTTCAGAAGCTCCCCACTAGAATCTCTGCACCCTCCTGCCCTTATACTCCACTGAGATTGTGTAATGAAGTTAAAATGAAATTTTAACTTCTCAGACCCCTTTCTTCATCAATGACTAGAATTGATAATCCTTTTTTGTCCCTTTTTTTTTTTTTTTTTTTTGATACAGGGTCTCTCAGTAGCTCCAGCTGACCTAGAACTCACTATGTAGACCAGGCTGACCCTGAATTCACAGAGATCCACTCGCCTCTGCCTCCTGAGTACTGAGATTAAAGATGTGCTCCACCATGCCTGACTTCTTTTTCAAAATATTTTATTTTTTTAATTTTATGTGTGAGTGTATTGCCTGTTTGTATGTAAATTCACCTGTGTTGTACAAGGCCCTCAGAGGTCAGAAGACAGTGTCAGATCCCCTGGAACTGGAGTTACAGACAGCCACCATGTGGGTACTGGGAATCGAACCCAGGTCCTCTGCAAGAGCAGCCAGTGCTCCTAACCACTGAGCCATCTCTCCAGCCCTGGCCAGCATCTTTTCTAAAATGGGAATAACTCCTATGGATCGCCTTTCCCAATGCCTATATGATAAAGTCTGAACAATAGTTTACCAACAATTTTCCACTTGCTGACACCAGAACCTGTTTTTTCATCCTTTTGAGTGATATGCTAATACATTCCATCTGGCAACAAATACCTGCTTAATGGGTTTTTACTGCACAATTTTAATTCTCTACTTCTTCAGCCAGTCCTCCTGGTCCTTTCTGCCCATGTCCCCTTTCCCTGGCATTTCTCTAAGTATTGTGCTTATTATCTTCTGTTTCCTGTATACTGGAACAGTTCCTCAATTATCACATCTATAGAAAAGGCTCCCAAACCCACACCAGAAGGGCTCTAGATCACTCCATTTCCAGGGAACTACCTAGATTTGGATTTGTTTCCTTTGTGACAGGATTCTTATCCTGCCATCCAGGCTGACCTAGAACTAATTTCAAACTTATGGCAGTTCTCCTGCCTTTGTCTTCCAAGTTCTAGGGTTACAGGCATATACTACTATACCTGTTTTTTTAATTTGTTGTTGTCCTTATTGTTGTCACTGTTGTTTTGAGACAGTCTTACTGTGTAGCCCTGGCTAGCTTGGAACTCACTATGCAGACCTGGCTGGCCTTGAACCTGCCTCCTGCTTTTGCTTTCCCAATGCTAGGATTACAGGTGTGCATTAACGTATTCCACTTCTTAGTAATTTTTTAAACTTCAAGATTCTGCCAAACCTACCTCTTTGCAATCCACTGAATAAACTTTCAAACCATCTCTTTACCTGGATGTGGTGGTGTATGCCTGTAATCCCAGCAGTAGAGATGCTGAGGCAGGACTAGGAGTCTGGGCCCAGTCTGGGTTACATAGTGAGACCATGAAGCAACCAAAAACAGTAAATCATGGTTATACGTTCATTATAGGCTACATGGCACTATTGGTATGATACTCCATTATGTCCCTGGCTAATGCTTTTAGAATGAAGCCCAAATTCCAATCCCTTCTTTTTATTTTCATTTTACATGTATGAGTGTTTTGCCTGCATGTATGTAAGTCTGCCATATGTGTGCGATGCACATGTAGACAGGAAGAGGGAGGTGGATCCTGGAACTGGTGTTAAGGATGGGGTGTTAGCTGCCATGTGGGTTCTGGGATCTGAACCTGAGTCCACTGCAAGAACGCTAGTGCTCTTAACCACTGAGCCATAGCTCTGGCACCTACAATCCCTTCTTGGCCTCTCACCCTAACGCTAACTTTTCAGTCTCCTTTGCAACTTTGTCACTGGTGTGAGGTAGAAAGCCCACTCACAGTTCCCTAACCCATTCATTTCTGTGCTTTCTTTCATGTTTCCTTTGCTGGAACACTGGCTTTCAAAATCACCTGTTTCCCTTTTCTGGAACAAAAGCACTCAAATTCATTCTCAACTGTTGCCTGGCAGCCTTTCTCTCAGCTGGTTATTTCTTCCTTTTTCTAAGTTCCTTGCAGCATTTATATGTTTTCTATACGTTTTATTTCCCCTGCTAGACTGTAAGCAAGATTTGTTCAAGTGGGGTGTTCACCTCTAACTTTCCTTTTTGTGGGACCGGTGTAGAGGAGTCTGGGTGGGGGGGTGGTTGTAGGGTGTCTAGTGAAGATGCTGTGTTCTGAATAGGTTAGAACTTTTAAGAAATGGGAGAGGCTGGGCATGATGGCACACAAATTACAGCCCTCCAGGGGCCAAGGCAGGACTGCCATGAATTCAAAGCCAGTATGGACTACATACCTTGTCTAAAGATAGACAAAAAAAGAAGAAAAAAAGGGGGGATGGGGAGAAAACTAAGTCATCTAAGACATGTCAGTGAAAAATTTGGAAAAATAAAATTAGGACTTGAGTCTACAGTTCCTAATTTCTACCTAATACTCTGCCTCTGAGACATTCTGGCCTCGCAAGATCTCCTGCTCTCCCACTTAAGGCTCTCTTCCTCTCCACTTTGATGATTTATTAATCACAGTGCTGCTTACAGGGAAAATGTAAGGGAAGAATGAAAGACGGCAAAAAGAAAAGTCAGGGTCTTAATTTCAAGGATCTTAACCTTGGAGGATTTCTTTTTTTTTTTTTGGTCTTTTTGAGACAGGGTTTCCCTGTAGCCCCAGCTGGCCTGGATTCTCTATGGAGACCAGGCTGGCCTCAAACTCCCAGAGATCCGCCTGCCTCTACTTCCTGAGTGCTGGGATTAAAGGTGTGTGCCCCCACACCCAGCCTTTCTTAACTCAGACACAGCCTGTAATCCCAGCATTTGTGAAGCGGAGGTAGAATAATGAATTTCATAGCTAGCCTGAGCTACATAGTAATGCCCTATCTGCCCATCCCACTCCCATTTTTGCTGAGTCTGAGTTGCAAGCTTTAGAAAGGCAAGACCAAGTATCTGATCGCTGGGCTTTTAAAAAAATGATAAAAACCCGGGTGTGGTAGTGCACGCCTTTAATCCCAGCACTTGGGAGGCAAAAGCAGGTGGATCTCTGTGAGTTCAAGGCCAGCCTGGTCTACATAGTGAGTTCCAGGACAGCTGGGGCTACGGGGAGACCCTGTCTCAAAAAGACAAAAAAAAAAAAAAAAAAAAAAAAAAAAAAAAGAGAAAAAATTAGACAGGCGTGGTAGTGCTCGCCTTTAATTCCAGCATTTAGGAGGTACAATGCACGCCTTTAATTCCAGCACTTGGGAGGTACCGGCAGGCAGGTTTCTGTGAGTTTCAGGCCAGCTGAGCTACAGGGAAACCCTGTCTCAAAAAGAGGAGGGGGGGGGGAGAGAGAGAGAGAGAGAGAGAGAGAGAGAGAATGAGAATTAAAAAGCTACGTATGCTATTTCATTTTAGATCCGCTAGCAACTTTATTAAGCAACAGAAAAATTAAAATGAACACGAAAGGGAAAATATGGGTGATTAAAATCATGTATGTCTCTAACATTGTAACACCAGCAATCTCTCAAACACAGGTCCTGCCTTAAATTGGACGGAGTCTGACTGCAGCAACCGTTTTAGAAAATGAAGACCTAGAGCTCTGAGGAGGCAGAGCCAGGCGGATCTCTGTGAATTCAAGGCCAGCCTGGTCTACATGGTGAGTTCCAGAACAGCTGGAGCTAGAGAGAGAGAGACCCTGTCTCAAAAAGACCAAAAGACAGAAAAAAGCCAAGGTCCTTAAAAAAAAAAAAAAAAAAATCCCTACTGCACCATACGAACGTGAAGGAACCTTCTGGCGCGATCAAAAGCCTCTGTAACCACACCACCCCAGTCCTTCCTGGCCACGAGGAATTCCCTGCCATAAAGGAGAGCAGGACGCCGGGGCCGAACCTGTGTGTGTGTGGGGGGGGGGGGCAGTCCCGGGCGTAGTCCACAGTTCTCACCAAGTCGAGTCAGCAGCACTGAGAAACGCCCCCGGTGGCGCCCACCAACCTCCCCTGCATAACAGGTGTCGCGGTGCCCGAGACCCAGGACGGTTCGGACCTCCGCGGTCAACGTGGACCCAGCTCACAAAGCGCCGGGTTCGCTAACAGCGTAGAGCGCAGGCGCCGCAGAGGTGGGAATGGGGGGGGGGGCTCGCTACAGCCCGATCGCCAGCCTCTGCCCCGCCCACGCATCCGTCAAGCCGACGGGGAGCCCCGGGAGGCCAGAGGGCGGGAAGCCAGCGGCGGGCCAGCACCTGCCAGCCCGACCGTCCCCTCCCCTCGGCCCCCCTGCACCGCCCTCCTTCCTCTTCCGCCCCTCCCTGATCCCCTGGAGGCAGCTGGCCCCGCCCTACTCGCGCCGCTGCCTGACCGGCTGTGACGTTGACAGGCCACGCCCCCTCTGTATAAATACTGGCGGCGCCGGCGCCGCCTTCCCACACTCTGGCTCGTCTGTCGGCTGCGGTGTTTCCTTTTCTCCCTGTCGGTCGTCGCGTTCTCTGCCTCTTCTCACCCTTCTTGCTCTGCTTCTCTGCGGTGTGACGAGGCTGAATCCTCTCCTCACGTAGCCCGCGCCTTTCTCCTTTTACTTGCGCCGCTCCATTTCTCCTGTTCGGCAGCCGCCGCCACTGCTGTTCAGCTGGTGTCGGTGCCGCGCTCTTTCCCTCACGTCGTCCCCGCAGCCTATGGCCCAGGCCGCCTTGGGTATTTCTGCTCAAGGTAACCACATCCCTCTTTAAAAATTCCGCCGAAAAAGAGAAGACGCTTTACCCGACTCTTTGGGCCGTTATCTCACGTGAGTATCGGGCGGAGGGTAGCGGGAGGGGCTGGGCGCGGGGTGGTCGGGGCGCCTCGGCGGGGACCACGCCGCCCTCGCTGTCCCCGCAGTGCCCCGCAGCCGGCGGCCTCGAACATGGCGGCCGGCGGCGTGTGTGGCGGCTGTCGGTGGTCCGGGCTGGCCGCGCCTCGCGACCCTGACTGAGGTGGCCGGCGGCCGAGGCGAGGGGGCGTGTACGCGCGGGGGCGCGCTCGGGGGGCTGGCCCGTGGGGGTCGCCGTCCCCTCCTGGTGCCTTGCGGCCCCCACCCCGCTCCCGTGGTGCATTGCTGTTTCCGGGGAGGGGGCCCGGCCGCAGCCCTGAGGGGTCGAGGGTCCCGCCGGCCGGGCTGGCGCTGTGTCCAGGCCTTGGGCGGCGGTGCCGGCTGGATAGGCTGCGCGATGGACTGCGGCGGCCCGGTCGCGGGTTATGAATGGAGCGGGGCGGGCCTCGAGCCGGTGTCTGCTGACAGCTGGGAGGAGGCCGTATTCTTGAGGGGAGGGGTGCGGGGAGCGCGGTCCCCCTCTGGCGGAGGAAGGTTGACCTCATTCGGGGCTCGACGGCGGGGAAACCCCGGTGTCAAGTAGCGAGCGGGTAGGCCTTTGGCCCCTTCTGGAAGCCTCGGTGCTGCCGCTCCGCCCCTGCGGCTCTCCTGATTGGGCCAAGTCGCCTTCACTCACCCCAGTCACCTCCTAAAGCCTGTGGATTAGTCACCAAAGGTTTGGTTTTCTGGTCCTGGGTGCGATCACCGGGCAGAACGAGGGAGAAGGGTAGGTGGACGGGGCTTATCAAGTACCATCTTGGCTGCCAGCAGTTACTGGTAGCGTGACGTGTTGGAAACCCTGAGCGCCTGTTTTCTGGCCAGGAAGCAAAAAATGGTCCCTGCACCGTTTACAGCCTCAGGGTGTTCAACCAGAGGGAACTCGTTATTGGGTGATGTTGGTGGCTCTGTTAAGTTGTTCCGTGACCTGTCGAGTTTGACCATTGAATCTCCAGCCAGCGTGAGAATTTGAAGACTAAAAGGAACTCTTTTCCTTGCTGAGTGTTCAGGAAAAGTTTGCTGTGGACTGAAAATTAGCCTGGCATATGTAGGTCTGACGATTTTTTGGAAGGCCCCTAATTTCTTAGTGTGACACCTAGGCGAGTGTGCAGGTTCTCGCCTTGCCCCAGGAGTTAACATCAAGTAGGAAAGATTGTGTTTAAAGTGATCGTAGATGATTCAGAGGTAAGTGAAAGTAATCAGTTCTTTCTCACCGGAGGTTTTATTACATGATAACGAACCTAAAAATGTGAAAGTGGTACCTCCAACTTAGACACTGCAGCTAACTTTTTGCCTTACCTTATAGTATCTTGTTGTTCTTTGTCAGACACCAGAAACTTGATACCTCCAAGTTTAGCTTGTACACATCATTAAGTACAGTTCCATACTCTGCAATTAAAAAAAAAAAGTCGCCAGGCATAGTGGTACACACCCTTTAATCCCAGCACTCCCAGCACTTGGGAGGCAGAAGCTGGCAGATCTCTGTGAGTTCCAGGCCAGCCTGGTCAATGTAGCAAGTTCCAGGCCCCCAGTTGGGGCTACAGGGAGACCCTGTCTGAAAAAAGACCAAAAAAAAAAAAAAAAAAAAGTCAGTAAGATTCTTGCTCTTTTCGATGAGGGTTTTTTTGGTTATTATTGTTTTTTAACAGTTTCACTTTGTAGCTACCTTTGACCTCCAATTGCTGATTTACTTCCTACCCTAGTCTCCCATGTGCTGAAATTACAGGTGTGAGTGGCCCACTTCCATATGATGAGTTTTAACAAAGGATACAGTGCATGCACCTGTAATTCCAGAACCCTGGAAGATTGTTTGAAGCCAATCTTGGCTACATAGTAGCAAAATCCTGCCTCCAAAGTAGATACAACTTTGGAATCTAAATCTCTTTCAAGATATAGAACACTGCTAATATCTCACAAAGTTCCCTGAACAGAGGCCTCTTTTTTAAAAATCAAAGAATTTAACACATAAATGGAATGAGTTGATCACACATTGTTTTGTGCAAAAGACTTTAATTTAGTATGCTTTCTTTAATATCAATAAATAGGCTAGACTGTGTAGTGGTCCATTATGTGAATACCTAACAAAAACTTTTTAGAAAAGTTGCCAAGATAATAGTAATATTTGGTAAAGAATGCAAAAAAAAAATGATTTTGAAAAAAATTTGAGTAGTGCCAACTGGGACAACTGAGGCTGGAGAGATGGCTCAGAGGGCAGGTATTACTCCTACAGAAGACCCAGGTTCTGTTCCCAGCACCCACATCTGGCAGGTTACACTTGCCTGTAACTATAGCTCCAGTGTGAACACATGGATACACACAATTTAAAAAATAAGTGTTTTTTTAAAAAACAAGGTGGAGCTGGTTTTGAAGCTCAGTTGGTAGAATGCTTGCCTAGCATTCACAAAACCCAGAGTTTGAGCTCCCAACACCACATGAACTGGTGAAGTGGTACATACCTGCAATCCTCACAATTGGGAGGTTGGAGACCAGAGGGTCAGAAAGTTCAGTATCATCTTTGGCTACATAGAGTTCTAGGGCCATCCCATTTATACAAAGCATTCTAAATAGAGAGTAATTTATCTTTTTCCAGTCTGCCTTTTGTCTACATCACTTGCCTTTATGTTTTCTCTTTCTAGATAAACATTGTGTTTATCTTGTATGTAAATGCACATCTTACCTTACTTTTAAAAGTATTCCTTAGAAAGTGCCTTTGAGAGCCTTAATTCCCTAGGAGTATCTGTTAAATGGGAATGGTTTAAAGTTGTTGTTTTTGTTCTTTGCTTTTTGTTTTTGAGACAGGGTTTCACTATGTGTCCCTGGCCCACCTGGAACTTGATATGTAGATCAGGTTGACCTGGGACTCAGAGATCCACCTGCCTCTCTCTGCCTCCCCAGTGCTATGATTTAAAGCAGTGCACCACTGTGCCTGGCCTAAAGAGTATTCTTCAGTGTCTAGAAAGCACTGGTCTTGGGTTGCTGTAGCAGCAAAATAACTATGAATAAGCTGGGCATGGTAGGATATACCTTTAATTCTAGCACTCTGGACACAGGCAGAAACAGGTGGCTCTCTGAAATAGGGGCCAGCTTGGTCTACAGAGCAAGTTCTAGGCCACGCGGGGCTATAGGGGAGACCCTGTGTCAAAAAAAAAATGTGAATTAAAAAGCAGGGGAAAGATGAATAATAAATCAGCCAGGATAATTATCCCATTCCTTAGGATAGTTGAGGATGAACTGCTTTCCAGCATGGTTAGGCTTTTAGTTTAAGATTAGGTATTTGAAGAAAAAAAAATTATGTGTCTGCTTAGGCCTAAAAGGACTGGTCTAACCATGCTTGGTGGTGCTCATCTTTAATCCCAGCACTCAGGAGGTTAGGGAGCTGGGGATATGTATGCACATGCGTACATATAGGTTAGTGCCTTTGTATGCACATGGTCATAGGTTTGATTCCCAGCACTGCCAAAAAAAAGTTTATAGATTAGTATCTTATTTGGAATCTAAGGTCATGATCATCATTAGAAGTTGTTTTGAGACAGCATCTCATGTAGCCTAACTGGCTTCCAATTTGCTATGTAGCCCAGGCTGATGCTGAACTCCTGATCTTCCTGCCTTTACTGCCTAAGTACTAGGGATTACAGGCATGAGCCACCACACAATTGGATGTGGGTTCTTTCCCTCAGCAAACATGAATGTCTTTAATCTTTAAAAGTGGTCAATGTTTTTGGCTGGGTGTCGTGGCACATGCCTTTAATCCCAGCACTTGGGAGGCAGGAGCAGGCAGATCTTTGTGAGTTCAAGGCCAGCCTGGTCTACATAGTGAGTTCCAGGACAGCTGGGGCTACAAGGAGACCTGTCTCAAAAAGACAAAAAAAAAAAAGTTGTCAGTGTTTTTTACTAGGTGGAACATTTTTACTTTATTCCAAGTTGCCTTGAATCCTGATTGGAGGTAAGACAGGCTTTAGGAATGTATAGAGTATTCTGAAATCGTGCAACCTTTTGAACTTGTATATAATTTTTGCTTTAGTGTTTCTGGTATCCTTATTACCCTTTTCCTAGAAAATACTATCAGGCTGAACTGCTCTAAAACAGTAACCCCTTGGGACTGGATAGATTGCTCATGGCTGCTCTGCCAGAGGACCTGGGTTCAGTTCCCAGCACTCACATGATAGCTAACAGCCATCTGTAACTCTAGTTTCAGGAAATCTGATGCCCTCTTCTGGCTTCTGTGGACATTACTAAAACTAATTCAGCACTCTCTGAAGTGTGCCAAGCTTTACATTAATTTCTTCTAATGATAATAGAATGAAGTAGGCATAGATAGGTTAGGTATAAAAAAAAAAACCTTACTTTCTCAATATAAGGGTTTTTCCTTGGTTGCTTTCTGCCTTCCTAAGTGCTGGGATCACAGGTATGCACCACCATGTATAGCTTAAGTCATAAAACCTTTTAGTATTGTAGTAGGAATTTGTACTTTAAGCAGAGAATAATTTGAACTTAATCTAAAAGATGCTCCATGTAGTTTCTGAATATTAGATTGTCCTAAAACATTATGCATTTAAAATATTTTTAGTTTTGTTTGTTTGAGACAGGATCAAAATATCTAACCCAAGCTGGTCTTGAACTCAAAGCAATCCTCCTACCTTAGCCTCCTGAGTGTTGGGATTACAAACATGTATTACCATGTCTGGTTGTAATGTCACTTTAACAGAACACACTATTAAATTAAAACTTAATTTATAGGTCATGTTTAAGTCAACCTGTTTGAAACAACACAACCTGATTTCTAAATGTAGCACTATCTACTTTCATTTCTTTAGGGCGAACTTTCTGACCGAGTATACAACTACCCAGAAGGCCTAGGAGAAGTGCTGTATAGAGAGCAGTTCGACTTCAACGCTGAGCCACCTTGGGAACCTAGCTGATGATAGGGGGGTTCCATCTCCTAACTTGTCCATGTAAGTATCTTCACATCTGATGAACTTGTAACAAAATTGAAATATTACTTTAATGATTTTCAAAATTTGGAATTTGTACCTCTTCAAGCACAGTGACTCTTAAAACCTTTTCAAGTTACAGAGATTATATAGTTATAGGTTATAGATTTTAATGATAAGATTGTATGTGCTGTTTATCAGAAATGGGAACACTTAAAACTTTATCTTGAATGAATAATAAATAGTATTATAGTGTATTAAGACATTGTGCTAGGGGGCTGGAGAAATGGCTTAGTGGTTAAGAGAACTTTGCTGCTCTTGCAGAGGACCAGAGTTGGGATCCCATCACCCACATTAGACAGCATACAACCACCTGTACAACTTCAGCTCCAGGGGTCCAACATCCTGTTGTTGCCTCCTTGGGCACCCACATTCTTAGGACATATTCCCCCCCCATATACATATGCACGAGGACATATTCTTATTCCGTGTGTGTGTGTGTGTGTGTGTGTGTGTGTGTGTGTGTGTGTCTTTGCCTCAACACAAACTACAACCCTAAAAATTTTTACTAATACAGATTTTAATATAATTTGGAGAGCAGTTTTGGCTTTAGGATATAGTTTACCATGTTCAGCCATTTATTTAGTAGGTTCATACATTGGCTTGGTCAAAAAAAGTTAAAAACCCTTTTTTGGTATTGGAGCTTGAACCGAGGGCTTCCTACATTCTAAACATGTGCTGTGCTATTCAGTTAGCGGTCCCCAGCACCAAAGACATTAAAAAACATTTTATTTGCTGTTTGTGTTGGGGTGTGTTTACAAGGGCATATATATCACAGTGAGCTTGTGGGGATCAGGCTGAACTACAGAGGTAGGTTCTTTTTCCCCTATGTGACTCCCAGGGTCCTCAGATTTGGCAGTCAGCACCTTTTCCCACAGCCATTTTTACCCATCTTTGAAGACTTTTTAAAGGAATATTCCACTCAGTAAAGCTGTATATGAAAGCATGAATATAAAAGAAGTTTTAGCTTTCCTAGTTAGGAGCATCTTGCCAGGCATTATTATTATTTTTGGAAGAGTTCTTTTTTTCATAAGCTGGCTTCTCATTATTCAGCTGGTGGAAAACTTTAGGGGACTTTTCTGAAAGACAATGCCCATGTCTCCCAGCATGTCACATCAGGAGATAGTCAAGGCCAGTTTTTGATTACATTTTAGTGCTCTTAACTGCTGAACCATCTCTCTAGCCTCAGTTTTTGATAACTTGATCTGTGTACAGAGTATTAGAATTTAGCTACTGTACAAAACGTAATTCCCCATTAACTTGTTTAAATTTGAATTGTTCAATTTAATGGTCAGATTTGAGTAGTTTTTAATTTATTCTATAGGGCAGGGGAGATGGCTCAATGAGTAAAGTGTTTGCTGTGTAACCATGAGGACCTGGGTATGATGATGCATACCTGTAATCCCACAGCTAGGGGTGGAGATGAAAGTCCTTAGTGCTTACTGCCGGTCAGGCTTGCCTAATTGGCAAGCTCTCTTGCAGTATACTCAATAAACTATGCCTTAAAAAAAAAAACAAACCAGGGCCCAGCATGGTGGTGCATGCCTTTAATCCCAGCATTTGGAAGGCAGAGGCAGGTGAATCTCTTGAGTTCAAGGCAGCTGGGGTACAAGGAGACCCTGTCTCAAAAAGACAAGACCAAAAAAAAAAAGAGTAGTTGTAGTTGTAAGGTGAAGAAGTGCTTCATCTTTTTTTTTTTTTTTTTTTTTTTTTTTTTAAAAAAGGCTGTGTAGCTTGACTGGGAACTCCCATTTGTAGACCAGGCTAAGCTAGCCTTGAACTCTCAGATCTGCCTGCTTCTACCTCGAGTGCTGGGTTTAAAGGCATGTGCTACTACCATGTCTGTCTGCAAGTTTCTTCTTTTAAAGAAAACAATAATAAAAGATAAATATCCTTTAAAATATTCTCATGTATATGAGTATGCATGTATGTAAGAGTGCCCATGTCAGGCACTGCCTTCTGAGGTCAGAAGAAGGCGTTTGATCCCTTGGGAATGGAGTTACAGATGGTTGTTAGCCACCACATGGGTGCTAGGAATTGAACCTGGGTCCTCTTCAAGAGCTGAGTCATCTCTCCAGCCCCTAAATCTTAATTCAAATCTCTTGGTTTAATCAACATTAACTCTTTCATGATATATATGGAGAGAGAGAAGAGAACATTAACTTCAGAATCTGTTCTTTCCACCTTAATTTTTTTTTTTTTTTTTTGCATTTATGTTTCTGTCAAGGAACATGGGTCATGGTATGCATGTGCGGGTCAGAGGACAACCTGTAGTTCTCTTCTTCCATCATATGTTAATCCTGGGGATTGAACTCAGGTTGTCAGGCTTGGTGGCAAGTGCCTTTCTTTAACCCACCAAGCCATCTCTCTGACCCAGCCTAAAATAATTTGGGAGAAAAACTTGACCTGAATTTGTGCTGACTTTAAGGCTAATTTTATCCTATTCATTTAGTGTTAATGGTCTTAAATTTTACTGTGGAAATACTAGGATTACAGGGAGCTGACTCATTCTCTTGGAAAGTGTTACATAATATATAACATGAACTACATTATTGCTCTGAAATTTGACAAGTTATAAATTCAGAAAGATACATTGTCTCAAAGGTTTCATTAGAGTTAAACATACTACTCAGAAATACAGTATCTTTGTGTTTGATAGTTTGTGCTCTCTTGGACACTGAAATCCTGAGATTACTTTCTGGGGAGCAACAATATAAAACATTGACCTTCAAGCCAGGTGTGGTGGTGCACACCTGTAGTTCCAGCACTTGGGAGGCAGAGGCAGGCAGATCTCTGAGTTCAAGGCCAGCCTGGTCTGCATAGTGAGTTCCAGGCCAGCTGGGGCTACAGGGAGACCCTGTTTCACACACACACACACACAAAAAAGCCATTAACCCTTCATGGAAATACTTGTGCATTGTAAGATATGTCAGTGTGTGAACTCTATTTGAACTGTTGAATATTCCAGTACTCCGTTTGGGTTTCTGTGCTCTAGGATCTGACATTAGGTTGGGTTTTCTTTTCTACACCTCTCCTACATTCCCCCACTACTAACCCCTTTTTTTGAGATGGGTTCCTATGAGGTCCTGGTTGGCCTTGAACTCAGATCTGCCTGCCTCTCTGTGTGTCAGCACATCAACTTTTTTTCATTTTTTTAAGCAGGGTCTGACTATTGTAGTTAAGGCTGGCCTAGTTCTCACTGTGGAGCCCAGGCTAGCCTTGAAATCACTGCAGTTCTGCTTTTGCTTTCTAAGTACTGGGGTTTATAGGCATGTGCTACCACACTGGCCTTCAGGATAAGGTTTTGAATTAGCCATCTATTTTGAGCTAGTTCATGCCAGTAAATGTCTAAAAACTAGAAGTTCTGAGAACCTCTTGTATTCATTCATTCAGACTGGCTTGAAATTTACTGTGTAGCCCAGGCTGGTATCAGTTGGGATCTTTCTACTTCAGTCACTACTACTAGGACTTAAAGGCCTAATCAGGATAACCCCCTACAAGCATGAGCTATCTTGTCTTCCTTACCCCACCCTTTTTTCTCTTTAACAGGGTCAGTTATAGCTGAGGTCAGCTTTAAACTCCTGATCCTCTTCCTCAAGCCAGAAGTGCTGAGATTACAGGTCGTGCATCACCATACCTAACCAAGCTCCAGTTTTTGAAAAGGGGGATAAAGAGGTTTCTGGAATTTATTACCAAGGATAGTTAGTTGTTCCTTGATTAACAGTGATGATGTATATGAATGTGTGTGTGTATGTGTGTGTGTGTAACTTGCCTACATGTATATACGTGCACCGCCTATAGAGGTCAGAAAGTGTTGAAATCTCTGAAACTATAGTTATATAGAGAGGGTTGTGAGCTGCCATGTGGGTACTGGGAACTGAAGCTGGGTCCTCTGCAAAAGTAGCAAGCGGTCTTAACCTCTGAGTCATCTCTCCAGCCCATAAGCAAAGCTGTTCTAAAGTATATTATTTTTCATAAAAGCATGGCGGTGCATGCCTTTAGTCCCAGCACTGGGGAGGCAGAGGCAGGCAGATCTCTGTGAGTTCGAGGCCAGTCTGGTCTACATAATGAGTTCCAGGCCAGCCCCAATGACTTGGTCAAAATAACCAAGATAACTCACAACCTGATGCCAGGTGTGGCAGTGCACACCTTCTATCCCAACGTAAGAGGCAGGTGTATCTCAGTGAGTTCAAGTCCGGCCTACATAGTGAGCCCACAGCTAGCTGGGGCTACAGGGAGACCCTGTCTCAAAACGACAAAAACAAACAAACAAACAAACAAACAAAAAAAAACAAGCTACAGCAAATGAACAAGAAGCAATTTAGATATGGTGGTATACACAAACACAAGTGGATGTTTAAATTTAGTATATTGGGACTAAATAAAATTTAGGGGCTGTGAGTATTGCTCATTAGTAGAGCACTCACCATGTATGAAGCCCTAGGTTAGATCCTCAGCTTTGTTGGGGGCAATTGACCTTTAAGACATTCTCTAGTTCTAGGGCTGGCTCAGTGGTTAAGAGCACTAACTGCTCTTAGGAACCTGGGTTTGATAACCAGCACCCTTATGGCAGCTAATAACTGTCCTTAACTCCATTTCTAGAAGATCTGATGGCTCTTCTGACTTCCCTGGGAATTGTACAATATGGCTGCACACATGTAGGCAATAACCTCATACACATAGAATAAAAATAATACTAAGATATTTGTGAAAGAACTTTGCAGTTCCTTGGTTTATAATGTTTCCAACATCTGGGAGCTATACCAGTAAGGAATATTTCAACTCATCAGAGAAAGTACTGCTATATAGAACTGGAGTAGCATTGACCATAGCAAACATCTTAAATAGTTACTGGCTCATGCCATGGCTATTGTACTTACGGACTCACTGCAGCTGTGGTTACCTGCACAAGATTGGTCAGCATACTGACAGGCAACACTAATTGGACTTGGTGGGTTACCAAAAAAAGGAGAGAACATGAAGAAAGGGGGGAAGGCATGTGGGGGGTGTCTTGGGGGGAGTGAGAGAGGGGAGTTGAATGGATATGATAAAGATACCTTGTTTACATGTAAAAAATTGTCAAAGAATATAGCCAGCATGGTGGCAACACTACTTTAATCCTTGCACTCAGGAGGCCAAGGCAGACTTCTTGAGTTTGAAACCACTACATAGTGAAACTGCCTTCAAAAAAAAAAAAAAAAAAAATTGCTGGGCTTGGTGGCGTACACATTTAATCCCAGAACTTTCAGAGCAGAGGCAGGCCAATCTCTGTAAGATCCAGGCCAGGGAGATCCTTTCTGAAAAAAACAACAAAAACTAAATTAAAAAATCACAGTTCTTTTTGTCTCCTTAAAAAAATCTATTCATGCTGGGCATGGTGGCACATGCCTTTAATCCCAGCACTTGGGAGGCAGAGGCAGGCGGATCTTTGTGAGTTCAAGGCCAGCCTGGTCTACACAGTGAGTTCCGGTACAGCTGGGGCTACAAGGAGGCCCTGTCTCAAAAAGACAAAAAAAAAAAAATACCAATAAAAATTATTTCACCTGCTTCTGTTGAAAGGATATTTTAGGTTGTATATAGTTGGATTCTTTACTTAGAATACAGTTCCTTATTGACTGTGCTCATGTAGACTGAACTAGTATTAGCTGTATGTTGACTTTTAATTTAATTTGCAGATATCTTACTGCAAAGATGTCACCCAGTTAGGTTTTTTTTTTGTTGTTTTAATAAGTATAGTATTGGTTTGGCGCAGTTCTCCATGGGTAAAGGCACTTGTCGTGTGAGGATACAGCCCTGATGACCTGTGCTTTTCTGCTAGAACCCACATGAAAGTGGAGGGAAGAACCAATTCTAGTTCTCTTCTGACCTTTACATGCTCACGTACAATAATAATAAATGATAAAAAACAATATTTTCTTAGTTTATCATCTAGGTTCAACATACTTTACATATTCTCTTTAGTATGATGAGAAGTAGGATGGTATATTCTACTGTGTTCAACATGGAAACTAGTTTTCCAAATGAAACATAAACTCCTATAAACTGTAGAGCATGTCAATAATGAAAAACAAATACATAATGAAAAAATGAAAGACTTGAAAACTATCTGCCACTCAAAGTCTTGTAACAGTTTCATTCCTAGGTGTGTGCCCTAGATTGAGCATTTGGCTACATTACCAGTTAGCAGGATAGTAACTTCTTTATCTGAGTGTAAAGAAGAACACATCTAAGCATGGCAGTTGTATATGTATAAATCACATCACTGAAAATTGTACATTAAGATAATTTTTTAATATTTGGGACTGGAGGGATAGCTCCGTGGTTAAGAATGGGTATACTGCCTTTACAAGAGGACTCCAGCTACAGGTGATTCAGCACCCTCTTCTGGCCTCCATGGGCATCTTATATTTATTTTGAAGTAAATCGAGCTCATTTCCATTAACACCTCCCCCCATTAACTATTAGTGGTTTTTGTTTAAATTTTTTTGTTTTTATTTATTGAGACAGGGTCTTAACTGTGAAGCCGCAGCTGATCTGGTATGGAATTCAGATCCACCTGTCTCTGCCTCCATAGTGCAGATATTAAAGCCATATGCCAACATACCTGGCTCCTATTCATTCTTGTCCTTTTTAAATATGACTTCAGTATTCTTTCTCTAGGTGTACTGAAGTCATTTTCCCCTGCCCCCCTTAATTTATCCCTTGAAAAATAAATTTATTGTGTTTATTGTGATTCCAGTTGCTGTCATTGAGGCAAACCTGTTTGGATATCATGAGGACTCTTTGTAGGCATTTTTGTCTTGTCACCTGTTTTTGACCTGTTGTGGCAAAGGCTCTTTTTACCGCCCACTAGAACATCTTAGCTACCAGCTTTAGTATGTAGCTTTCTAGGGCTGGTTTTTGGTTTTTTCTTTTAGTGGTTCAGACCCCCTTTAGGTAGAGCTTATAGTGCCAGTCATCCTTTAGAACCCTCTTCTAGTGGTTTCTGATCAGTGCTTCCAAAGTTATTCTGTGGTAAGTAACATTTTTTCTGTTGTAGGTAGAGTACAGATACACACCATTGTATTATTTTTAAAAGCTGAATGCCACGTCATCCTGTGCTTACCTGAAGTAAATAGATAAATGCCTTTAGTTAGTCATCTCTACGGTTGTAGTATAAATTTCAAAATATGGTGTTCTCATTTTTTTATTTTAATTTTTATTTTATGTGTATGAGTGTATTGCCTGCATGTATATGAGTGCACCTGTGTCGTGCAGTGCTGCAGAGGTCAGAAGAGGGCTTCAGATGCCCCTGGAACTGGAGTTAAGGATGGTTCATAGCCACCATGTGGGTGCTGGGAATCAAACCTGGGTCCTCTGCAAGAGCAGTCAGTGCTCTTAACCACTGAGCCATCTCTCCAGCCCTGGTGCTTTCATTTTTAATAAAAAAAAGTCCAAAAAAAAAAAAAAAAAAAAAAGTCCCGAGTAAAGTGGTTGTTGACTATTAAGGTAAATTTCCTGTGAAGTGATACTCTCAACCTTTCAGCTCTCCCTGTTCTACTTCCAGGGAGGTCTTCACTTCAGAAACCCAAGACTCATATTCATCCAGCTTGGTGTCAAGTGGGCTGTTGCTGCCAGAATTATCTTGTGATTATATGAAAGATGTATCAGTTTCTTCTGAAGTACAATCAACTGTAGAAGCCTCTGTAGCAGGTGTGTAACAAGGCAAGTGCCCAGCTGCTGCAGCCTCTGCTCTTGGAGTTATGCTCCCAGATATGAGGACTCAGCCACCTCATGAGAGGCTTCAGGGAGCAATGTGTGCATCTTCAGAGCTTTTGTTTTTTGGTGTTTTTTGTTTTTTAAAATGTATTATCAAAAACACCAACATAAGGGTGTATATAAGGAATGTTACACATTTTTTTTTTCAGATACAATTCCAAGAGGAAATTTACAAAAGTAGAATTAAGATTTCAACAACTTGAGATAGTGTGAAACAAATGAGCGTTTTCATTCAACTGTGTTAATAGGATGTTTAAAGTGGCTTTCAAAGTGCTAGTGAGTAGAAAATACTTTTAGTAATTGTTTTTGGCTTTTGAGTCTCACTGTACCCCCAGCTGGCTTTAAAACTTGTAGGCCTCAGCCTCTCCCTAGTGTTGGGATTTGTAGGCCTGCATCACTAGACCCAGCAATTTGGTTTTCTTAGTAAAGAGATTAAAAGGTTCAGAAAAGAGTTTTCTCTAGTATTAAAAGTTGAGGTGGAAATTCTGGCTTGTAGTATAACTGTTCCCTCCTAACACATAAATGCTTTATTTTCTTGCAGCCTTCCTGTAACATGCTGGTTATGAGGCTTTTTAACGTACTGTTTATTATTTTGCTTTGTTTTTGTTTTCTGAGATAGGGTCTTGCTATGTACCCTTGACTGGCTTGGAACTCACTATGTAGACCAGGCTGGCTTTGACCTTGGCAAGTATCCTTCCTATCTGCTTCTCATACAGGGATTACAGGCATGTGCCACCACACCTGGCTTTAACATTGTTAGGTTAAAATGTTAATAAGTTAATATCCCTTAAAAGCAAAAATATTCTTTACTTGATACTTTGAGGCAAAAATTGCTTTTGTGACAGTGGAGCTATAAACTGTTTTTGTTAAGATGAAGAAAATGATTTAGTAAAGTTACTTGCTGCCAAGCCTGGTAAGCTTTCGTGGTGGGAGGAGAGAACTGACTACCAAACACTGTCCTCTAACATCCACTTTCGTGCATGTCACAGAGTATACACACAGAGACAGTAAATCAATAAATGTTTAATAAAATCAACTTAAAAGTTGCAAGCAAAAATTCCTGGAGTCTTTGTACTGCTTTTTTAAGGTTTTTCAGTGACATAAGGTATAACAGAGATGGGAAAGGTGTGGGGTTAGCCTACCTGGACTCATATTTACCCTTTTCAATTGTTGAAAATATTGGGCTAGCAAATGACTTTTTTGAGACAGTCTTACATAGTCCAAGCTACCTTCTAACTCCCTGTTGCAAGGATGACCTTAACTCCTACCCCTATCTCCCTAGTGCTGGAATTTGTTTGAGTTGGGCCAGGGATTGAATCTAAAGCCTCTAATGCATGCTAGGCAAGCACTCTGTACCAACTGAGCTATGTCTCCAACTCTCCAAATGACATTTGAGTTTGTTAATGCAAAATGTCTTAGAAAATTTGCCTTCTGCCAGGCTTGGCGGTGCACACGTTTAATCTCAACACTCTGGAAGCAGAGTTTTAGGCAAGCCAGAGCTACGTAGTGAGACCCATCTTCTGAAGGTATTTGTAAATGGTAGATTCTTTACAGAATTAGTTTTTTTAGCTTTGCATTTATATGTCAGTCACTTGTGTATTAAGCGTATAGGCTCCTTAAGATTGTGGAAGATAGGCTTTCTCTATTTGAGTTTTATTGTTGAGACTGGTTTCAGGTAGCCTAAGCTGGCCTCTCTAGCTGAGGAAGATCTTAAAGCTTATAATCCTTCTACCTCTACTACTACCACTGCAATACTGGGATCACAGGCATTTCACCAAATCCAAGGCCCTTGTGCATGCAGGTACTCTATAAAACTGAGCTATGTCCCTAGCTCTTGGAAAATGAGCTTTGTGTTTCAGAATACCTACAGGGAGTTTCTTACACTTTTCTTACACCTTTTAAGTACAGGAGTGTCCCAGTATGGCTAGGGCTATATAAGGTCCTGTGTTTGATCTCCAAAAGCAAAACCAAAAAATCTGAACTCTTTTTTTTTTTTTTTTTTTTTTTTTTGGGGGGAGGGGGGGTTCTTTTTGAGACAGGATCTTCTTAAACCCTCAAATGGCTGGAATGTACTGTGTAGACCAGGCTGACCTTGAACTCACAGAGATCTGCCTGCCTCTGCCTCCCAAGTGCTGGAGTTAAAGGCATACACTACAATGCCAGGCAAAATCCAAGCTCTTAATATTAGAGTTGTGAAGTCCTTTGTCCTGGAGATCCTAATCTGGCTTGGAATTTGTAGGACTCTTAGAAACGAGAATCAACACATCAGAGCCTTTTTAATATTTTAGTGTTAGTTTTAGCTATTTTGTTGTGGCTTTCAGTATAAGAAATCAAATAACATACGAACATTTGTTTTCGTGGTTTCAGATGTGGCAATATTTTTTCTCCTAATACAGAATTTTATTTCACTTTCTAACAGTCTTTTGTCAGTCAGGGTTCTGGTCAGCAACCCACAGTTACTTCTGAATTGGCAGTTCCATCTCCCAGATGAGTATGCAGTCACCAAGCATCTTTTCTTTAGAACCAGGGTATGCTTTATTAATATTAGTGTATTTTTATTCCTATCAACAGAGCCATTATTTGTCCATTGTTTTGGTTTGGTCTTCAGTTAATATTTAAAATTACAAAGTGTTTGGCTGATTGGAATGGGTTTGGAGATTGATTGCTAAGGGACTTGAGAGAATGTGTCTTTATGATAATGGTAACAGTTATATGTATTTGGGTACACATTGTTGCATGCAAAATAGAAAACGTGAGGTATTCATCTCTCAGAACCAGACAAGTTTCAAAAAGAATAACAAGGGTTAGTGTGCTCAGCATGTCTATCTGATGTACTGTGTTCAATCCCTAGCACCAATGGGATAAGGAAAACACAGTAATATGAAGATAAGTAAAAGCTGTGAGTACAATAGAATGATTTTATACCAGTAAGAATAAACTTAACCAAGGGAATTTGAAGAAAAGGAGAGCAGCTCTG
Organism: Nannospalax galili; assembly: GCF_000622305.1. Taxonomy (NCBI): domain Eukaryota; kingdom Metazoa; phylum Chordata; class Mammalia; order Rodentia; family Spalacidae; genus Nannospalax; species Nannospalax galili. The sequence continues at coordinate 7,275,449 of NW_008354281.1, forward strand.
TTCCTAGTTACTTTTTGTTTCTGTGGTAAAGCAAGGGAATTTGAAGAAAAGGAGAGCAGCTCTGTTCCTAGTTACTTTTTGTTTCTGTGGTAAAGCACTGAACAAAAAAGCAGCTTGGGGAAGAAAAAGGATTTATTTCATCTTATACTTAAAGGTTAACAGTTAATCACTGAAGGACTGACTCTTGAGGCAGGAACCTGGAGGCAGGAACTGAAGTAGAGACCATGGAGGAATGCTGCTTACTGGCTTGTTTGCTTCTCCTGGCTTACTCACCTACCTTTCTTAACTCCTGCTCAGGCCCACCTGCTCAGGGATGGTACCACCCACAGGAGGATGGACTCTCCTGCATCAGTTAACAATTAAGAGAATGCCCCACAGACATGTCCACAGGCCACTCTGATGGGGGACAGTTCCTCATTTGAGGTTTCCATCTCCCAGCAAAGGGACAGAGATTTACAAAGATTGAGAGTGATATAGGTTTCCAAAAACCTGAATCCTGCTTTTAACAAAGAATGAGGTGCTGGTGAAACAGGTTTTTCATTTTGCTTCAAACATAATAGTTTTGTCACACATGTTTTAGAGCAGTGCCTTTTACAGTACTATAAACATGTTTGCTATTCAGTTTAAGCTATTTTTATAGGCACTGAGAATTAAACCTAGATTATATATTTAGAAAATATTTGAGTAGACATAACTGATACTACTTTATAAAAAGTTCGTGAAGAATGTGGGCATTTATCAGGTAAGAATCATCCAGTGGATCTTATTTTGCAGAAGATATGAATATTAAGGAAAATTTACCTTTCTTGAGCTATAGTAAATTGAGGCTATATTGTCCCATCTTTAAAAGCCAGAGCTGAGCCAGGGTTAATGGACTACGCCTTTAATCCCATCACTTGGGAAGCAGAGCAGGTGAATCTGTGAGATTGAGGCCAGCCTTGTCTGCATAGTGAATTCCAGGCCTCCTGGCGCTACAGGGAAGACCTTGTCTCAAAAAAAGGTCAAAAGGAAAAAGAAAACAGCTTTTGCAATTGACACCATTTACCTGTGGTGGTCTACAGCCAACCCAAGGGACCTAAGTAAATACATAATAGTAAAAAATATATATTGCGACTCGAAGTGAGCAAAGGTTGGGGTTAATTATTTTTTGTTTAGTTTGGAACAGAGCCTTTGTGTGTAGCTCAGTCTAGCCTTAAATCCTTCCTTGGTCTGAATCTGTAATTCCACCAAAACCCTGGATAGGGATGTGTGCTTTCACAGGTCATCCTGTAGCCGAATTTTCTATATTCTTGATACTACATTACAGAACTACCACAGGCAAACTTTTTTTTTTAATTATATTTTATGTGTATGAGTGTATTGCCTGCATGTATGTGAGTGCCTCCATGTTGTACAATGCCCGCAGGGGTCAGAAGAGGGTGTCATATCCCCTGGAACTGGAGTTAAAGATGGTTGTTAGGCCCCCGTATGTGTGCTTGGAATTAAACCTGGGTACTCTGAAAGAGTAGCCAATACTCTTAACCACTAAGCTATCTCTCCAGTCCCAGGCAAATTTCTTTTTATTGTAATCATCATTGATGTCTTGGACAGTGCGGGTAAGGGTCTTGCTGTCTCTATTGAATTCTTAACATTGATAAATCCTCAGTGCCACCAGGAAGCAGGTCATTGCTTCTATAAGCAAAAGTGTTGAAAGAATGGAGGTTCTGGATAACAGACACATGATACAATTCCTTTTCCTCAATGGAAAGGGCCTGTGGAAAGCATGTGTAGAAGGTGGACTGGTGGAGTGGAACATAGGAAAGATAGGCAGTTTGAGGGGAAAACAACTGAGTCTATGACAGCAGCTCGGTGACTGGGCTAGGTAGGTTTTAAATCAAGTAGGTTGCCCAGAAAGCTAGTCTTATTTCAATTACTAGTATGCAACCAGAAACCAGTATCAGCAGTGATTAGTATCCTGTGTGGAGAACTTGTTTTATCTTGTTCCTGCTGTCGTGATTAGCCGTTATGTCAGGATGTGCTGCCTCAGAGAATTGGTGACTGGGAGGAAGAGAAGGTTTACTTGACTGATTGAGGAGGAAAAGGATAAGTTAACCTAAAAACGTCTTAAAAGTTAGGGCCAGCATAGGCTACATAATGTAGCTAGACCATGTTCCTCAAATTTTTTTTTTTTTTTTAAATTCACTAGTTCACGTGCAGGTACTTGGTAGACCAGGCTGGCCTTGAACTCACAGAGATCTGCCTGCCTCTGCCTCCTGAGTGCTAGGATTAAAGGTGTGCACCACCACACCCGTCTAAATTTTTTGTTTTGTTTTTCCATCTTTGAGGCAGCGTCTCCCTGTAGCTGCAGCTGGCCTGGATTCTCTGTGGAGACCAGGCTCGAACTCACAGAGATCCACCTGCCTCTGCCTCCCAAAGTGCTGGGATCAAAGGCATGTGCCACCATGCCCGGCAGTATTGGGTTTTTTTATGAGCCCAAAACAGCATTTTGCTGTGTATCCTTGGCTAGCCTTAAACCTATTATGTAGCCTAATTTGGCCTTAAACTTGCAAGAATCCTCCTGATTTAGGTTCTCAAGTGCCGAGAATATAGATAATGCACCACCATGTGATTATTGACTCTTTTTTCCTCTTCTATTTCTGGCATTTGAGAACTTAGTTTTAGAGAATTCTATATGTCTGTCCTGTACATCCCATCTTGTTTCCTGAGAATAAGGGTCACCCAGACTGGCTTAAAATGTGCTCCCTATGTAGCTGAGTGTTACCTTGAACTGATCTACTGCCTCTACCTTCTGAGTGCCGGGATTATAGGCATGCTCTACCATAACCCATTTATGTGGTGCTGGGAATCCAACCTAGGACTTTGTACATAATAGGCAAGTACTCTACCAACCTAGCTACATCCCCAGTTCCCTAGTTTTAGCACTTCTGAGGCAACACTAAAAATGCGTGGGGTTTTGGGTTTTTTTGGTTTTATAAAGTTTTTATTTTTGTGTTTATGACTATTGTGCCTGCATGTATGTAAGTGCACATGTTTGTGCCTGGTACCCATGGAGGCCAGAAGAGGGTGTCAGATCCTCTGGAATTTTAGTTAATGAGTGTTAACCACTGTCTGGGTGTTGGGAACTAAATCTGGGTCTTCTGGAAGAGCAGTAAGTGCTTTTAGCTGTTAAGCCACCTCTCCAGCCTCCTTTAAACAGTTGTAAAAATTCATGGCTATATGATGCTTTCTGTGGCCCTCACTTACTCTTGCTAATGTTTCCGTTGCTGTTCTCGAACTCCTGATTATTGGGACTACAGGTGATTCTCACAATATACAGTTATAGCTAAGGTCTGAGCAAGTTACTGAAATAGTGACAGTTTACAGAAATTGTTGAATGTTTATACATTATTATGTTATATTGCCAAGAATCTGGTCTTTTGATGCCTGTTTGAATCTTTTCACAAAGTCACATAATCATAAAGGAGCTACATTGCCACTTTGATCAGAGTATCCATTTAACTTGAAGTAAGAGCTAGACAGTTTATATCAAAGCTGGAGATTGTCTCTCTCTAAAAGATTGAGACTGTGTCTCACTTGGTACAGTGTAGGCTGGTTGCACCCTGTAATGCAGGCTTTCCTTGAATGAACTATGGCACTCTCTTAAGAGCTTTGGCCTCTCAAGTGCTGGGATTACAGGTGGGAGACACCATGCCTGGTGTTCAGAATTTCATTTAGAATACATATATCTGCAGGTAACTTCAGTGCTGTCATATACCATATATATGGGATTGCTTTTTCAATAACTTCTATTGAGCCTATGTTTTGTGTTTAAAATCTACTTTTACTGATTTGAAGATTTGTCCTTGAACTCTTACCTCTTGTCTCTACCTCCGAAGTGCTAGGATTACAAGCATGTACACCTGGCTTTCATTTGTTTACCTTTTCTTTGCCTTGTGGGTGTGGAGGCCAGAGGCCAATATTAAGTATTAATCACTGTCTATTTTACTCTTTTGAGATAGGGTCCCTTATGAATCTAGAGCTTGCTGACTGTCCAGCAAATCCTAAGCAAGGATCTTCCTATTTCTGCCCTCCCAGCTCTGGGATTACAGGCACACTACACCTGACTTTTTACATGGGTACTGGAGATACAAACTCAGGTCCTCATGCTTTGATAGCAAGCACTTTACCACCTGAACCATCTCACCAATCCCCCTCATTAATTTACTTGTTTCTGAAAATGTAAAATGATCCCAAAATTTCCTCACAAAATGAGGCATTTGGCAACTTGTGCATCATGTTTAACTATTTTAATGCAGACTTTGATCTAACTTATATTTTGACAGTTTGTTGCATATTCTAAGGACCCAGATATAGGCTTGGTGGCCCGTCTCTTGTTTTTCCTGGTTTATGACTTTCGGCTTTGTGGAATACGGCTGAGATGAAAGGATTTATTGACGATGCAAACTACTCCGTTGGCCTGTTGGATGAAGGAACAAACCTTGGAAATGTTATTGATAACTATGTTTATGAACATACCCTGGTAAGTGTGCCATCCCACATATTGTTAAGTACAGTGTTAATAATTTTGCAGAATTGAAACATGAGTGTTACATTTCTTAGGGTGCTAAATCTGATGAAAGTACTTGGTTCAGTTAACCTATAGTTTCTTATTTAACATTGCCACTTCAATCCCAGTTCTTTTTAAATAGTGTGTGCTTCTTTTTAGACCACTTCATTGAAAAATGCAGTGCTTCGCAGTTAGATTTCTCTGCTATGCCTGGCTCTTGTATTTTGACATTTCCAGAAAATCTTGAGTACATGCCATCATACTCATTTTTCTCAACTTTTCTTCATTTGCTTTTAATTTATTTTTGTATGTTCTTGCCTGTGTATGTGATAGAATTTAATAGTCTGTACTGGTTAATACTCTTACTCTTCCCAGGAATCAACTTCCACAGAACCAAATTCATTGCTGCTCTATATCATTTATTTGTTTCTGTGAATGGTGTGATACTTTTTTGTTTCTTTGTGAGAGCCAGTTTCCTGTATTTTGCATGTTCATTGAAGACTTTAACTCTGGGTTACTCTCGTTTTCAGTATTAAAATGCCCCCAAAATGTCTTCTTGACCTTCAGTTTACAAACTTGCCCAAGTCTCCAGTCCCCCCAGCAAAATCCATTTATTTCTTTATTCTGTTGTCAAGTTGGGTTTTTTTTTTTTTTTTTTTTTTTGTCTTTTTGAGACAGGGTCTCCCTGTAGCCCCAGCTGTCCTGGAACTCACCAGGCTGGCCTCAAACTCACAAAGATCCACCTGCCTCTGCCTCCCAAGAGCTGGGATTAAAGGTGTGCGCCATCAAGCCCGGCAAGTTTCTTTCTTTCTTTCTTTTTTAAAGTATTTTATTTCTTTTTCTATATGTGTGCATGTATTGCCTGTGTGGAGGTAAGTGTACCCATGTCCTGCAGTGCCCAAGGAAGACAGAAGAGGCTGTTGGATCCCCTGGAACTAGATTTGTTAGCTGCCGTGTGGGTGCTGGGATTTGAACCCAGGTCTTCTGCAAGAACTGCCAGTGTTCTTAACCACTGAGCCATCTCTCCAGCCCCTGTTGTCAAGTTTCTTAAAAAAAAAGAGGGGGGGTTGCTTGATAATACCAGAGCCCTTAGAAAGCAAAGCCATTCTTCATTTAATTATATCATTAGGAGACTCCTGATCAGATCTTCATGGACTTTCTCTAACTCGTTTAACTTTCTCTTCTGACTATCTTTCCAAGTTGGATAGAATCTTAAGAGTACTTCTTTTATCCATTCTATCTCATATTTTAAAGTCATCTCACACTTAATGAAGATTCATCCTCTATTCTGTCTTCTAGGCTCATCTTTTATGACTCAGGTTGGTATTTGTTTTTCTGAGTCTACCTTTTGTTCCTCAGCCTTTGTCTTTCCTCCTTAATTCTTATTTCTGGTCTGCCTTTGCATATGTCATTTAGTGGCCTTCTGGTTTGCATCCCTTTTCTGTTTTCTGCTGTTTCTTTCCTACATCAGCTTAATTTTGTTGAGTAGAAATTAAATACAAAGCTTCCTTGTTCTCCAGTATATTGTCTTCTGAGATTTTTCCAGATTTACATTGTGCCTAAGAATCAGTTTCCTTGCTTCTAATATCTAAACACAGTACTCCCCTCCCCCTTTAGTAGTGTAAATATAATGTCTCTAGAGCACTGTGGATGGCATGCATTAAGAGCATAGGTAGTTTCTTAGTTTTCCCCATGCAGCCTATAATTTTCATTAATGCTTTTTCAACAGGGCAGTATATTTTAGTTATGTTCATTCTCAAGTAATATGTGTTCATTTTCATGGCATCCTAAATTAGATACTTTATTGCTGGCCATGATGGTGTGTTTCTTAGCCCCAGACTTAAGCTGAAGCAGCAGGAGGGTAGCAAGTTCAAGGACAACTTGGCCTACATAGTGAGATCATCTTAGTTAAAACAAACCAAAACAAATAAGCAAAAATTCAAAGGAATATGTGAGTGTAACACAGCAAAAAGTCAAGTTTAGAAAGAGCAGATTTGCTTAGATTTTCCTTTAATCTTTTTAGATCTAGTTTAATAACTGTATGCTTTAAATGTAGTATATATACTCTGTCCTACCTATGATATCCTGCTTTCAGTGTTTTTTGATGTTTGTCTTTTTTTCATTATCATAATAGACAGGAAAAAATGCATTTTTTGTGGGGGATCTTGGGAAAATCGTGAGGAAGCACAGTCAGTGGCGGAATGTAGTGGCTCAGATAAAGCCTTTTTACATGGTGAAGTGCAATTCTACTCCAGCTGTGCTTGAGATTCTGGCAGCTCTTGGAACTGGATTTGCTTGTTCCAGCAAAGTAAGTATTTGCCATTATTTTTTATCTAGTGGCAACATTTTAAAATTCATTAACTTCTAGCTACCCTTAAAAAATAGAACAGCTGGGCATGGTGGCGCACACCTTTAATCCCAGCACTTGGGAGGCAGAGGCAGGTGGATCTCTGTGAGTCCCAGGACAGCTGGGGCTACAGGGAGACCCTGTCTCAAAAAGACCAATGAATGAATGAATGATTAATGAATGAATGCAGTTCAGCATTGTAAGCCTTAATTTTTTAAGTGTATTAGTGAAAGGGACATTTCATTGTCCTTTGGAGGAATTCTTCATTAAGAACTTCTTTATAGCTGGCAATGGTAGTTGTTTGTTCATGAAAGCCCTTTGAAAATGGATGCAGGAGAGTCAGGAATTCAAGGTTAGTGTTACTAACATAGTGTATTGGAGCCAAGCAGGAGTACAAGAGACTTTGTCTCAAAACAGAAAATGTCTTCATCCTAGGACAGAGGTAGCTAACTCCTTTAGACAGAAATAATTCTAGCTCTTTTTTTCTTTTGAGACAGGATCTGTAGCCCTGACAGATTTTGACCACCTTGTATAACTGAGGATGACCTTGAATTGCTCCTCATGCTTCTACTCTTCAAGTGATGGGAAGAGGCATAGGTTACCATGCCTAATTTATATTTTAGGGATCAAACTCAGGGATTTATATATGCTAAGCAAGCACAAACTGAGCTGCTCAATTGTATTTTATTTTTGTGTGTATGTGTGTGGATATGCTCATGCCATAGTGTAAGTGTAGAAGTCAGGGCAACTTAGGGGTTCTGTCTTCTATGTAGGGCCAGGGAATTGGAGGATTGAATTTAGGTGGTTGGGCTTGGTGGCAAGCACTCTTACCTGCTGAGCCATTTCAAAGGCATTGTTTGTTTTTAAGCACAAAGTAGAGCAAGGAAGCTTTACCAAAATGTGTTTTCTGATATTATTATTTTAGTTTAAAACCTAAGGGATTGGGAGTGTAGCTGGTGATCATTTGTCTAGCATGCACATGGTCCCAGATTCAATCCCCAGCACTAGAAAGGAAAAAAATGTAAATCAAATCAAAAGTAATAAAATTTTGCTGTTAGATGATAGTATTAAATATTTTCCACAGAATGAAATGGCTCTAGTGCAAGAATTGGGTGTGTCTCCAGAAAACATTATTTATATAAGTCCGTGTAAGCAAGTTTCTCAGATAAAGTATGCAGCAAAAGTTGGAGTAAATATCATGACATGCGACAATGAAATTGAATTAAAGAAAATTGCACGGAATCACCCAAATGCCAAGTAAGTGTAAAACTACTTGAGAATGTCATTGTAGTTGCTCTTTAGGAGTTGAATTGTGAAGCCTGAGAAAAGGGGTTAATTGCAGAGCAGTGTATATATTGGAATTTAACCTTATTAAGAATTCTAGCAGCAGGCTATAGAGAAAGTTCAGTGGTTAAGAGCACTTACTGCTCTTACAGAGGACCCATATTTGGTTCCCAGTACCACATGGCAACTAACAACCATCTGTAGCTCCAGTTCCACGAGATCCCATATACCCTTTCTGGCCTCCATGGGTATTGTATGAATGTGATACGCTTACATACTAGCAGGTAAAATGTACACATAGAAATAAGTTAATTTTAAAAAGCAAAATAAATAAAAATGTGAGCTATGTGTTCCTAAAAATGTATTTATCCTTTGTCTATACTTAACTGACTTTAATGTTGTTCATAAGGCATTGATTAACCTGTAAACTTTGGGGTACAAACTTTTCAGGGGAAATTATAGGGAACCACTTATTTTAAAACTGCCCCTTGATCTTCACAAGCTTTGTCTTGGTATTTTCTGTGTCAGGCTATACAGTAAGTGGTAGTTGAGTCTACCAGTAAGTAAAATAAATTTGCTTTGTCAGTCTTGCTTTCTGATCTTGAGTCATTTATCAAAGCTTCCTTGGAAAGTTTTACAAACTATTTACACATTTGTAACTTTTTAATACCTTATCATTACTTATCTCTGATAATGTTTAATCAGTCAATCATTTTGTTTTAGTTGTCATGGTTTAGAAGGAAATCACTAGATTTGAAGCATCTCAGCTTTTTTCAGTTAGAAACCTGAGGTTTTAAAAAATTAGTAGAAACTGGGCAGGGTGGTGTATGCCTTTAATTTAACCCCAGTACTCAGGAGGCAGAAGCTCTGGTCTCCAGCTGGGCCTACAGGGAAACCTTGTATCAGAAAGACCACAGACAGAGAGGGAGGGGAGGGAGGGGATTAATAAGAAACTTTGAAGATATTTAAAAAACTGATATTTTGTGGTGCACACCTTTATTTAGTTCCAGCCCTGGGGGCCAGAGGCAGGCCAGTCTCTGTGAGTTCTAAGCCAGCCAGGACTTACACAGTGAGATTCTGTCTTGAAACAAAAAAGGGCCAAAACTTGATTTTTTTTGGTGGCATTGCTATTGAATTTAGTCTTTCTTGGTGGATTTATAGACTGGTGGACTTCATTTGAAAGTAATGTCATCTTTCATTACAGCCCAACTGACTCTCTTGCTGCTACAACAGTCTTAACTTGCTGCATTTTCCAAAATCCCGTCCTTTCAAGCTTCGTGCCTTAGGCCCTAATTGCTAGTTTTTTCTCTATACAGGATTGTTTTTCATTAGGTTCACTTGATTCATCCATCGCTGGATTTGGGAACACTGACAACATAATCAACACACTCCCTACAATCTTCAGGCTTCACATGTGCTGATGATGATGTAAACCAACTCTGCCCCAATCATCTTCCCCTTCTCTTAGGGTCTTACTACATATTGCAACAGAAGATAATATTGGAGGTGAAGATGGTAACATGAAGTTTGGCACTACATTGAAGAACTGTAGGCATCTTTTGGAATGTGCCAAGGAACTTGATGTCCAAATAATTGGAGTTAAGTGAGTATTTGTAATACTATGTTTTTTACTACAGAAAAGCCTTTCATACTGTTTTGTAAAGGCACCCTTTCTTTCCTCCTGATAAAGTGGCAAAATAATAAGTGCAGAGTATTTTAAGTCTGAATGTTGGTTTGGGGTTTTGGTTTTGCAATGTTAAGGATAGAACTCAGACCTTTGTATATGCTACTAAAGTGCTCCGTCACTAAACTACTATATTTTCTTTCAGAGATTTTTTTCTTAAAGATTTGTTTTTATGTGTGTGTATGAGTTTATGTGTACCATATGTGTGCAGGAGTCTGAGGAAGCAGGAAGAGGGCCATCATGTGGGTGCTGGAAACTGAATCTGGGTCTTCTGTAAGAGCAGTAAGCAGTCTAACTGCCAAGCATCTCTCTAACCTTTCTTTGAGTGTGTTGAGACTGAGTCTTACTATGTAGCTCTGGTTGACCTTGAACCTGAGATTCTGCTGTTTCCCAAATGCTGAAATTACTGGTGATTTGTGTCTTGTCTCCAGGATAAACCTCCTTTTAAATTCAATAGAAGGAATTTGGTATAGTTCTAATGCATTTTAATCTTTTAAGTTGTAGGCATCAGTTTATTTCTCATCTGATTTTTCCTCTTAATCCCTCAGAGGCACTTCAATAAATCAGACTTTGAAACTAGCTGTGTTATTTCCCTCCAATGCCAGCACTCTAGAAGTAGAGGTAGGAGGCTCATGAGTTGAAGGCCAACCTTCAAGCAAAAGCACTGTCTCAAGCAAAACAAAAGTTAGATTTTGGTTTACCTTTAAATTTTTTTATATGAGGAAACCAAGACCCAAATAGAAGTTTGATTTTTTGAGACAGGGTCTCTAGCACAGACTGGTCTGGAACTCACTATTTAGTTTGATTCAGTGTTCAAATAAAAGATTTTATGCTGTTACAAAATCTCATTTGATTGGTGGGACTTGTTAAATTGCCGTATGTACATAAAAGAATGCTGTATATTTTTATATCCATGAAGTGTGGCTAATACTAAAAATTTTTATAGCATTGTAATCAAACATTGGTATTTCTAAAAAGCTGGTATTTTAACTTATATAATTAGATGCTAGTCATATTAAGTATGTGGTGCCATGTGAATGATAATTGAAAGGATTTACAAAAATGCTTCAAAAACATACTACTTAGGCTGAGTGTGGTGGTGCATACCCTTAATCCAGCACTCAAGAGGCAGAGGCAAGCAAATCTCTAGCCTGGTCTACATAGGGAATTCCAGGCCAGCCAGGGCTACATAGTGAGACCTGTTTCAAAAAAACCAAAACAAAACAAGTAAAATTAAAATAAAGCCATGCTGATTTATTACTTTTATTTCTTTCAGATTTCATGTTTCAAGTACTTGCAAAGAATCTCAAGTGTATGTACATGCTCTGTCTGATGCTCGATGTGTGTTTGACATGGCTGTAAGTATGAGCTCTCTAATTGTAATATTTTAAACCAGGATGTCATTAATTAGGACTTAGTATTGTTTTCAGCTATTTTGAATATTCTATACCTAGTATGGCACAATACCCGATTTTTAATACTAGAAAGATTGAGGACTCCTCATAGGCATGCTTTTGTTTTTTTTTTGTTTTTTTTTGGTTTTTTTTGGCCTTTTTTGAGACAGGGTCTCCTTGTAGCCTCAGCTGTCCTGGAACTCACCATGTAGACCAGGCTGGCCTCGAACTCACAAAGATCCGCCTGCCTCTGCCTCCGAAGTGCTGGGATTAAAGGCGTGCGCCACCACGCCTGGCTACTTTTGTTTTTTTTTAAAGTGGGCAAAAGAATTGAAATAGAAATTTATTTAGCAAATGTCTTAAAGGATAGTGCAAGCAAGATCAGGGAGACAAAATAGAACTGAATTCTATTAATATGTTTCTGTTAATAAAAGTTAAAGAAGCTGAGTTTGGTAGCAGATACCTGCTAGTAACTTCAGTACTTAGGAGGCTAAGATCAGACTCAGTTGGAGGCCAGCCTAAGCTATATTATATGACTGTGTCTCAAAAATAGCTGATCATGGCCTAAACAATAAAAAAGGAAGAACTAATACTAAAGGTCAGACAGATATTTACTTAACTAGGAGGAGGCGAGGTGGGTTTGGGGAAAGGGGGTTGATTGTACACATTACAATTTGGACACATGGCTATTTTTTCATCTCTAGGGAGAATTTGGCTTTACAATGAACATGTTAGACATTGGTGGAGGCTTCACAGGAACTGAATTTCAGTTGGAAGAGGTAAACTTTTCAGGGGATGAGTATATTTGAATAATGTGTCTGCTTTCTTTGCTACTTATTTGGGTACATAGATCAGAATTTTTACAACAGCAGAAACTAAGTCATACAATATCTTAAAATTTTCATTCTAAAGTAATGAACAGGAAATTAGAAGACCTAGCTAACTTTAAAGTTTGAAATGCTCTGATCCTGTCACATCTCAAAAGATTCACTTCTTGTTCATTTATTGATTTTTCTAGGCACTAAATGAAGGGTCTCACTCACATGCTAGCCAAATGCCCTATCATGGCATGTCCATAGAAAGTATTGCTTCCATTGTGTTTTATATATTTCATGTTACACATAAACTATTAACTTAGACAGCAAAAGCTGAAATAGCCAGATGCACATAACTTCTGCTTTTCCATTGTGCTCAGCCTTCCTTTCTTTATTCTGGAGTGTCTAAAAGCTATGGATTGAAATTTTGCTCCTGTTTCTAAATACTCAAATACAATATTAGAGGTTTTCTTTTGATTAATGCTATTGTGGTTATTACCAAGTACACTGATGTGAAAGCTTGCCTGATTTCCTTGAAGATACCTCCTAGTTAACTAAGCGTTCATGTTCTGTAATTGCAATTGCTTAATTTTCCTAGGAAACTTGGCTAATAGCTATTAAATCTTGAATTCTGTAATGCAATATTGAAATCATAATCTGTAATTTTAAAATCCATAGGTCAATCATGTTATCAGTCCACTGCTGGATATCTACTTTCCTGAAGGCTCTGGCATTAAGATAATTTCAGAACCGGGAAGCTACTATGTATCTTCTGCCTTTACACTTGCAGTTAATATTATTGCTAAGAAAGCTGTTGAAAATGATAAATTTTCCTCTGGAGGTAAGTTAGGAAGTTTATAGTTACACTCTAGTTTTATTACATGTTTTATATTAATTTCCACCACCTGATTCTTACCCTTGTTAAAAACCAGTATTTTTTTGTAGTTTGTTACAAAGTGGAGAATCTTCCACATACTGTTACCTAACAAGGGCCAACAGTGTTCTTTAAATCCATTGTCAAGTGAAACAAAAGGCACAAGCTTTATTGTATCCAGTGTCACTGTAAGAAATATTTATAGTATTAATGACTAATTTTTTCTCACTATGGAATAATCCTTAGTCCATAGGAAAATTAAGGTTCCCTAATAACTGTCCTTTACAGTTTTTCCATTTTTCTTAGTTAGAATTTAGTCCAGGATCACATGTTACATGTGTCAGTTCTCCTCTGCATTTCTTTACCGTAATGTTTCTGAAGAGTAGTTTTGTAAGTGTCTCAGTTTGGATTTGTTTGATGCTTCCTTGTGGTGAGGTTCACGCTGTGCATTTTTGACAGGAAGTCCCCCAGAGTGATGGAATCTTCTGTGTATCACATTAGAAAGCACATGATAATAGTCTGTTCTAATATAAGTGATGTTGGCTTTGGGATTGGCATTAAGAACTTGATTTTTTTTTTCCCCTTAAATTTTGAGAAATATAAAAATGACATTAACTAGTTCTAGTAAAATCCCCTTTACACTAACTATATATTAGACTTTTTACTATGTAAGTTCATCTTCCTCTCCTCTCTTTCATTTTAGTAGAAAAAAACGGGAGTGATGAACCAGCCTTCGTATATTACATGAATGATGGTGTTTATGGTTCTTTTGCAAGTAAACTTTCTGAGGACTTAAATGCCATTCCAGAGGTTCACAAGGCAAGTGTTTGTTTTAAAACTTACTCATGATTTAAAAAGAAAAAAACAAGCCTTAGAGATGATTGATCTTCAGGGCCCACATGGTAGAAAGTGAGATCTGATTCATGCAAGTTATCTATCCATCTATCCTTTGATCTTCACACCTGCACTTTGGTATCCACACATATGCCCAACCAACCCCTTCCTCAAATGTGATTTTAAAAAATTTTTTGGTCTTTTTGAGACAGGGTCTCCCTGTACCCCCAGCTGGCCTGGAACTCACTGCGTAGACCAGGCTGACCTTGAACTCACAAGAGATCCACCTGCCTTTGCCTCCCAAGTGCTGGGATTAAAGGCATGTGCCACCATGCCAGATGTGATTTTAAATTTTTTAAAAAGAAAAAAAAAAAACATGCAAATGCACCTGTCTAGCCACTTAGAGTGCAGCTCAGTGGTCAAGTCTATTCTCATATTGTACAAGGCCCTGGATTCAATCCATAGGAACCGGTTTTTACCGTAAACCTTAGCTATTATGTTTAACATGTGCAGTTTTTTTTTTTTGTTTTGTTTTGTTTTTTTTTTGAGAAATACTTTAGGATGGGCAAAATGTCCTTTTTCAGGATTCTTTATTCTTCTGGCCCCTTCAGTTTGTTTCCTTGGTGTGGCGTTAATGCCTGACCCTCAACTTTCATTCCATAGACATGAGATATGAAAAATTGAAAGTTGGTGGGCTTCTTGTTTACCTACAGAAATTGACACCCTTTCTTTTCCTACAGAAATACAAGGAAGATGAGCCTCTGTTTACAAGCAGCCTTTGGGGTCCATCCTGTGATGAGCTTGATCAAATTGTGGAAAACTGTCTTCTTCCTGAGCTGAATGTGGGAGATTGGCTTATCTTTGATAACATGGGAGCAGATTCTTTCCATGAACCATCTGCTTTTAATGATTTTCAGAGGCCAGCTATTTATTACATGATGTCATTCAGTGATTGGTAAGGTGTTTTTATTTTAAAGCAGATGGAATATTTGAAGTGACATTTTAGATTAACTGGTTACTTACATAACAGATGCATAACTTCAAATAATAAAAAGAATCATTCAAGTGAAAGTTTTAATATCACAATCATGACATATGATAAAGTTGATGAAGAATCCTTGATGCATTTGGCCTTTGCATTAAAAATAGATAATCTTGGAGACTGGGGAAAATGGCTCAGTGAAGTGGTTGTCACACAAACATGCAGAGCTGAGCTGGGGTAGCCCTAGAGTTGGGGTATGGGGTAAGGGAGAAACATCCCTGGAGCTCGTTGGCCAACCAGTCTAACCAGAATGTTGTGAATTCTGGGCTCAGTGAGAGACAGTCTGAAAGGTGGAAAGTGATTAAGAAAGACATGTGATAACAACCTCTGGCCTGCATACACTTGCTCTCCTGCCCCCTCCCCACAAACCTTCTTAAAAAAGATTTTATTTGGGGGCCTGGAGAGATGGCTCAGATGGCTGTTCTTGCAGAGGACCTGGGTTCAGTTAGTTCCCAGGACCCACATGAAGGCTGACAACTGTCCTAATTCCAGTTCCAGGGGGGTCCAACACCTTTTGACTTTTACAGACAAATTCTTAAAAACATTGTTAAAAAGAAGATGAAAGATTTATTTATGTGTATGTGCCTGGGTATGGATATGTGTATGAGTACAGTTCCCGTGGAGGCCAGAAGAGAGTGTTAGATTCCCCTGGAGCTGGAGTTACAGGTGTTTGTTTGTTGATCTTCCTGATGTGGGTGCTAAACTGAACTTCAGTCCTACAAGAACAGTATTTTTGCTTGCCAGGCATGGTGGTGCACGCCTTTAATCCCAGCAGAGGCAGGAGGATTTCTGTGAATTCAAGGCTGGCCTGGTCTACATAGTGAGTTCCAGGTCACCCGGGGCTACTGGGAGACCCTGTTTCAAAAAGATTAAAAAATAAAAATAAATAAACAAAAGAACAATACACTTTAAACCCAGCACTTGGGAGGCAGAGGCAGGTGGATCTCTGAGTTCAAGGCCAGCCTGGTCTACATAGTGAGTTCCAGGCCAGCTGGGGCTACAGGGAGACTCTGTCTCAAAGACCCCCCCCCCAAAAAAAAGAGAGAGAAAAAGAACCCAGTACACTGCTGAGCTATCTCCAAGAATACCATCACTCCTCCTTTTTTTCTTTTTTTTTTTTAAACCTGGGTCCTAGAGATTGAACTCCAGTCACCAGGCTTGCATGGCAAACACCCACTGAGTCATCTCCCTGACCCAGAAATGATCATTAAGAGTGACCAGAAGACTAGTTGTTCCCCTATTTCATTGTGATTGTGTGATCTTTGTAAAGACTTTAAATCATGAATTTTGTTTTATTTCTTCTTAAATATAGGTATGAGATGCAAGATGCTGGGATTACTTCAGATACAATGATGAAAAACTTCTTCTTTGCACCTTCTTGCATTCAGCTGAGCCAAGAAGACAGCTTTTCCACTGAAGCTTAAACAGGCATTAACGCTTCTTAAGATCTGAAGTTGCAGGTTAAGCTTGTCTGGTCTACATTCCAGTGTGGGGAAAAAATTCATTCAATCTTTATTAATTCTCTTGGAAACAAATTCATAGTAATAACTATTTGGGACCAGACAATCAGCTTTCATCTATAATTCATTTGGGGGTAAAGGGAGATTTAGATAATGTATCCAGATTTAAACTTACCAGTTTGACCTACCCCATAAGCGTTTAAAATAAAATATGCAACAAAATGGATGACTTAGTGGAGATGGAAGCCCATTAGTTGGGTTCCCCATTAAATCGTTTACATACAAGTACACAGTTTTTATAATAAGAATTCTTGTTAAAAGTCTTGTAAAGTTGATGTCTTTCACCCAGATAGATCACATTAGTAGAAAACCAGTGTGACTTCATTAGATATGTTTAGTGTATTTAGAATGTGTAAATTTGTGCTTTGAACTGTAGTTTAATAAATGTAAAATTGCATCATAGTATTTGTTGTATTTGACCTAATGTAACCCTTGTATGATTGCAATAAAATTTTGTGTAGATTTTACTGGTTTTTTTCAGGCTAAAACTTTGGGAAAGGGGCTAGCTAGCAAAGGTAGTTTTGAAATAGATGTGTATATGGTCTGTTTTGAGGGGTAGTTTTCTTTATAGCCCATTTAAGTTTTACTCAGTACACTTCAGTTATTTAATTAGTAATTTAAGTAAAGTGTTTGGTAAATCATTGTGACATTCAGATTCATTATGGAGAGTTGATGTGCAGTAAGCATGATGTCTAACAATTTTAACACCAAAAATGTTAATCCTGCTTAAGCCAATTGTAATATTTAATAGGTGTTTCTGTATAGATAGACTACATAGACTACTTTAGTACATCTTTGAATCACAAATCTTTTGGCCAACAGGGAAGATTCTATTAAATACATGGTGGGGATATGAAATTGCAGAAAACTGCAGAGCAGTAAAATTTAAAGAAGGGCTACATCTATACCATATCCAGAAATGCCCCTTTGTACAGAATACTTAAATTTAATGAGGTTTGGGGGTAAAGCACACTTATTTCAATTTCTCATTTGTAGTGATACCCAGTTGGGGTTTTGTTTTTGTTGGTTTAAACTTAGTCCCTTAGTTTTTTGTTTTTTCCCATTTGTTCAATTTAGTAATTTCTTTTCATACTAAAACTTTTTGGTAGTTGGGGAAGGGAGTTAGCATCACTAACCTGTCAATTTTGCCAGGGTTTGCTTTGTTCACTGCTAGTGTATTAGAAATCCTAGATCTCAATAACAAAATAGTAATAAGACAAACTACAGGGGTCTTTTTTTCCTAACTTACTCTATGTTCAGATGTGGAATTTCTGTCCCCCAAGAGGGAATGTGACTTCACTTTGGTGCCAATGGGCAGAAAATTCTACTGTGCTACATAGAAGTTTGGAATGCACTTAATAGCTGGTTTTTACACCTTGATTTTAAGGTGCAAAGAAATTGATCATGAATCTCTTAATCTCAATCTCAAACCAGTAGGTGCTTAATATTTTTGATTTGATTATTGTCCATTTGAATATCATGGGTTCTATTAATTACAAAAAGAACTTAGGACCCCACTCCATTGTCATGTAGTTCTTGGACTTTTCCAAGGTATATATGGGGTTTTATGCAAAATTCTGAGCTACCATGTAACTGTTTTTAACTATTACAAGGAGGGATTGTTTCCTACCTTCTTTGTGTTATGCATTGTTGGGGTCCAGAAATAAAGATGGTACAAAAACAAACAATCCAAAACCCTAACAATGGAGTCTTTGGCTTGATTATATAGGCTTGAGCTTCGTGGCGTATCAATTTTGCCATCTGCAAAGGAGAGCTGTTGTGTGAAAAACAGCCCAGGGTTGCAAATAATCACATGTGAATGATAAGGTAACTTTAAGAAATATCTGTATTGTATTTGAAGACTATTTGCCATAAATCTGAAGTTTAAACCTATGTATTTCAATTTGGTATGCTTAAATAATTAATGTAAAATCTTTTATATGATACTGTAACCTCAGTTCAAAAGTTAGCTGAAAATATAAAACCCAAATGATTTCTATATATAGTAAATTGAACTGTAAAGGTAACTTGTGTGTGATTCTGAATACACAGATGCTTTACTTTGGCTTCTATCATGAAATAGATGTGAAATTTTATGACAGTTTTGTGTATATTGCCCACATTCTTTCAGAGTCTAGTACAAAGTAAAGTGATTCTGGGAGTTCCTACAATGAAAGTCTTGGTGAGCAAATCTTTCTGGGGCCACCTTTATTTAGATACCAGTCTCCTAACCATCTTTTTTTTTTTTTTTTTTTTTTTTTTTTTTTTTTACACCCCGCTCCTTTCCTTTTTTTTTTTTTTTTTTTTTTTTTTTTGGTCTTTTTGAGACAGGGTCTCCCTGTAGCCCCAGCTGTCCTGGATTCACTATGGAGACCAGGCTGGCCTGGAACTCACAGATCTGCCTGCCTCTGCCTCTGCTGGGATTAAAGGCGTGCGCCACCATGCCCGGCTAGACACCAGTCTCCTAACCATCTTAAACTTGGGCTAAATGAATACTATTTTGTATGAATTTAGATTAGAAAAGCATAGTTACTAATCTATCCTGACCTGCTGAAATGGAACCTCAGTTGTTGAAACACTGCCTGGAAACTTGATCAGAAATTCATTCTTAGTGTTTTTTCCTCAGGAGAAAATACATTTAGCTCAAACAATATTATTTATATGATAGAGTGGTTATAGCCTGGTGGTTAAAGGAAGTAGATTGACTTCATACCTCCTGCCTCTGGCCTTCTGTGTGAGCACAGGTCTAACCTTCTTATATTGAAAATTTGTACTCTAAGAAGTTAATGAACAGTTGGTTAAGGTGGCAGGTCACTGGGATTGCAAGAGAGAACATTGTAGCTTCTGTGTCTGGCAGATGGTTGCAAATGGTAAATGACACCCATGGTTGATGACCTAGCATATATTCTGCCCATTCACTTTGGCCTAGTTCATTGAACTCTTGTCAGTGTAAAAGGAAGGCTGTGCATTGCTGCCCTATTGATACTAGTGTTACCTAAAAAAATCCAGTCATTTGGACATGAATAACCAGTCAGAAAATAAATTGTACATGTATCTGCAGATACAGGTTTTCATCATGAGGATGAACTTGGCCAGGAATTTTAAGTTGCTGGTGGATGGACTTTTTTTTTTTTTTTTTTTAAAGTCTTTTAAAGACAGGTTCATTCTGTAGCCCAAGCTGGCGTAGAAACCACTATGTAGTATGGGCTGGCCTAAAACTTGGCAGTCCTGCAAGTGTGCACTGCCATTCCCAGCATAATGATGTAGGCTGGTATTTGCTAGAGGCTAGTGTCTTATACTTATTAGTGAGAGCTAACTAGCTTTAAAGATTACTATTTTCCTCCAATGAAGCTAATTTTCTTTGAAGAAATTATCGGAAAAACAAGGCTGAAAGCAATCCGGCATGTTGTATAACCACCCTTTTACAAGCTTTTTGGGCATGGGAGGTGCATATGGCTGAAGTACCAAGTGGGCCTTGAGTATAATTCCCTAACCACAAATAAAATTCGATGCATGCATGTGTCTTCTGCATTGCATTTAGAAGTGGGCCTGGCTGTTCAACTGATACATACTTCACCCATCCTAATCAAAGACTGCATTTAACATTTCCTCAGCTCTAAATTTCAGCCTTATATTTAACTTTTTGTGTGTGGTTATGCTAACGATTTTTTGAGATTGGGTGTCATTAATCTTGGCTAGCCTGGATGGAACTCAGCTATCCTTCCAGTTTAGCCTCCTGAGTTGCTGGGATCACAGGCATGAGCCACTAAACCCAGCTCTGTTTTTCATTTTTACAATTTCAAATTTCCAAGATAAAGTTTCAGCACTGTCACCTCACCAATACTGACACTGAACTCTTATTTTTTTAAAAAATAACATTATTTTATGACTGTTTTGGAGACAGGGTTTCCCTTTAGCTGGCCTTAATTTCACAGAGATCCACCTGCCTCTGCCTCCCAGGTGCCTAGATTAAAGGTGTGTGCCGCCATGCCTAGGGTGGTCTTGAACACTGGACCTTCTGAATAACTAGGATTACAGGCCTGGCTTCTGGAATCTTTGAGAAGGGTAGTTTAAGGAAGTATTCTTTGCCATCGCTTACCCTAGATAGTCTGATCATCTCCATGTTAGTGCTTTTAAAATAATATTTGTTGTTAAAGGCATTCCTCAAATAAATGGTAGCTTTTGTATCTTAGTGGGTTTGAAGAGCTAAGAAATAGCCATGAGTACAGTTTTTCAGCTGATAAAAGGAAATCTGTCCTGGCAAATTAATTGGGGAACAATGTGTCAAGATTTTGAAGTCTGCTGATTGAAAGTGAATCCTATTTCTGACTGAAGGGTGATAAACCATCTGCCAGTGGGGTAAGAGGGTTGGACTTAAATGCTTGTCACTTATCACTAGTGCTGTTGATTAAAATGTATTTCCCATTCCATAGACTCAGGTCTTGTTAGAAAAGAGATCTATTGTCAGCTGTGCAGGTGTGGAGGAACGATCAAGGACTTGGGTGCTCTTGCTTTCTGCCTCTCCTTAGTATCTGCACATCTTTGGAGGTCAGGACTATTCTTATTCCTGCACTTTCCAAATATATTTTTATTATGCATGTGTTTGTACATGTGTCACAGTATGTATGTGGAGGTCATCGGATAGCTTGCAGGAGTCAGTCCTCCACCATGTGGATTCCAGGATCAAATTCAGGTCTTCAGTCTTGGTGGCAAGTGCCTTTTACCGTCTGAGCCATCTCACCCATCAGCAATTCCTGCACTTCAAAATAGATGCCTGGAATGACCAGTTTTCCCTAGTGCTGGCTTTAGGGTTTAATTCCCTGATGGTGTTAAACTACTTGTCAACCTCCTCTTTTTGTCCTTTGATCTCCCTGTTGTTTAAAATAATTTTTAAAAAATATTTATTTGTATTTTATGTATATGTGAAAGTATCACCTTGTGTGTAGGTAGGTGGGTGCACCTGTGTTTCCCAGTGCCCGAGGAGGTCAGAAGAGGGTGTTGATGCCTAGGAACTGGAGTTGATGGATGATTGTTAGAGCCACCATGTCCTAGGTCCTCTGCAAGAGCAACCAGTGCTCTTAACTGCTGAGCCATCTCTCCAGCCCCTTGTGTGAGCATTTTCTCTGCATGCATCTAAATAAACCTGTGATGTGCAGTGCCCATAGAGACCAGAAGGGGGTGTTAGAACCCCTGGAACTGGAGTTAAGGATGGCTGTGAGCTGCCATGTGAGTGCTGGGAATTAAACCCAGGTTCTCTGTGAGAGTAGTCAGTGCTCTTAACCAGTGAGCCATCTCTCCAGTCCCATGGCCTCCCCATTCTTAATGCATTTTATCCCAGAAAATGTCACCATTTATAATGTGCTCTCCATTATGAACCACCTATAAACAGTAGTCAGAGGGCCTTTAAGATTTCAGGGGGAAGCCAGGTGGTGGAGTGCAGGTGCCAGCCAGCCAAGACGGACAGTACCTGAAAGGGGGAGTGAGGATTGAAAGGAAAAACGAGAGACAGAAAAAGATACTTGGGAGGACTGTCAGTAGAGACTGCAGCCCCAGTTTATTTTAGCTCCGCCCTTTTATACAGAACATCAGAGAGCTTAACTCAATTTCAACAGCTGTTTTTCCCACCTGTATCTGAGGGTCAAGGAGCGGTCAAATACTTGTGAGCTCCACCACATAAACACATTCCTCTAGGTACTGTGTGTTAGGCAGATTAGATACTGGTGTGCAAAACACAAACTCAGTAAACAAGCAAGCCTGCCACAGCTCAATGTACATAATGGATTAATAGCTCCCAACAGTGGAGTCCAGTACTGGGAGACCAAATTAGGAGAATTAACAGGGAGATGGCACAGTTGGTAAGGTAGTTGCTACATGTAAGAAGAACCTGAGTTTGAATTCCCCAACACCCACACAAGCCAGTTGGCAGCATCTGTTACCTCACTACTGTGGACAAGGTTTGTGGGGCAAAGACAAGGGCTAAGTCAGCCTTGCTTAATCAACACACTCTAGATTTTTCAAAAAATGAGGTGGAAAACAATAGAGGCAGACACTTGGTATGCACCACCAGTCTTCACATACACACTCCTGCACACACACTAAATTATCACAAAAGGCAAAGGTTTTGAGATGGCCTGAAACTGTAGCTGAGGATGACCTTGAATTCATGATCTTGACTTTTCCAAGGTGTAGCACCACCACACCCAGCTTTGGGAAGAATTTTAAAGATACTCTGCTATCCAAAAAAATGTGCTTACAAATATGTGAAGTGTTACAGTTGTAGACTACTGATACATATTAATTTATCATACATAATCAATTTTAATTTCTGCATTTATCAAAAGTGGGATGCTTTTAAGTAGTCATTTTCTGAATAGTCTTTGAAGCACTCCTGCTGCTTTTTAGTGTGGCAAGTTGTCTTGATGTGAATTCTGTGTTCTAGTACTCACTGTCCCTCCATGCCAACTACTTCATGACTTAAATCTGAAAATAGTGTCCCTTACTGTTAATTCTCAACAGAAATAGTGTTGTCAAAAAGTGAATCCTGCAGTTCTGGGTCATGTTAAGAGCTTTCTGTGCCCTGGAAAAATGACTCTGAGAGGGTAGAGTGCCTGCCACTTTTGCATTTCCCAGCACCCACATCTGGCAGCTTACAACTTCCTGTAATTCCAGCTCCAGAGGGATCTAACTTCTGACATCTGCTGGCACCTGTACTCATGCACACACACACAAACACACATAATTAAAAATAAGCCTAAACATTTTTTTAAGAAGAGCTTTCTGGAATCATCAAAGAAAACGTTTTAAAAAAGGGTTTCACTATATAGCCCTAGCTGGCCTGGAACTCAGAGATCCACTTGCCTCTGCTTCCCAAATGCTGAAATTAAAGAGGTGCCACTATGCCTATCCTTTCAAGTGCCTCGAAGAGCTAGATGGAGAGTAACTGGGACTGAGGGCAGAGGGGTGCAAAGCCAACTGCTGAGACCACGAGAGAAGCAAAAGGGAGATGCCGATGTTTTCATAAGTCATGCAAATTTCGGGGGGCGGAATTGGGACACAACACAGACTTTGTTAATACAACATTGCAAAGCCGGTAGGAACAAATTTAAAATGTCATTTCAATTTTACACATGACAAAGAAGTATTGGGCTGGGAGATGGCTCAGTGGGTGAAGTAGGTGAAAGCATGAGCCCAGCACCCATGTAAAAAGCTGAATGTGGTGGTGTACACCTAAAGCCTCAGCACTGGGAGAGCAGAGACTGGGGGCTTGCTGGCCAGCCCGCATGACTGAAATGGCAACCCTGTATCAAAAACAACATTGAAGATAACCAACATCACCTCTCTCCACATCGTGTTCACACATGCCCCACTGACAAAATATAGCAATGTGATAATCAGTGTTACCAAGAAGTAGAAAAGTGACAGCTTGAAAGTTATTGTCAGGTGGTGGAATATGGCGAGTTGGACATGAAATAACACTGGATGAATAGAGCTCATCTCACATAACTGAGGCATTCAGTATATACTTGAAGCACTGTTTGGACTCAACATATAAGGCGGGAACTAGGGTAAGGATCCAGGTGTAGATGTGCACATTGGTAATCCCCTGGGGAACAGTTCCAGGCCAGCCTGGGCTACCTATCCAGTTCAACCCAGTCTTAGCTGCATAGTGAGACTTTGTCTCTAAAGAAAAGGTGAAGGAAGAAGAAAAAAGAAAATAATTCAGTAACATTGAAAATTTGGTTTAGAAGTTATCTGTAACCAGGTATGCTGGTGTGCTCCTTTAATCCCAGCACTCCAAAGGCAGAGGCAAGTGAATCTCTGAGTTTAAGACGAGCCCGGTCTACATAGCTCCAGGTCAGCTGGGGCTACAGGGAGACCCTGTCTCCAAAAGAACAACAAAAAAGCTGTAAAATAGTAAGTTTAGCAATGCAGAGATTATTCTGAGGTCTTGCTTTAAGGTGA
The DNA here is from genome assembly GCF_000622305.1 of Nannospalax galili. Lineage (NCBI taxonomy): Eukaryota > Metazoa > Chordata > Mammalia > Rodentia > Spalacidae > Nannospalax > Nannospalax galili. The sequence goes on from NW_008354281.1 coordinate 7,299,751, forward strand.
CCATTTTGGGCTCTGAAATTCCTAGGGGCCCAGGTTAAGTGAGAAACACAATTCAAATTTCATAACGTTAAAAAAATAGATACTTCTATTTTACATGTATGAGTATATTGCCTGTATGTGTATGAGTGCACCTGTGTTGTACAATGCTCTCTGAAGTTACAGATGGTTGTTAGCTGCCATGTAGCTTCTGGGAATCGAACCTAGGTCTTCTGCAAGAGCTGTCTGCTTTTAACCATTGAGCCATCTTTACAGTCCACAAATTTCAAAATAAATTCAAAATCCATTAGGACAAGAGTGAGGCATTTTTCCTACAGTGCAGAATTCTAACTTGTCTCTGACAAGCTGGCCTTGGTGCAGAAAAGTGTCAAGCTGCAGGCAATTTGAAAAGCAGGGGACTGCCTCAGTAGTAACAGATAGTCCCAGTAGATGGCACTCCAAGACCGCCTTTCCTCAGTGCCCAGGAAGTTGCTCCAATTGTCTCTCCTCATGCATGACAAGTTTCACAAAGTTAAACTGTCACAGTGCCCTACCTCCCTATCCTTTGTATGGCTCCATATTCTGAAATGTAGGGGAGCCAGGAGGAAGAGATTCCAGTCTCGCTTCACCCCATCACATGCACACCCCTAGTAGCAATGGCCTTTACCACTGCAAGGTGCATATTAAGCACAGGTTCTCTGAGCAGGATAGAATCTCTGGGGATTTGGGAAGCAACCAGTGGTTGAGGCTGGACTTGCAAAGTAAGGAATGGTTGCTATTGGTTTATCGGGAGAAAGGGTACGCTGATTCAGGGCAGTAGGAAACAGTCCTTTGGCTTTGTTAAGTTCTTGGGTCTATTTTTGTGGTTTTGAAGCTTCATCCTTGAAAGAGGCAGGTCAACAGGTTTGTTGGAGACCAGGCAGGTCTAACATGTCTGTGTCCCACCACAGCTCTGTGTTTCCCACGGAGCTTTAGATATATGTGTGTGCATACATACGTGTGTGTCTCCAAGCAACTAACACCTAAATATATGAATTTGCCAAAGTGAGGTGTTGCCTCTTTGTCCTCCACCTTCCCAGGATGCCTTGCTCTTTTGATGATCCATATTTGTCTTCCATGTTTTCAGATGAATTTCCCCATTAGATTTCACCTCTTGGGACAGTTCACAATTGTTTGTGTTTTATTTGAGACAGGTCTCTGTATTGCCCAGGCTGGTCTTCAACTCAGGGGCTCAAGCAATCCTGCCTGCCTTGACTTATCAAATAACTGGCCTCTACAGGTACACACCATCAGGCCTCACTTTTCTGCTTTCACTTATTTTTGTTGGTCCTGGGAATAAGTTGACTTCAAGGCCTTGAGCTTTCTAGACTTTGCCATCCCTGAGTTGTACATATGCTTAGGCCTTTTCTGAGAGGGTGAGTGAGGTGGCATTACCTTTTCTCTGTCCTCTGCATTTTAGCTTCAACTTTATATGTAATGTGTCCTTTATGTTCCTCTCCTCCCTCCAGACCTCAGACCTAGTGGCCCAAGTGCATATCCTTGTTTAGGATGCTGATCCCAGCCTGTGCTAGACAGCTTCAACCTGACACATGTAGGAAGATGGAACCTCAACAGAGGCATTGGCCTCCATCAGATCAGCTTGTGGGTGTGTCTATGAGGCATTTTCTTGATTGCTGAGTGATGTGAGAGGGCAGCCCTCTGTAAGTGGTGCCACCCCTGGGTAGGTGGGTTGTATAAGAAGCAGGCTAAGGGGCTGGAGAGATGACTTAGCAGTTAAAAAAACTGGTTGTTATTGCAGAAGACCTGGGTTCAAATCCTAGTACCCACATGGCAGCTAACAACTGTCCATAACTCCAATCCCAGGGAATCCAACAGCCTCTTCTGACCTCTGCGGGCATTGCATGACACAGGTGTGCTTACCTACATGCAGGCAATACATGCATACACATAAAAAAAATTTAAAAATAATAAAATTAAAAAAAAAAAAGGCTGAGCACAGGCCAGAGGAGCAAGCCAGTAAGCATTCCTCCATGGTCTCCTTCAGTTCCTACCTCTGGTTCCTCACTGATAGGCTATGATCAGTACATGTAAGTCAAAAAAACCCTTTCCTCCCCAAGTTGGTTTTGGCCAGTGTTTTATCACAGCACTAGAACGCTGACTAGAACACAGCCCTTCACATCCTTCCAGATGCAGGCTGCCCCTCCTGTCTACCCGTACCTTGCTGTGCTGTGGGAGGCTGACCTGTGGGTAATTGCATCTGTGGGTACCCCTCCCTTGGCTTCATGGTCAATGAAAGGGAAGTGAGCATGCTCTGGTGGTCATTTCTAGGTTCACTCACTGCCCAGAGGCACTTGACTCGCTGGATCTCAGCAAAGTCTCAAGCTCCTGAGAAGCCCCTGTAGCTAGCTTGCTGTCTCTCCCTGGCTCTGATTCATCTCTTCCTCTTGCCCTGTCCCTCCAGCCCCCAGGTTTTCCAATGCCCTGCCCACTTTCCCCATATGAGAATCTGAAACTGTCCAGCCTGAGCATCACCTGTACCCTGCTTAGTCTCTGACCAAGACAATCCTCTAGTCTAGCATCTTTCTGTAGTTCTTGAGAATATGGGCTGCATCTTTTTAGTATTCCCAGAGGCTTACACTGCTGGGCCAGCACTCTACCACTTAACCACACCCCTCGCCTTATTTGAGGGGCTGGGTGAGGTGGTGATACCTTTTCCCAGCCCCTGATGGTTTAGGGCCAACCTAGGCAGAGTGAGACTGTCTCAAAAGGGTTTTTGTTGCTTTTTTTTTTTTTTCTGAAACAGGGTCTCCCTGTAGCCCCAGATGGCCTGGAAATCACTATGTAGACCAGGCTGGCCTTGAACTCAGAGATCTGCCTGCTTCTGTCTCCCAAGTGCTGGGACTACAGGCGTGTGCCACCACGCCCGGCTTTTGTTGCTTTTTTAAAATTTAATTATTTTTGTTTTTTTGAGACAGGGTCTCCCTGGAGCCCCAGCTAGCCAGGAACTCACTATGCAGATAAGGCTGGACTTGATTTCACAGAGATCCACTTGCCTCTGAATGAGATTAAAAGTGTGCACACCACACTCTGCTGCTTTGTTTTTAAAAAGGGAGACTAGGAATATAGCTCATGGAAGAATACTTGACTAGCATGCACTGGGTTCAGTCTCCAGCACCACATAACTAGGCATAGTGATACATACTTGTAACCTCAGCACTTGAGAGGTGGATGTAAGATCAGAAATTGAAGATCATCCTCTACTACATAAAGTTCATGGCCAACCTAAGATCTACATACATATATATATATATAAATCATACACACATGATGGTCTTTGGCCTGGTTAGGAACATTTTCTGGAGAAATGGCAGTTGTACAGAGATAGATGTGAATGAAGTGCCATTCACTAGATGAGGAGGTGGAGAGAAATGTTCAGTGCAAGAGTGTTGCACATGCTAAGACCCTGGGATAGGCACTCGAGCCTGAGAAAGCACCACTGGTGTTGAGACACTCTTCACACAACATCACAAGTGTTGTGCAGAACTAGGCCAGTCAGGACTCTGCAAGCCTTTCCATGGACTTCCAGTTTTAATCTAAGAGATGGAAGTGGCATTATTCTTTGACAGCTGGGGGTGGGGTGTGTTTCAGAGCTCTGTAGTGATTCTTCAGACTGGGAGCTGATTGTGTGTGTGTGTGTGTGTGTGTGTGTGTTTCCAAGGCACTTGTCCAGGTTCATTGTGGCGGAAGGTAACTGTATGGCTGACTGCCAGGCTCCATCAGGGACACAGGTAACAATGGAAGAGGACAGGTTTACAGGGGAGATTCATGGCTTTGGGCACAAATGTTTCAGGTGAAGATGGAGTGGAATCAAGGGGAGATGGCAGTAGGAGGACGATGCTCCATCTGTAGGTGGGGGAAGCCAGCACAGGCTGCCTGGAGGAACAGCACCACTCTGACTTTAGTAATTAAGAAGTGGCTGGCCTCTTGGCTATGTTTTAGGGAAGCCTGCTTGTTGAATTGTCCTACAGGCATGACACAGCTGTTCTCTTGAAATCAGAGCAGCTGTGATTACTTGCAAAAGACCCTCATAAGGCTAAGCCCACAAATACTCTCTCATGGAAGTAAGGGGGGTTGAGGAGTTATGAGGTGGTGCACAAGAAGCCTCCCTACGGATATATTAGCAGCTCATAACTGCTGGGGGGAAGAGGGTAGTTTTCTTCAGTTGTATAGCTGCCCAAAAGTTGCCCATACTATAGGTAGCCACTGACCCGTGGCTCCTGCAAATAACCCCAATTAAACTCTGGATCACCAAACTAGACTTGGGTAGAACTGATTCTTTGATCTGTTGTTGGTGCCCTGTCTGGGATTTACAGGTTCATGGCTCCCTGGGAAAACTCATGCACCACTTGGGCCTCGAACAAGGACATGACAGATCTGAAGATGAGATTTGGAGGAGCAGTCGTATCATCCCTGCTGTGAGAGATAAAACATGTAACTGAAGGGAGCTAGAGAGATGACTCAGTGGTAAAGAGTACTGGCCATTCCAGAGGACCCAGGTTCAGTTTCCAGCACCCACATGGTGGCTAACAACCATCCATAACTCCTGTTCTAGGGGATCTGACACCCTCTTCTGACCTCCAAGGGCATTGCACAACATGGGTACACTTGTATGGAGGCAATACACTTATACATGTTAAATAAAAATATGCTGAAGATGGAGTGTCCATGGAAGGATGTCTAGAGTGGCCATCTTCTATGTGGTGTGGAGTGATACTCCCCCTTAATGAATGGGTTTGTCACATAAGGGATGATCCCCTCCCCCCAAATGGCTAATGTGCATCTCTGCAAATAACATGTATGGAACCTGATCATACGTGGGATGGGCATCAGTTTCACAGCCTTTCCTACAGGAGATAAGACAGGTAACTGAGACTGAAGATTTTGCCCAGAAATAACTTGCCCACACAAAATACAACAAGAAAAAGACCTACAGATGTTAGCTTCTGCACTTAGCCTCTGAACTGGTAGGAAAAAAATGGAGCAAAATGAGGATGAGATGGAAGCATTAGTTTGTTGTTTCTTATTGTTGAGTGGCCAGAAGATAAGAATATAAATCAGAGCCATGCTGATAGCCCTTTCTGGGATCCAAGAACTTGGAAACCATTGGAAGAACTGAACAAGAAAGAGAAAGAAACAAGGCAGAAGTGATTGAAAATACCCCTCAGTCAGGCCAAACTTTGTAATACAGAGGAAAGGAAAATGCATGATTCAGCATGCAGACAGGGCCTTAATAATGGACCAGTACAGGAAATTGACAGGGAATACTTTTGTCTGTGAACTGTTTGAACTGGGAAAGCCTGACTTGTAATGCCGTGGACATGAGAGTGAATGGGATCAGTTTGAATGCTGTGGAAATAGGACTACTCAAGGCTGTATAATCTGAGGCAATACAAGGGAAATTAGTCTATGATGGACTGGCTCAAGCCATTAGGGACACTGGATTATCACCTGTTGAGGTCCCCATGAATATTAAGGACTGAAGACAATAGAGGAAGGACAGGTCAGTCAGATGGCTCAGTGGGGTAAAGGCAGTTGCTGCTAAGCCCTATGACCTGAGTTTGATACCTAGGACCCACATGGTAGAAGGAGAGAATCACCTCCTTTCACTTGTCCTCTGATCTCCACAAGTGCTTGGCATGTGCATGTGAGTGCACACACACACACACACACACACACACACTTTTAAAGGAAGGAAAGGCATTACTGAGGAAACTAGGCATGCAACAGGGTATTTGATGCTCAGTCACTGAGCCTGATAGTTCACAAGAGAATTAAGAAAGAATTTAATTGAGAGCTGGAGAGATGGCTCAGTGGTTAAAGAGTACTGGCTATTCTTGCAGAGGACCCAGGTACGATTCCCAGCACCCACATGGTGGTAAACAACCATCTGTAACTCCAGTTCCAGGAGATTTGATGTCCTCTTCTGACCTCCAAGGACACTGCATGAACGGGTGTACCTACCTACATGCAGGCAATACACTCGTACACATGAAATAAAAGTAGTAAGAATTTAATTCAACAGGGACTTTGGGGATTGGTATGGAGCCATTGCTGAGTCCCATGGTGGATCATGATCTTTACAAAATAGAAAAGACTCTAGCAAATCTGAGTGATTTAGATTGATATGCAAATTGCTAATGCAATCAAGAGAGGATAAAAAATAAAAGCAAATATAAAGGCCTGTCTGAGCCACTCAAAGCAAATTGGCAAGATTTGGAAGTTTTTGACAGACAGTCAAATTCAGTGCTTATGATCCTCTGGAACTTTTTGTTTTGAGACAGGGTCTCCCTGTAGCCCCAGCTGGCCTGGTGCTCACTATGTAGACCAGGCTGGCCTTGAACTCACAGACATCTGCTTGCCTCTGCCTCCTCAGCACTGGGGTTAAAGGTGTGCGCCATCATGCCTGGCTGGAACTTTTTTTTAAAAAAGAATTCTTTAAATTACTTTTAAAAATATATTTTATCTATTATTTTTATTTTATTTGTATGAATGTTTTTTGCCTGCATGTAAGTGCACCCATGTTGTGCAATGCCTGTGGAGGCCAGAAGAGTGAGTTGGGTCTCCTGGAACTGGAGTTTTAGCCCATTGTTAGCTGCCACATGGGTGCTGAGAACCAAACCTGGGTCCTCAGGAAGAGCTGCCAGTACTCTTAATCACTAAGACATCTCTCCATCCTTGTTTATTTCATTTCATTATTTAAATTTTTTTTATTTTAATGTGTATGAGTGTTCTGCCTGCATATTTGTCAGTGTACCCATGTCATGCAATGCCTGCAGAGGCCAGAAGAGGGCACTGGATGCCCTGGAACTGGAGTTATGGCCAGTGGTTGTTAACCACCATGTGGGTGCTGGGAACTAAACCCAGGTCCTTTGCAAGAGCAGCCACTGCTCTTAACTGCTGAGCCATCTCTCCAGGCCTCTGGAAGACTTCAAAGCCTGAGGAACAGTTCCATGGATGTATAAATGATGGAACACTGCAGATGAGAAAGATGAAGTGTGTATGTTGGGGGCGAGTGATTGTCTTCCAAGAGTGAGCTGTATGCAGATATGCTGGGGGGATAGGGATAGGAAGGGGTAGAGTGCTATGAACCACTGTCCTTGAGGCATAAAATGACCAGTGCAGTCTTGAAATCAGAGCAACTGTGATTATCTGCACAAAACCATCACAAGATTAGGCCCTCTGCTATTCCCTCCTGAAAGCAGGGGGAGGGCTCAGGAGGGGCGCACGAGGCCCCTCCTCTAGGATATGTAAGCCATTAGTAATTGCAGATGTAGAACTAGGGGATGTGCACCCACACTCTTGTAAATAACCTTAATTAAACACTGGTTCACCAAGCTAGACTGGGTAGAATCATTTCTTTGGTCTGTTTTCAGTGCCCTATCTGGGGTGAGTAGATATTTATGTTTCCCCAGGGAAAATCATGTAACACTGCTGCTCTTTCAAAATCCCCAAGTGGGTCCCCCCCCCCGTCGGGGGGCCAAGGGTAGCACTGGGAGTGAATCTAGGATTGAAGGGAAACCACTCAGTGCTGGTCTATTGGCTTGAAGGTGGCAAGCTGGAGTGGAGGAGGCAGCCTGGCCACATTCCCACAGTTTAACCAAACCCTGCCCTTCAATGACATCTAGGGAGAAGGCAGCACTGGGCAGTTGAAAATCAAAAGCTGGCAGTAGTGAGTTGCTCATGTCATCAACTTCTCCATGTGCATGGAGGTTAGTGCAGGGCCACTGGACTTTCAGAGTGTAAAATGCTCTGGAGACCAACATTTTTCTTTAGTTTGATCATTTGTTTGGTAAGAACTGACATCCAGCACTTTGTTTGCAGCATTTGTTCTATCTGATGTGACTAGGCATGCATTCTGCTATAGTAATTCAGCGTATTTGATTACAGGTGGTTGTCTCAGGTCTTGTCAGAGAGAGGGTCATCTGATATGTCACTGTGAACATCTCTCCAGATTCTCGTTAAGGAGGCTAATCGATCCTTTTGTCATCAGTTTTGTGGGTGTGCACATCCAGGAACCAGGGAAGCACATAGGTAACATAAATATGCTAAAATGGTGTTCCTAGGCTTGAAAAGCATGGCCCTACTTGAACAGAAACAAATGTTTTGTGAGCATCCAGGCTACTAAAATAAGGTCTCTCCATTCTTTATAAATAAATCATTTAGGAGGGGCTGGAGAGATGGCTTAGCAGTTAAGAGCACTTGCTGCTCTTCCAGAGGACCAGGGTTTGGTTCCCAGCACCCACATGATGGTTCATAACCATCTATAACTCATGTTCCAGGGGACTGATACCCTCTCCTGGCCTCTTGTGGGCACCAAGTATATAAATGGTACACTTATATGTGTGCAAGCAAAACACTCATACACATAAAAATAAAATTTTTTTTAAAAAATGTACAAGAGGGTGTGACAGCAAACACCTGTAATCCCAGCTCTCAGAGGTTGAGGCAGGAGATACTGAATTCAAGGTCAACCTGGACTACATAACCAGACTGACTCAAGAAAAGAAAAAAAGCACACACATAAATTTGCAGTTTTTTTCTAGAAAATGTCACGATTTTTTCTTCACATTTCTAAATGTCCTGCACGGCACATTTTTTAATTAGGTTATTTTCTTTCTTTTTCCTAGGGGGCAGTGATGTTAGTACTAGAAGTCACAGTTGACCTGACTCCTGACCCTGGGAGGCTCAGGTCCGGGCGGGGTCGCCGTGCAATTCTGACGCTCCACCAGCAGGGGGCGCTCCGCCCACGAGCACGAGGCGGAGTGCGCTTTTCTCCCCAGCAACACCAGGCACTGGCGCTCCCGGGAGAGGCCTGACGGCTTCCCCGACCCCGCCTTCCCCCGCCCGTCCCCCG
>NW_008354281.1:7308919-7331084 GCF_000622305.1 Nannospalax galili
CCCTGCCCGCCTGCCGACCCCGGCGCGGAGGGGAAGCGGGACCACTCCCGTCCCCGCCCCCGGCCCGCCTCCCCCGCCCGCGGCCTGGCGGCTGTTGTTGGCTAGCTCTCGCATTGAAGCCGGATGGGCAGACGTGACCGCCGAGACTCAGGCGTGCCGGGAACAGGGGCGGGGGCGGAGGGGAAGGCTGGGCTTGGGGCACCCGGCGGCCCGGGCGCCCCGGCGCGGAGGGGAAGCGGGACCACTCCCGTCCCCGCCCCCGGCCCGCCTCCCCCGCCCGCGGCCTGGCGGCTGTTGTTGGCTAGCTCTCGCATTGAAGCCGGATGGGCAGACGTGACCGCCGAGACTCAGGCGTGCCGGGAACAGGGGCGGGGGCGGAGGGGAAGGCTGGGCTTGGGGCACCCGGCGGCCCGGGCGGATGTGGGGGCAGCGCGGGTTCCCCTGGGAGAGGAAAGGGAAACGGGCGGCTCAGGTCCCCGCCCTGGGTCCCGGAGTGCGCGGTCCCGGTCCTCCTGTTCCTCGTTCCGCGTCGGACAGCATGTAGAGCCTGGCCAGGGATGGTGTCTGTCCAGCCGTCCTGCGCACACGCACCGGGACAAGGACAGAATTCATGCATTGGAGTAGATCCACAAGTCAAAGACGGTGCTGGCTCAGTTCGGCCTGTTTCCTAATCTACAAAAAGGAAAAAACGAATTACACCCACTCAGCCCCCACCCCCACCCCGGAAGCCTGCAAGGTCTAACAATACGAAGCTCGTGGTTCTTCAAGGAAAGGTTCCGAGGCAGTTCCAAGACCAAAATTGCCAGGGTGTGTCTCTGCCACCAGTTCCCAAGGGACAGCCAATCCCAGCTCCCACATGGCATCTACACAGTGCTAGTTCTGATTCTCCCGAAGGCCCTTGACAATTGCTTGCCCTTGTTTTGACCAGGAAACACTCCTACACGCTAGCTGCATTTCAACCATGTACTTTCTTAATGGGTTTAACACCCAAACCCCTAGGATTAGGAACCGGTAGCCAGGTTTAAACAACAAAACAAAAAGTCCCAAGACCTTTGAGCCAAAGGTCAGGGAGAAATTGTACCACTACTTTAACTGCTGGTCTTTCAGATTCCAAACCCAACTCTGCCATCACTGCTTCAGAGGGTTACTGAATGTCTCTCAAAAGGAAACGCCTGTCAAACGGAAACAACCCGACTTGGTGGTGACTCCATGTTGTGTTTATGAGAAGTTTCCTACAGTTAAAAGAAATACTTAATATTTTTATGTGTATGAGTGTATTGTATACCCCTGTTTTGCAGGGCTGGAGGAGGTCAGAAGAGGGCATAGGATCCCGGTGTGGGTGCTGCTGGGAATTGAACCTGCATCCTCTGGAAGAACAGTCAGTGCTCTTAAATGCTGAGCCATCTCTCCAGCCCTGAGAAATGTCCTACTTTTGCAGACCCTTAGGAGTTCTTTCAGTATTGTCATGTGTCAGAAAATTCTTCCTATAGCGCTCTAGATCCTCCCCAGGCTCCAGGCCAAATTTCTGCTCTGCAGTCCTGGAAAAGGACAGCTGGTTACCCACTTGGTAACTAATGTCATTTTCCTTGCAGCAGGAAGGCACTGCCAAGTTCCTCAGCCTGACTGCAAGGCCTCAGCTATGACTGAAGGGTCTTTCTTAAACCTGGTGGATCAAATAGTGGCAGTGGACAAACCCAGGGAAGAATCTTGCTCAGACTGGGAGTCTCCCTAAATTTGCAAGGCTACCAGCAAAACAGGATCAAGGGGAAATTATCCTTGCACTGAACACTATTGGATTTACCACAAGATTTATCAAGAACCCCTGGGGTGAGACTCATCACCCAGGGCCCCCATCTGTCCTTTTGTGCACTGCCAAGTTGTACATGAGGAGTTGTGACATGACTACAGCTGCCTCTGAGGGCTGGTTAACCCCCCAGGGAGGTTCATGGTAGTTATCATTAGCTAGAAAGGTCATCTAGGGCTTGGAAACAGAGGCCTTGCCCTCCCTTCCTGTTGAAACCTTTGGACTCAGCTGTAGGGTGGATGCCTGGGAAAGACATGGAAGCTCTCAGTCTCAGAGAGTCCAGCTGCTCCTGGAAGCCTGCCAACACCCTTACCAGGGTGCCAGAGATGAGAAATCTGAAGGCTAGGAGGCACTGCTCTGAGTGTGGGGCTGATTGACCCAGACAGCCTTCATGGTGACCATCTGAATCCAGTTCTCCGGCTGCAAGGAGCCAGACCCAGACCCGTAAAACAATATGTCTGGAAGGGGGTGTCTCATACATTCATTGTTTCCTAAAGCACCTCTAGATAATTCCAATGTGTTAATCAGAGTTGAGAAGACTGGTGTAGACCAGTACAGCAAGACAGACAGTGATCAAGGGACAGAATAGGAAAAGTATTTGAGATCTGGACAAAAAAGGATCTGCACTAGGCACCAAGTCATAAGCCATTCAAGGCCGAGGCTCCTGCAGCTGTGACTGAGCAGGACCGTGGAATCTTTGGAAGGACTCCATATGTCTGGGAACGGGCATGACTCCATGTCCAGGGCAGTGGGCAGAACCCTGTCTCTGGGTCCTTCTGGGCCACTGTGCCTGCTATTGAGAACCACATCTGTGCTGCTGGGCAAGTGGGACTGCTTGCTGTTCCCAGAACTCACCCTACACTTTGCCGCACCTCTAGGTTTTGACTCTAGGTGTTTATTTTTTGTCTAGAATGTCCTTTCCCCATCTGTTCAAATCATTCCTACCCAATGTCTGCCCTAATGCCAACCCCACTAGGGTTTTTGACTGCTGTCCCCCAACACCCCAGCCCTTAGCCATGACTGCTCTAGTTCTATTAAGGGTTGTGGTCTGTGAGGTCCCACCAGACACCCGGTGTTGCCCTGGGGGTGGAAAGCCTTGTGCAAAGGAACCACACATATCTTGAAGGTTATGGAATTTGTTCCTATTCCAGGACGGGGTGGACACCACACAGAGAACCCTTCCAGGTCCCCACTCCTTTCTGAGAATTCTCCGAACCCTGTGCTGCATTTCCTGAGTGCCAGGGGCCTTGCGGTTAGCCATCAATGACAGGAAAGATCTGGAGCCAGGCTTCGGGCCAGCACGTGGTGTCCACAGCCGCAGTGCAGCTTCCTTTGGAGAGAGCTATGGCAGAATGAGGCTAGGAAGGAAAATCCAGGCCCGAGTGCTGTCGCAGGCTGTTCCCAGACAGAGTCTAAAAGCGAGGCGGGTAAACCCCAGCGACCTCGGGTGACACCACAGCCTGCGTGGATGCCTAGGAACAGCTCTGCGACAATGGGAGGGCGCAAGAGAACGCGGAGGAGGGAGGGGGGTGGGAGCGGTCCAGCCTTTGGTCGCCCGCCAGCAGCCTGCGCTGCAGGTAACTCCTGCAACTGCCAGCCATCAGGCCTCCTACTGCAACGCCCGCCCGCGTCCCAGACTCTGCTTGGGGGGTGGGGGGTTCCACTTCACCCCAAGGCACCTGGGCTGCCGCTCCCGGGCCGTTCGCACGGCTTTCTCATGAGTCAGCAGCAGGCGGGAGCCTCGGGCCACCATGGGCATCTGCTCCGTGACGCACCCTGAGTCACGGGCGCCCGGGCAGCTGCAGCTACCCAGCTTCGCTGCAGCGTCGCCCCACGGCCAACGCGGCGCCCACCCGCCAGACACCCGCATCCGCACCCGCATCCACGCTGCACCCGCAAGCAGCGATCCCTCCTCCGCGCTCCCCGCGGCTGCCCTGCTCCAGGCTGACATCACAGGCTGGCCGCTGGGCCACCCTCTGAGTCAACAGTTTCCACCGCGCAGCCGGTGGCCAGGGGCAGGGGAGGAGCGGCCCGGCTCTGGGTCTGGCAGCCACGGAGGGCGGAGATGGGTGGGGACAAGCCGGGCCTTTACCAGAAGTCACGAGGGATGGGGAGAAGGGAGGGCAATCGCCACCCTGCGGGGCTGGAGGGACCCGAGGAAGCCCGCAGCCCCTCAGCCAGGAGCTGGAGTCCGCACTGGGTGGCTGGATGGAGGAGAGGAAGGGCGAGGCCCTGGCCGGGAAAGGCCCCAGGCCAAGTTTCTAGAAGGGGAGGAAACACCACCCTGAAGACCTGTCTCGGCCTTAGGGTACCAGGAGACTTTTGTGTCTGAGCCATAGCCTAATCCTTTGAAGGGGGAGGGGGTAGTGTTGACTAAGCCCTACTCCTGGGGGTCTGGCCTTGCTTGGTTGGGGTTGGACCCGAGTAAGTGTTCTGGCCTCCCCTTACTCTCCCCGCCGGCTGTCAGAGCCTGTCAGATCCTCAACTTGGGATGGGGTGGTGGAGAGGTAGTCCACCCTCAGCTAAACAGGATGTACATAGGTAAAGGCGTTCATGAGTGTCAGCAGGTAGGTGGCCTTCCTGTGAAGCTGGGGGGGGGGAGGTGATGAAGAAAGAAGCATAAAAAGATAAATAATTTAAGAATATGCAAAAGATGTAAGTGGAGGACAGAGTTCTTCCAAAGACACATTTCCAGAGGATGTGGCTCAGTGGTAGCATGTATTCATAGCATACATGAAATCCCAAGTAAGAGAAAAAGGGAGGATTGAATATGGAAAGGGGTTCAGTAGTGGCAGCAGGGGGGGGGGCCTTCTGTGAAACTGGGGGGGGGGGGAGGTGATGAAGAAAGAAGCATAAAAAGATAAATAATTTAAGAATATGCAAAAGATGTAAGTGGAGGACAGAGTTCTTCCAAAGACACATTTCCAGAGGATGTGGCTCAGTGGTAGCATGTATTCATAGCATACATGAAATCCCAAGTAAGAGAAAAAGGGAGAGAGAAGAGAGTTTCTTACTACAGTCCCACATGGTACTGGAATCTGGCCTTCCCCTATGTTACAAGGCTAGGCATATCTGAGTCCTCGTGGCTGCCCAGTCTTTGCCCACTAACCACTTTGAGAGACTGCTCTGTTTCTAGGAGGCTCAAGGAGGACTAATGACCCTAAATCCTCTACCTAACGGATTTGGATGTTGCTCAGTAGTAGAATGCATACCTAGTATGCTCAGGGTCTAGGCCCGGCTACAAAAGCAAGAACAACAAAAATATCAACCTGAGAAAACCATCTATCTTCAGTGGACTAAATGGCCTCTGGCAGTTGTCCCTGACCAGGTCAGAGAGGAAGGCAGGGTAAGGAGGAGTCAAGAGGACACAGAAAAGCAGCAGATGTTTAAGGTGCTTGGGTTTCCTCCCTTCCCACACCATGGCACTTCTCTGACCCATCCATGACCCCAGGATGAGTAAAACACAACTGTGGGCCGTGGGCCTCCAGCTGGAGTTCATTCTGGGCCCCTTTCCGGGATATGACTTGCTCTTTTTTCCAAAGTCATCACTCAACAAATAATGCCAGCCTGGGGAGGTGAGAGGGGGGAGGGGAAGGATGGAGGAAAGGCTGAAGTAACATAACATTTGGGCCTCCAAAACAGGTCTGGATCTGTCAGGGCTATTTGTCAAAGTTTTGACAGGGACCATGTGTGTTTCTCCTTGCCTGGTGTGACACCCTTCCAGATTCAGGCAGAATTGAGCTCCCCCTCCTCATCTGGGCAGCCTTTTCCCAAGTGTGCTTTTCCAAGGCTGGCTGGCTCATTTCTGCCAATCAGATCCAACTGGAAATAGCTTTAAACCAGACTTCTGGGAAGGCTTGTGTCCTTTATTTTTCTGCAGAAAAGAGTTAAAAAGGACAGCTCTTGGGAAACCAAGGGGTCTAGTTTGCTGAGCTGGGGCAAGATGCAGAAACCTGTGGCAAGAAATAGTGGCCATGGATGTGTCTGGGAAGGTAGAGGTGAAAGCCCTGGGCCCATACGGTTACCCTTCAGGGAAGTTCCTGGGCTGGACCAGTGGGGGTTAATCTGGGAGTTGAGGGCAGTTGCAGGGGTGGAGTGGTTGGGTTTGTGGCTGAATGCTTATGCCACAAACCCTTCAACTTCTAGCTTCCATATTCTCTAGGCTGAGAACCCAAGATGGTTTCCCAGCGCAGCCCAGGCTACATGCCTACCCTGTGGACCTGTTTGTTCCCACACACTGCTCTGAGTTTTCAAGGCCCCAGGTGCTTCCACTGTGATCCCTACTATGCCTGGCTTGCCCTGCTCTATTCAGTCTTCCATTCTACCCAGAAACCTCTAGGAAGACAGAAAGTTATCCTTGAAACTCCCTCTTGCTGGAAGTCAGAGGGATGTGAGCTAGCTGACAGCTCTGCCTCCCTCAGGCTTCCACAACTGGCCTTGGAGGCATCCTTTGTGCCTGACAGAGTTTCCTGTTTGGTATGACAGCTTACAAGACAGCCTTACCTTGAGTTTTGACCTTGTCAACTCTTGACTGAAAGAACAGCCCAGAATATCTGTCCAATCTAACATCATGATTGACCCTAGCAGCCAATCAGCAGGAAGAGCCTTGGTACCCTCCCTTAGCAGTTGGAACTAGGGGTGGAAGACCAGTGCAGTGTCCCTGCACCACACTAAAGAAGCTGCTCAGCAGCATAGGTAAACCTCACTCATCTGACCACCTCACTGGTCTTGGTAAAGGTCAGGTGAAGGTCTACATTTCTAGAAAAAAAGACATAAGTTGCTTCCCATTGCAAAACTTTGCCCCCCAAATTTTCAACTATAAGATTTTTTACTGGGTTGTAGTTCAGTGGTAAAGCATGTGCTTCCATCCCTAGTACCATATTAAAAAAAAACAAAAACAAAAGCACTTAGGAGGCAGAGGCAGGCAGATCTCTGTTAGAGGCCAGCCTGGTCTACATAGAGAATTCCAGGCCAACCAGGGCTACATAAAGAGTTCCAGGTCAACCAGGGATTTCATAGTGGAACCCTGTTTTAAAAAACAAAACAAACAAAAAGACAAGTACCCCCTCCCCCAAATAACAATTAAAAAAAACAAAGTAAAATGAGATTTCTCATAGGCTGATAAAGGGCTCATTTTCCTTGCATTTAAAAACAAAACAACAACAAAACAAAACAAAAAAGTATTGAAAGGGAAATAGGACAGGAAAATTAGCAAGGATTATTATGAATTATGAGTTTTCAGTGGTCATATGGCAAAGTTCTGCATTATCACAGGTGCAAGAAAGGTGATAAGATTGAGGAGAAATAAGAACTGCCTCAAAATGCCTGGCATAAATCTTCAAAACCCCTGACATTCCTGGTTAGTGTTTGCCACCTCACTGGAGAAGGCCTCTCAGCCTTGACCAGGGTGGAGCGAAGAACCAGGGGCTCTTTGTAAGGAAGTCCTGCTTCTGTTTTCGGCTCCCTCATGAACAAATGCTGCCATCTTTTTAAAAAGATGACCTTCTGCTGACTTTTTTAAAAAAAGGGTTTGTATTTAAAATTGTATTTATGTATCTGTGTGTGTCTGAGTGTGTTTGCTTGCACCACATGTATGCAGGTGCCCATGGAAGCCAGAAGAGAGCATGGAATCACCTAGAAGGAGTTACAGATGATTGTGAGCTGCCATGTGAGTGCTGGGAACCAAACCTTGGACCTACAGGAGCTGCAAGTGCTCTTAACCCATCAACTATCTCCAGCCCCCTCCTGACCTTTTTTAAAAACTTTTATTTATGCCGGGCGTGGTGGCACACACCTTTAATCCCAGCACTTGGGGGGGCGGTGGGGGGGCAGAGGCAGGCTGAGCTTTATGAGTTCGAGGCCAGCCTGGTCTACATAACGAGTTCCAGGACAGCTGGGGCTACAAGGAGACCTTGTCTCAAAAAGACAAAAAAAATTATTTATTTAATGTATATGAGTGTTTAATGTATATAAGTGTACCCGTATCATGTAGTGCTAGTGGCAGTCAGAAGAGGATGTCAGTTGGATACACTGGAACTAGAGTTATGGACAGTTGTCCGCCACCATGTGGGTGCTGGGAATCAAACCCAGTTCTCTGCAAGAGCAACCAGTGTTCTTAACCACTGAGCTATCTCTTTGGCCTGCTAGACCTTTTTGAGCTTTGGTTTTTTGTTTGTTTTAGCCTGTGACATAGAAACCACTGTATCTAAATAAAGGGGAAAAACATATCTTCTATTCTCACTCAGTACTGTGACTGTGAGACTAGGGATTTTCCACAGTGACCAGTGCTCCCAACACCAGCTGGGAGCGCTTACCTTTGATTCAGTTCTGACACAGCCTATCTGGAGTGAAGTCAGATCCTACAAAGGGCTCAGTTCCTTAAGATTACACCCTTGCCTTCAAATGCCAACAGAAAATTCACCTCCAGAATTTCTAACAGCTATAAACTGGAGATTCCCATCATCCCCTTCTGAGGCTTGCTCATTTGCTAGAGCAGTTCACAGAACTCAGGAAAGCACTCATGTATACTAGCTAAAGGGTACTATACATGACTCTATAAGCAATACAGATGAACTGCAGGTGTATAGGTTAAGGTACAGGGAAAGAGGCAGCGAGCTCACATGCCTACATGATGTGCTCTCTCCAGGCTTTCAGTAACCTGGAAGTTGTCCAGGGATTTTCAGAATGGCTTCAACAGGAAGGCATGCTCTATTACCTGCATTTCCAGCAAGAGCTGGAAATTCCCAGCTTCTAATCATAGCTTGGTCCCTCTAGAGACCAGCTCCCATCTAGGAGACAGTAGGAGCATCCCCTTTAGGTAGCTGGAGAGATGATTCAGTGGTTAAAAGCACTGGCTGCTTGTGCAGAGGACTGGAGTTCAGTTCCCAGCACTCACAGGAAGGGTCACAACCACTTGTAATTCCAGTCCCATGGGATACAGTACTCTCTTCTGGCTTCTGTGGGGATTGTGTGCACATGGTTCCCTTATGTACATGCAGGCAAAACACATGTTCACATAAAAATAAAATAAATAAGTAAATCTTAAAGGAAAGAGTGTCTCTTTAGAATAAAAGACACTCATCACCCAGGCAATTCCCAGGGGTCGGGAGAACAAATATAAGAAGGAAATAAGGAACTAGTGCTCTTGATACCTAGTAAATGACAAATTTTAAGATCTATGCCAGGAACCAGGGGCAGAGACCAAATATATATTTCACTTAGATTTCTTTTTTGGTTTTTTGAGACAGGGTCTCACTATGTAGCCTTGACTAGCCTGGAACTTGCTATGTAGACAGACCAGGGTGGACTCAGAATCACAGAGATCCACCTGCCTCTGCTTCCAGAGTGCTGGTATTAAAAGTATATACCACCATGCCCAGCTTCATATATTTCTTACTGTATTATCTCGACCTGTCTTGTAGGATCTCTTGTGAAGACCAGAGACACTAAGAGGTATTAAATAAACATTTAGTAAAGAATAGCTTAAAAGTTACCCACGGGTCCAGGGATATAGCTCAGGTGATAGAGTGCTTGCTTAGCATGTGTGAATCTCTAGATTTGGTCTCCAACACCACATAAATCAGGTGTGGTGGTGCATGCCTATAATTTCAGTACTTGGGAGGTGAAAGAAGGAGGTATAGGAGTTCAAGATCAGCCTGGGTATCTTCATTGATTGTCTCCTTGCTGTTAAAAATTCTGTGATGAAACCAATTTTAAGGGAGAAAGGGATTATTTTGGTTTATAGCTCTAGGGTACAGTTCATCATGGTGGAGAAGTCAAGCAGGAGCTTGAGGCAAATTATCACATTGCATCATCCACATGCAATCAGGAAGCAGAGGGAGATGAATACCCATGCTCAACTTGTTTTTCTCCATTTATTCAGTCCAGGACCCAAACCCAGGGAATGGTGCCACCCTCTTTTAGGTTGGGTCTACCCACCTGAATTAACCAAGATAAGCAAGATAATCCCTCATAGTGATTGTACCTGGAGGCTTATCTCCTAGGAGACTTAAGCTTCTGTCAAGTTGACAACCCTAACCATCACACTTGTTTACCTAAAGAGTTGAAGCCACCCTGGGTTGTGAGACCCTCCCACAAAAAATAAAATTAAAAGCCAGGCAAGGGGCCAGGAAAGATGGCTCAGCAGCTCTTTCAGAGGACCCAGATTTGGTTCCCAGAACCCACTTGGCAGCTAACAACCATCTATAACTCCAGTTCTAGGGGATGTGACACCTTCTGATCTCTGAGAGCACTATGTGACACTATTGCACTTACACACATGCAGGCAAAACGCTTATACACATAAAATAAAAATAAATTTTTTTGAAATTTTGAAAAATTACTTTTTAAAAAGAGTCTACACTTTTCTTGTACAGAACCCAAGATCAGTTCCCAGCACCCACACTATGTGGCTCACAACAGCCTGTAACTCCAGCTACAAGGGGATCCAGTGCCTCTTCTAGCCTCTGAGGGCACTGTACACACATGTACAAACCCACAGTCAAACATACACACATACACATAATTTTTTAAAAATGTAAAAAAAAAAAAAAAAAAAAAAGGGCCTGGAGCAAACTGTCGAGAGATGGCTCAGCGATTAAGAGCACTGACTGCTCTTGCAAAAGACCCAGGTTTGAGTCCTAGCACCCACATGGCAGATAACGACTGTCCATAATTCCAGGTCCAGGGTCCTCTTCTGACCTCCTCAGGCATTACACAACACCGGTGCACTACACACACTCATATACAGAAAAAACAAAACAACCCCCCCAAAACAAACAAAACAAAACCAGGCATGGTGGCTAATGCTTGTTAATACCAGCACTTGGGAGGCTGAAACAGGAGGATTTCCATGAGTTTGAGGCTAGCCTTTACAACATAATGAATTCCAGGTCATCGTGGGCTATAGTGTGAGACCCTGTCTCGAAAACCCTAGCACCCTCTAAAAACCCACCACCATAGACAGCAAAACCAACCAAACAAACCAACAAAAACTACCAAAGAATAACTTGAAATGTTTTAGACTTTGTTAGTGTTAGGGTTATAATATCCCCAAGTGTATACTCTCCATGTGGGGTTCCTTTGTTTATTTGTGGTGCCGGGGATCAAACTCACAGCCTCATGCACGCCAGGCAAGTGCTCTACCACTGAGCTAGATCCCAGGTCCCATATGGTTCTTCAGGTACAAGTTCTGTTCAGGTTGGGGAAGGCCAACCAGTTTTCTGAAGCCAGCATTTTAGGAGAAGGGAGGCATTTATAAGCAGGACAGCCTGCCATCTCACCAAATGTTCTCAGCCTGAGAGGCACCAGCGGATTAATAAATGAATCTCTGTCACCTAGTGTCCCTTATACTAGGGTTGCAAGAGTCACTGTCCTAGCTACTTTCTATTGCTGTGATAAAACTGACCAAAACCAGCTTGAGGAGAAAATGACCAAAACCAACTTGAGGAGGAAAGGGTTTATTGCATCTTATATTTCCAAGTGACAGTCTCTCTTTGAGGGAAGTTGGTCAGGAACCCAGGGCAGGAAACTGGAGGCGGGAACTGAAGTCCAGACCAAGGAGGAATGATGATGACTTGCTTGCTCCTCTGGCCTGTGCTCAGCCTACTTTCTTATACAACCCAGGACTACCTGTCCAGGGGTGGCATAGCCTACAGTGGGCTGGACCATCCCACATCACTCAACAGTCAAGAAAAAGCCTCACAGACATGCCCACAGGCTAGTCTGATAGAAGCAGCTCAACCAATTGAGGTTTGCTCTTCCCAGGTGCATCAAGTTGACAACTGAAGCCAACCGTGATAGCCACTAAAGAAGGCTTTAATCTAGGAGGGGCTGTAAGAGCCAACGTTCTATTATGTGAAACCTAAGAGTTCAAAGAAAAATGCTGTTTATGGTTTTGTGTGTCTTTTTGCCTGTGAGATATAACCCTGTATAATGAATGGCAGGATGCAGAGCCTGATGTCAGGGCCCTGCCCAACAGTTCCTGTTGCCCTGCTTGTACTACTCCTGTGACCGGGAGCAAGAACTGATCCTGAGACAAACAAATCAACAGGTCAAATTGCCCTTCTGGGGATGAACAAGAACTGTTCTTGTGAGGAGTAGGGGAGGCTGGAGAGATGATTCAGCTATTAAGAACACTGGCTGCTCTTGTAGAAAACCTGGGTTCAGTCCCCAGCATTCAACACCATGATGCATATACGTATACATAGGCACATATTCATACACACAAAATAAAAATAAACGGGCTAGAGAGATGGCTCAGTGGTTAAGAACACTGACTGTTCTTGCAGAAAACCCGGGTTCGAATCCCAGCACCCACATGGCAGCTAACAACTGTCAATAACTCTAGTTCCAGAGGATCCGACAGCCTCTTCTGTCTTCTGTGATGGGTGCACTTAACCTACATGCAGGCAATACAAACATACACATAAAATAAAAATAAATAAAAATAAAAATAAATAAAAATAAAAATAAATAAATATGTTTGCCTGTGTCTGTGTGTGGCTATGTGTGAGTGAGTGCAGGTATCTTTGGAGACTAGAAGAGGCCCTCATATTTCCCTGGAGCCCAAGTTACTGGCAGTTGTGAGCTGCCTAATGTGGGTGCTGGAAACAGAGCTCAATCCTCTTCTACAGTGGCACTTGTTCTTAACTGTTGAGCCATCTTTCCAGCCCCAAATAAATAAATCTTAAAAAAAAAAAAGAACTGTCCTTTGCATCTTTGCTCTTGGCTTAGCTGCCAAAGAAGGGAAGATGTGGCTTCTGACTGATAGGACCTACGCAACAGAGCACCACAGACAGCAGAAATGTATTCTACTACTGAGCTACATCTCCAGCCTCCAGGTCTCTTCTCCTTCTGATATTTAGAAAAATATTTTATTTATTATTTTTATTTTATGTGTATGAGTATAGTGCCTGAATGTGTGTAGTACACCTATGTTGTGCAATGTCCATAGAGGTCTGATCCCCTGGAACTGGAGTTATGGGTGGTTGCTAGCTCTCATGTGGATGCCGAGAATTGAACCTGGGTCCTCTGTAAGAGCAGTCAGTGCTCTTAACCTCTTAACCATCTCTCCAGTCCCTCAGATCTCTTCTTGATTACACCTGCAAAAACTTTGTTTCCAAATAAAGTTGTACTCATAGGTACTTTGGGCTAGGACTTCACAATGTCTTTCGGGGGAAAACAATTCAACCCATAACATACAATAATAGAGTGAAATCTTTATTAGACCTTAATCAGGTTGTGGGTTGACTGCAGTGAACGCAGGAGTATTCATTCTACCCCATGCTGGTAAAGGGGCAAACTGCAAACTGGGATAGGAGTTGGTGGTGTGCCTACTAGTGTGGGAGACAGGCTTGAGTCTAGGGTGATATTGCAACTGTCAGGGTCCAGGAATCCTGGCTCTGTAATCTGAAACCCAGTATGCTAATGAGGCATCCTACCCTCTATTCTGTGATAGGACATTAAATCTGTTATGCTAATAGGATGATGTTAATAAGGTATCCAACTTGCTGTACTGTGATAGGACGCTAAACATGTTATGCTAATGAGGTATCCTACTTACTGTGCTGTGATTGGACCACTACCCCATGCAATAAACCAGACCTGTGTCACTGAACCTGGTCTCCTATGTCTGAATGTGGCTCCCCTGACACAGTCTCCTCACCAGCCCTGGGGTCTGGGACTGGGCAGAAGAGCTGCCTCAGCACGGGGTGAGCAGAAGAGCAGCCTCAGCCCAGGGCAAGTGGAGGAGCAGCCTCGACGCCTGTGAGAACGAAGGAGCGGCACCCACGAGAATGAAGGAGCAGCCACTGCTGGCGGTGACCACATACCAGGAGCCCCCAAAACATCCCCCCTTCTTTTGGTGGTGTGTGGGATGCAAACTCAAGGCCTTACACATACTAGACATGTACTCTATCACTAAGTTACATTCCCAGCCCACATTCCCATCTTCTAATCTAGGTGACCCACTTCCAATCTAAAAGAAGCCATAAAAAGTGTTGATAAAGACTAGGGATCTAGAGCCATGGTAGAATGGTTATTTATCACATACAAGTCCCTATAGTACAAAAAGAAAGTGTTAAAAAACAAAAAGTTTTTGAGGCTGGAGAAATGGCTCAGAGGTTACGAGCACGGGTTGATCTTGCAGAGGACCTGGGTTCAGTTATCAGTACCCACATGGAAGCTAAAGCAACCATCTGTAATTCCAGTTCCAGGGGATCCGACACCCTGACTTCTGAGGGTATTGCACAACATAGGTGCACTTACATGCACCCAGGTAATACACTAATACACATAAAATAATAAATAAAAGAGAGCAGTCAGTGCTCTTAACTGCTGAGCCATCTCTCCACCCCAAAAATATTTTTTTAAGAGTTATTTTATAAAGTTGATAAAATAGGCCAGGCAAGATGGCATATGCCTATAATCCCAGTACTCAGGAGACAGAGGCAGAAGGATCAGAAATTCAATGTCAGCCTCAGTTCCATAGTGAGTTCATGTAGCCTGGGCTACCTGAGACCCTGTCTCAACAAACAAACAAACAAACAAACAAACAAACAAACAAGGATAGGGATGTAACTCAGTTGGTAGAGTGCTTGCCTAGTGTGTACAAAGCTCTGGGTTCAATTCCCAGCACTACATAAACCAAGCTTAGTTGCACATGCTTGTATTCCAGCATTTGGGCAGTAGAGTCAGGAGGATCAGGAATTCAAGGTCATCTTCAGCAAGTTCCAGGCCAGCCTGGGCAATTGGAGACCATGTCTCAAAAGAAAAAACCAAACATACAAACAAAAGTTGATAAAAGTTGTTTCAGGCTAAGAGAGCTCATTTCAATGCTGTTTATTTAACTAATTAGTGGGAATAACTTTGATGCTCTACATTTGGGGAATGATTATGAAAATAAGGTATAGCCACATAATGGAGATACTGTGCAACCTTAGGAAAAATAACAACAGGAGACATTAAAATCAAATCATATGTTTAGTATGCTGTCATTATTAAAAACATGAGGAAAGCTGGGCACAATGGTGCACACCTTTAATCCTAGCATGTGGGAGTCAGAGGCAGGAGGATTTCTGTGAGCTCAAGGCCAGTCTAGTCTATATAGGGAATTCCAGGCCAAATGGGGCTACAGGGAGACCCTTTCTCAAAGTACAAAAAACAAAAAGCAAACAAACAAAAGACATGAAAATAAGAAACAACAGGTTAACAACCCCATCTCTACCTCCACCACCCACCCCATGGAGGGATCGTAAGTGTTTTATTATGGCACCATATAAGTTTTCTACATTAACTTTATAACTAAGGCAGGAGAAATCAATGTTATTTTAAAAATAGAAACATAAATAATTTCCTAGAATGTACATTCCAGGAAAGCTCTGGCTGGGAGGCAGGTAACAGCTGCTGCTATCTGTCTAGCTGATTCCTGTCTTAGAAGCTGCCGTTTGAATCCCCTGTGGAGTACTTCCACCTGGAGCAGTAAGGTCATTTCAGAATTATCCATGATGCCTGTTAAAAATACAGAATTCCAGGCATTCCTCCCCCCCAGACATGTTAAATCTATCTATCTGTCTATCTGTCTATCTATCTATCTATCTATCTATCTATCTATCTATCTATCTATCTATCTATCATTCATCTATTATTTGTTCATTTATTTGTTTTGAGACTTGCTCTGTAGCCCAGACTACCTATAGCCACAGCTGACCTGGAACTTACTATGTAGACCAGGCTGGCCTCAAACTCACAGAGATCTGCCTGCTTCTGCCTTAAACTCTTGATCTTGCTGCCTCTACCACTCAAGTACTGAGATTACATACAGCCTGTACCATCAATCTAGGCCCAGGCATTAGCATTTTATTATTTTTTTAATTAATTAAGAAATATTTTAAACATTTATTTTATTTTATTTATTTTATGTGTATGAGTGTTTTTCATGCCCATGGAGTCCAGAAGAGGGTGTTGGATCCCCTGGAACTGGAGTTACAGATGGTTGTTTACCACCAATTTCATGCTGGGAACTAAACCCAGGTCCTCTGGAAGAACAGGCAGTGCATTTTAAACAAATTCTGCACATTGAGTTTGCACGTTCTCCCCCAACTCCAGCCAGGTGTGATTATACCTATAATCCCAACATTTTGGAAGCAGAGGCAGGAAGATCACTACAAGTTCAAGGCCAGCCTGGCCTACACAGTGAGTTCCAGGTCACCTAGAGCTACACAGTGAGACCTTGTCTCCAAAACAGAAAAACAAAAACAAAGGCCGGCAAGATAGTTCAATCTATTTGAGTGCTATGGTCATGCATGAAAACTTGAATTAGGATCCCAGCTCCCATGTAAAAAGTAGATGCAGTTGCTTGCAATCTTTGTAACCTCAGTGCTGCAGGAGGTAGAGAGAGGAGGATCCATGGGGCTTGCTGCCAGCCTAGCTCCAGATTCAATGAGAGACCCTATATCAAGGGAATAAAGTGGAGGTTGATAGTGCAGGACACTTGGCTTCCTCCTCTGGCCTCAGAGGAGTGTGTGCACAGGTGCAGGCACCTATACATACATGTGTATACACAACACCCCTCCATACACACACAAAAGAGAAGCTGGCTCAATAAGACCCCCACCCCCAAGAAAGAAAACTGACCCCTTTCACCCATTGTAAGAAACACTCGCCAGTAAATCCAGTGTGCCCTCTGCCATTTATGCCCTCTGGTCCTTTCCAGAGATGGAGCAAAGATAGTATGCTTCATTCACTTTGTCTAGTTCCCATCCCATGCTGGGGATCAAACCCAGGGTTTGTACATGTTAGGTGGGCACTCTACCACCAAGCTAGTCCCCAGTATCTCCTTGAGTTCTTTTATTTTTTTCTGTTTAAAAAAAAACTTTATTTTCAGTTGGTCCAAGGCTTAGGAGGGGATGCCAGGTAGTTACAAAGATGACTAGTGGCTGGAGAGGTTCAGGTGGAAGTCTAGAGGCTGGCTGGTGCAGGGCAGAGGAGGGAGCCCCTTGGAAGGCAGGGAGGCCTCTTAGTCCTGCTTGAGGGTGAGGCTGTTTAAAGAGATACTCACTCAGCAAATGCTGGGGCACACAGTGATGGCCTGATGAGGTTGGTCAGATGGTTGCCCATCTTCTTGATGGTCTTTACCTACCGGTCAACGAAGTCACAGAGGTGGGGATCTATGCTGGCAGAACCCAGGGCATGAAGATCCACAAGGGCCTGGGTCAGGTTCTTCTCCAGGGCCAAGGCAGCTTCTCTGGCCTCTTGGGCTTTACCCCATTTATCTTGAAATGACTTCGAGACATACTAGAAGAGCACCGAGTTGGTTTTGGAACTTGAGAAGCCACTGTGTGTACCCTCGTGCTTCTCCTTGGCCAGTTCTTGGAAAAAGTGGCTCATGACCTCCAGAGCCACATCACCCTGGTCAAATAGTAGCCCAGAGATAAGTAGCTGCAGGAGTCCTGAAGGGGTAAGCTGATCGGGTGGTTGACAGCAGCCTCCACCTTGGTAGAATAATTTTGATGAATCTGGGAGGTCATGGTTGATGGACAGTATGGAGCTAATTTCAAAAAGATGATGTTGGCTGGTCCAAAGGTGAAGAGGACATGGTTCCAGATGCTAAGACAGGAAAAACTAGATGGTGATTGAGAGAGAAAAAGAGAAAAAGAGAGAGAGAGAGAGAGAGAGAGAGAGAGAGAGAGAGAGAGAGAGAGCTTTTGAGATTCCTCTGGTCTGTTCTGTCCAAACACAGTTGAAGGGAGACACAGCATAGATCCAGGGGAACTCAGGGCTTGCTCTCCTTGAGTTCTTTCAATATTCAGCACTGTGCTTTAAAGAGTAAAACCAAGGGACTGTAGAGATGGCTGAATGGTTAAGAGCACTGACTGCTCTTGCAGAGGACCCAGATTCAATTCCCATCATCCACATAGGGGCTAATAAAATATTTTTTTAAAAAAGACTAAAACCATATAGAGATGTCATTCTATAGTCAACTTATTTATTTTTTTTTTTATGTGTATGAGTATTTTGCCTCCATGTACATAAGTACATCTGTGTCATGCAATGACCGCAGAGACCAGAAGAGGGTGTCAGAGCCCTTAGAATTATAGTTTTAGACAGTTGTTAGCTGCCATGTGGGTGCTGGGAACTGAACCCAGGTCCTCTGCAAAAACAGCCAGCGCTCTTAACCATCCAGCCATCTCTTAGGCCCTAAACTCAATTCTTTGTGGGGGTCTAAGATGGAAAGCTACAAGGCAAATTATTAAAAAATAATATAAAATTTATAGTCATATTTTATTTTGGAAACCAGAATATACTGCACTCCTTGATTTGTGCTAGGCAATTATTAAAATGAGCTGACACACCAATATTGCACTAGGTAGTTCAACATAGGGAAAGGGCTATGCTGGGACTCCAGCCCACAGTTAGGTGTGCTGTTTTTACAGGAAAGCATTCCATATGCAGGTAGTTGAGAATTGAAATTGTACATATGATTACTTTTTTCTTCAGTCAGGATCATGCTATGTATTCCTGTCTAGCCTAGTACTTACTATGGAACCCAGGCTGGCCTTGAACTTGTGACAGTCCTGCCACAGCCTTCTGAGCGCTGAGGTTAGAGGCATTCACAGGCACCACTATGCCTGGTTTTATTTCTTTTCTAGCTTTACTTAATTTATTAGTGTTATCATGTGGGGGCGGGTTGTGGGGTTGCAGAGTATTTTTTCTTCTTCCACATTTATGTGGGTTCCAGGAATGGAACTCAGGCCCTCAAGCTTGTGTGACTACCTGCTGACTCTTTTTGTTTTCAAGGCAAGCTCTTGCTAAATAGCCTAAATTGGCGTTGAGCTTGTGATCCTCCTGCCTCAGCAGCCCGTGTTTAGATGACACTGTGACATGATTACTTTTAACTCACAGCCTTGAAGTTTCCTTCATTGAGTGGCCTAGGGAAATAATGCCCAGGATAGGAGATTCTCCACTTTGAACTGCACGTTGGCTCAGGGGAGGGGTGGTCTAGAAGGACCTTCCAGCTCTGAGAGACTGCAAGACCCAGAGCAGTAATGTCCCAACAAGCATGCAATTAGCTGTCTCCTAAGTAGGAGAAATTCAACCCCACAGAAGAGCCGTCAAAGTGTTAACCCACACTGGCTGCTTCCTGCTTCCGGAGTTGCCTCTAAGGAGAAAAACAGCCTTCCTGGGAATGGAAATGTCTGTGTATTTGTGGAGCAATCCAAAAGACAGAACAAAAAAGAACAGCAACTGGGAGCTCTGCATGAAACCTCCTTGAAGGAACGGGGTTACATTCCCTTCCTGGGCTTTCAGGAGGCCGTCTGTACCCTTCTCTTCCCTTGAATGTATGAAGAGCTAGGCGCCAGTGGGGCCAAGTGCCGGCTGTTTAGGTAACAGCTTCTGTGTGTGCTTCATCATGATCCAGTGCTGGCAAGGGCGGGATCTCCCCCGGGTTAGGAAATGAAGTCTGGTCTGGAAAGACAGTCTCTGCTCAGGTAGCTCCTACAGCCAGCAGGGAGAGACAGGCTCCAAGCAGCAGAGGGCTGGAGGTCAGGCGGGTCTTTCTTTCCAGCATAGGGGGAAGCTGAAGAAAGGAGCCAAGGGGTTATGGCCCATCCTGGAGGAAAAAAATGCTAAAGGAAGGCCCACATCTTTCAGGCAATGTGTAATTAACTCTCAACAGAAGATGCTGTGGGTTCATAATAGGAGCCGACAGCGGGGGAGGAAGACTGACAAGCATGAGATTCGTGTGGTATTTTTTAAAGTTTAATTTTTAAAAGAAACACGAACAGTTGCAATTATAATCCTGGACCTTCAGCGATGATGTCTCCCAGCAACAAGCCAGATCAAGCTGTATGCCACCTTCTTCCCAGGCAGAACACACTGGAAGGTCTTGGTTTCCACAGGGTAGGCCCCCAATTTAGCTTAGCCTAGCCTGATCCACTCTATTCTCTTCTTTACCCCCATGATCCAATGTGGGCCTACTGCAGTCCTTACTACCTCAGCCTGCCTCAGCTTGTGGATATCCCCAGAGCCCTCTTTTCCTTCTGACAACAGTCCTTAGAGGCCTCTCAACCTCTTGCCTCGGGCCCCCAGAGTCATGGTTCCATCAGGGCCAGGCCTCCTCTTGTGCTCCCTGGCCTCAGTGCACTGGCTTCACCCTGTGGGGAAGGGTGGTGCAAAAGGAAAGGAAAGGTAGGGAGCCGAAGGGTGTGGTAGCTGGAGGTAGGCAGCCCTGGACACCTGCCAGAATAAAGCAGGCCAGCCCTTTCCACAAAGGGCTCTCTGTGAGGACACTCCCAGACCCACGTGGAATCCTGGAGGCTCACGTTTCTTAACACAAAGGCCGCCCATTCCCAGACAGGCCTGCTTGGGTGTGGCCTGTGGGTTGAACCCTGGTAGGCGGAGCTAGTGGACTCCCAGTGACCCATCTGGATGGCATCAGCCCTTACTAGGAGCTGGTCTACACAGGGAGATAGGGAGAGGCCAGGCACACAACCTCTTACCGGACATGGGTACTTCTGCCTGCCTCTGGACTGGGCCTTTCTGTTTCTACTCCCTCTACATCTCCCCATTTCCCTTCCCCAAACCCATACATCATACATCCACATGTATGCACTTGCATACTCAGAGTCCAAATGAGAGATCTCTAAACTGCACCCACACCAGCCAAGTATGCTGTGTAGACCCTTCTCTCCTACTTCAAGCCATTGCCACCAAGAAATTAAACCAGCCCCCAAAGGCTGAGATATGGTGGCAAGAATCACCTTCCACATGATGTATCTTTCAGTAATGTCTGAGGTTCCCCTAGGTGGCTGTGCTGTGTGTGGGAATGGGCTGGTCAGGGGGCTACTAAAACCCTTTGTGAACCTTTTGGGCATTGTGTCTTCACATGAGAGAGTTGGAGTAAGATACCTAAGGTCTTGGGGATGGAGAGATGGCTCAGCAGTTAAGAGCACTGGCAACTCTTGCAGAGGACCTGGGTTTGGTTCCCAGCACCCATATGGTGGCTCACACTCACCTGTAACTCCAGTTCCAGGGGATCAGATGCTCTCTTCTGGCCTCTGAGGGCATTGTACACATGGTTGCACTTATATACATGCAGGCAAAATACTAATACACATAAGATAAAAATGTTTTAAATTTAAAAAAGATATCTAAGGGCTCTTCAGCTCTTGGCCTCAAAGTCATACAACTGGAGAACCAACCACCAGAACTTGATGCCACACAGCTCTGAGGACTTGTGACATGGCAGGCATGCATCACGTGCAGGAAGTATAGACAGCACAGTTCTTCCCTGACAGGACGGCAAGTAACTAGTATGGATCTCTGTGTGGCCTCTCTCTATCCTCTTGTCTGGCTATATGAGCTATGAATAACACATTTATTTATTGATCAGACCTTTCTTGGGTGCCAGCTATGTCTTAATAAATAAAAACTTACACCCACTGCTCTCGAGAGCTTATATTTGACAAGACACATAACAATTCCTCCTCTGATTTGCTAAGATGGTTCTAACAAATTCCCAGTCCAGGCAGTTTACACAAAAGAAACTTACTGTCTGGCAGTTCTGAAAGCCAGATGTCTAAGGCCCAGGTGTCTGCAAGGTCACTTTCTTCTGAGGACTGTGAGGAAGGATCTGTTCAATAGCTTTCCTGAAGTTCCTGGTGGTTTGCTGCAGGCTTTGGTGTTCCTTTGCTTCCTCTAGACCTCTGCTTCATCTTTGCAAGGTGTTCTTCCTGCTAATATGTGAATTTTTGCTTCATATAAGGACACAGTTATTGCATAAAGGCCCATCATGGAGACCCCATCCTAACTTGATCATTTGTCAGGACTCTGTTTCCCCCAAAGGGTATCTTCTGGGGTCCTGAGGGTTAGGACTTGATTATGTTGTTTTAGAGGGTGAACATACCACCTTCTGTGGAGGAAGGTGTGGAAGAGAGTGCTGCCCTCAAGGTACTGGAGCCCCAATCCCTGCTTCTTGTCAGGTCTCCTATGAACTCCTCTGATTGGTGGTACCTTGGTCATGTGCCTGTTCTTCACTGTCAGGGAGGCGGGAGTTTAGTTTCTGGCTTTTATTTAAATGACTCATAAACATGGCCAAAAGGCACAACAGAACGCTACTGGGCAAGGACTTTTAAGTTTCCTCTCAAAGCATCCCTGAGTGGGGAATGATGACCGCAGCTTCAGCTTTGGTCTTCTCCTTAGTGGCTAGGTTTGTGAACTGCCTACTGCAGGGACCAAATGTTGATGACCACGGAAGACACCTGGCAAATCTAGAAAAGAGCTAACATCTTACATTTAATAATTGTCTGCCAGTCAATTTTCTAAACTCTCTTAAAAAATTTATAAATAAAAAATATTTAT
>NW_008354281.1:7331281-7339429 GCF_000622305.1 Nannospalax galili
GTGGAAATTGGTTCTCTGTTTCTACCATTCAGGTGCTAGGTATCAAACTAAGGGCACTGGACTTGGCAACAAGTACCTTTACCTGCTGAGTCATCTCACTGGCCCATTTTCTGAGCTCTTATAATTGCCTCCTTTAATCCTTACAGTGACTTCATGAGAAGGAATAGTTTCTACTCTCTTTCACAGATGAGAAAACTGAGGCATAGAGAGGAAAAGGGAACTTCACTTAGCAGGCAGAAGAGGCAATTTGAACCCAGTGGTATCAAACTGAGCTTACCCACTGTGCTCATGAGAATGAATGACAGAGAAGAAGCCTTTGTGCCACTGTTCATGAAAGGTAGGTGAGAGCTGTGAAGGAGGTATCCTGCTGTCCACCTGGCACTCCATGGAGCTGCCCCTGGGTAGCGTGTCCACTGTGTCTCCCTGTACTGGGGTGTTTGTACTGTGGGCAGCCTTGCCTGTTGTAGGCATCTTGACACAGCACTTGAGAATCCTGAATGGAGGGAGGGGAGGAGAGAATGCAGCTGGGGAGCTGCAGGCCAGCAAGGAGGCTGTGCCTGCGTAGGTAGCTAAGGAGGGACTACATCAGAGGACTGGCTTCTGAACTTACGACCCTGCTGGGTATTCACAGGCAGACTCCTGCAAGGGCAGGTTGGGCCCCAAGCTGTTCCCTCACCAGGGTGTTGCTGCAGACTGTGCCAGGCTGTTCCCAAGCTTCTTCCCTAGGGATCTAGGAAAGGTCACATGACTGCCAGAGCAGACCTTTCTAGCTGAACTGCACTAGGAATGTATGTGGTTTTTAGAGGCAGAGACCTGGGACCTCAACCTGCTCTGCAGAGGCCCTGTACTTGCACTCCACTTGACCCCAGATGTTGGACCATTGGTTTTTCTATTTTTTTGAAGAAAAGTTGGGGAAGGGAGCAGAAGGAGGTAAACAGCCTAAGACCCTCAGCTGAGAGGCCCTGTTGGCTCTGGCCTGTAGAATTGAGTTCTGAACCTCACTACACAAAGAGGCAATTTTCAAGACTACACCTGCACCAGGGGATGTCAGTGCAGGTCGCCTCACTGTGACACTTGACTTTCCAAAGGAAGCAGGGTGCATCTTGGCATCTTGGTGCCTGGATTTTGTAGTGTGTGCGTGCGTGAGTACGTGCGTGCATACGTATAGGTCTTTACCCTTGCACATGCTTTACCCTCACTGAGTTACATCTGCAGACCCTGGATTTTTTTTAAAAAAAGGAATAGGAAATAAATAAAAAGGCAAGGCATGGTGGCAGGTGCCTGTAATCCTCTGTTCAGGAGATGAGGCAGGAAGATTACATGAATCCAGGGGTTTTGGCCCAGCCTGACCAGCATGGCTAGACATGGCCTCAAAAGATAACAAAACCCCAAAACAAACAGAAAAGGAAGGTAAAGGCTATTTTCCTTTGACGGGACAGTATTGATAATTAGGTAAGAAGAGAATGGCTTCCTATAGGCTAGTGGTATGTTTCCAAAACACAGAAAAAGGAAGAAAGGGAAGAAAGAAAAAAAGAATTTATTCACCGGAAGTCTATTACAATAAGAAACTTTGAAATACGTAGTTAATAAAAGTTCAGTTGCAGAAATTTTTCTAAAGATCAATAATGTTCCAGAGTTTTGAAACTGGATTAATCTTGTAATAATAGGAGAATATTAATGTGTCATGTAGGCTCTTATTCCTAAGCGTCTCCCCACAGATATGCAGAGAAGACAGTCACAGAATTAAGATGAGGTGGGGGCCAGGATAGCCAGGCACCCTATTCAATTTGCATTACAGATAAGTAACAATTTTTTTAAACATATGTCTCAAATATTGCACAGCATGTACTGATACTAAATAATTGTTTATCTGCCATTCAAATTTAACCAGTCATTCAGTGTTTCTATTTGTTGTAATAACCCTCTTAGATCTGTTCTCCTCATGTACCTAGGGGGATAGGCAGAGGAGTCGAGTTGAGGCAGCTGGCAAGGAGACCCTATGGACCCCAGGCTCCTGAGGGCTGCCATCAGGGACCTTGGGCAGAGCCCCCTGGGCATGCTCCCACTGCAGTGTCTCCCTGAAGGGACCAGGTGGTCCACAGTTGCAGGAAGAAGCCTTGAAAACAACCTGCAAACAAGTCAGGTAGAAGGATTGCATGAGTCTAGTAATAGGGCAGTCTCCAATGTGGGAGAAGTCAGCCTGTATGTAGTAACATACACCAAGGCCCTGACCACAGGCCTGTTTGTCTCCCCAGGGCTTGAGGAGACTGCTGTGCCACCTGAGAGATATAGTGACACCAATCCACATCTCAGCTGGCCTAGTAAACTCCTCAGCCTGGCCTAGGGGCCAGCTGTTCAGCCCTGCTCCTGTCCAAATTCCCCCACATTCTCCAGGGCTGAGGTCACAGAACACTCCTGGAGCCTGCCAGGCTGAAGTGCCAAGGCAGGAGGTTTAGCTGGGTGACTGGCCATTTGTGCACCAGCAAAGGTACTCTGTGGAAGGGATGTGTGGGCATCTGTTCCTAGGAGCCTGGCAGAGAATCTAGCACGATCTACCCTGAACAGGAGGAGTAGAGTGGGCCCCTACTCTTCCAGCTCTGCAGGGCAGGCACTCCCTGGGCCTTCCTCCAGGTCCTGTCTTGATGAACATGGAAGGGAGTGAGAGAGGGGATGGAGAGAGGGGAGGGAAAGAGACGAGGGTCAGGCCTGCCTGGGAGGCCTCACTGGGGCCCTGTGAAGGAAAGAAGGAAGGAAGGCCAGCTTGTGAGCAGATAAGCATGTTAGGGGTGCTTTTAGCCCCAACTTTATAAAAGACAATACCAAAGCACACAGAAGTTATGGGGCTTTCCACAGCTAATAAGTGGCAAGGTCAGAAATCCCACCCAGATCACTCTAACACTAGAACCTGGGCCTATTCCCTTTAATCTTTGCTGCCCAGGAAAATTCTGGATTCACTCAGGAGGAAATGTGTCCTGTCAGCTCTGTTAGTCTGTATTGTCACATTCCCAGAACCCCTGCCCCCGATCTGTGGCTGTGAAATTTCAACTAGAAAATAATGTTTAAAGAATCAGCTGTACCTGTATGTCCACACCAGCAGCTCCATCTCTCCAGCTCTCAGTCCCCCTCTCATAGTGTGTGGTACACTGTGTGGGCCAGGTCACAGGGGTTCAGCATACTGGTGACTGTTCCCCATTCCTGCCCTTGGGTGTTTCATTTAGGAAGTCCTGGCAAGCTGGTGACCAGCCCCTAGGTCTGGTCTATGTGATTGACTGAGTTTGATAACTCAATGGAATATTGGCCTTTATGGCCAATCCCCCCAAAAAGAAGTGAAGAGTTGACTGTCCCCAAACGTTCCTCAGACCTCACCTCACAGCAGACTTGCTTCACTCCTGCCACCTCTGGCCACTCTGCTTCCCCCTCACAAATCTCCTCCAGTGAGATGACAAGAAACTTATGTTTCTGTGTGTGGTGGGAAGAGAATGAGGGGAGTGGATTGGGGAAGGCTTGAGAAGGGAGAGCTTGGGGGCGGGGGGGTTGGAGGGTCGACTCCAGGTCTTCTAATCCTGCTCTCAGGGGTATTTGCATTGCCTGAGGAGATGGATGCTGATGTGGTAACAGGAGCCAGGGCCCCTCAGCCCAGTCTCTGCTCCTGTCTACCCAAAAGAACCAGGCCACCAACCCAGGGGCCAGGACTCCAAGTGCCTCACAAGCTGAGAAGAGACTCAGTACCATATTCCACATTTTGTAGCAACTCCCAGACTTCTGATACACTTACACAGTGTCTCCTCTTAGAGTAAGCGTGGATATTGGAGCCAGACTGGGGTTTGAATCTTGGCTCTGAGGCTCACTGGATTTGGATAGCTCTCTGCTTGAGATCCCTCACCCCAAAGTGAGGTTAAGAGCATCAACTGCCTGGGTGGGTTATGTCAGAAGTCATGACAGACTTAAAACTGTGCTATATTAGTGATAGTAACTGTTACACGATGAAGTGACTGTTCTCCCTTCCCTTTCCTCCTACATCTTCAGCCCAATCTCTATCAACTACTGTCCTTCCATGGCCTCGGCAGGCTTGCTGAGTAGATCTATCTCTACAAGTGGATGGAAGGCTGCAAATACTCACATAGAAATGAACCTGAGGAAGTGGTTGACCCAACAGGTGATTCTGAGAAAGAAATGGTCTTCCACTGACTGGAACAGAGAGGGATCTGTCCCCTCAGTAGGGAGAGTCCCCTAGAGAAGACAGATACCTCTATAATAGGTACAAAGGATTCAGTGAGAGGGTGGTTGTAACCCCACTGGACAAAACCAACAGGAAAGGTGGGAGAACCCTTAAACCTTTGGCTGTGACTTTATTTTGGAACAGGATCTCTCCAGGTGTAGTTAAGAATCTCAAGCTGGGGTCATCTTGGCTTCTCCAGATGAATCTCAAGTCCAGCATCAAGTGTCCTTACAAGAGCAGCACAACAGAATTCACAGGAGGCAAAGGCGGTTAAGAAATGAGGCAGACACCTGAGCCCAGCAACTATGAGCCAAGGAAGGCCAGGAGGGGGCCCTGCAATTCCTTGGACTTTGGACTTATGAGAGAAAAGATTTCTTTTGTTTTAGCCCCTCCCCCCCAGTCGGTGCTCATTTGTCACAATAGCAAGATGTGGTGGTTTGAATGAGAATGTCCCTCATAGGCTCCAAGTATTTGGATATTTGTTCCCAGTTGGTGGCGCTGTTTTGGGAGGTTTTAGAAGGTGTGTCTATCCTGGAGGAAGTGTGTTACTGGGGGTGGGCTTAGAGAGCTCTTAAGCCTTGCCAGATCTCCAGTTGCTCTCTTGCTTCCTGTGCCTGTGTGATGATGTGAGAGCTTAGCTTCTACTGCTCCTGCTCCAGCCACCTCCAGCCACCATGCCTCCCTGCCATGACAGACTGTAATTCCCCTGGAACCGTAAGCTCAAATAAACTCTTCCTTCTATAAATTGCTTTGGTTAGCGTTTCTATCACAGAAATGTGATATTAGAAAAGTGACTAATACACAAGAGGAAGCTAATAGAAGGATCAACTGCCAAATTCCCTATCCTAGTCACCTCAGATACTGTAACAAATGTACCATACACTGAGTGGCTTTAATGACAAACAAGTCTAACTAAGATCAGGGCATAATGTGATCATGTTATTAGAGGTCTCTGTGGGGTATGTTCTCACAGGTCTTTTCCATGATCATGTACACAGAACTCTGGTTTCTTCATCTTACTTAGTTTTTATTTTTATTTCTTTGAGTCTTGCTATGCCCAGATTGGCCTCCAACTCACACTCCTTCTGCTTCTGCCACCTGAGATTATAGGCCTACCCACTATGGCCAGCTTTTCATCCTCTTTTTTAGAAAATGTTTTATTTATTATTTTTATTTTATGAGTATGAATGTATTTTTTTTTGTGTGTGTGTGTTTGTCTTTTTGAGACAGGGTCTTCCTGTAGCCCTAGCTGTCCTGGAACTCACTCTGTAGACTGAAGAGCCAGAATGCTCTGACTCCATTTTGGCTAGCTTCTTTAGACAAGCCCAGACAAGCTCAGGCATATTGTACATGTAAAAGCCTTATAAGGTATGAACAAAAACTTCTAACTCTAAAAGATATTAGTCAGCACATTCTAATGCCCTGAAGACAGCCCCTACCAATCAAGACTTTCCCCGTACACAGGATATGGGAACAGCCAATTATTTTAAAAAGATGCTTGGCGTGCACAGGTTTCTGTGGAGTGCCCCAATAAAAGCTCCTCTCTGCTATTGTTCGGGGCCAGACTCCATCTTTGGTTTGTGAAGTCTGTGCCCGGCTAGCCGCCATTTGGTTGTTGTCTTTTTTTTTTTACTTTAAATCTTATTGAATAAACTTTTTGTATAATCTTTTTGGGTATCTGTGGGAATTATTCTCGATTCTCAAACCCTAACATTGTGGGGGCTCATCCAGGATTCAAGAATAGAAACCCCCAGACCGACGGAAGTGCCATTGGAGTCGGCCTTGGTAAGTTCTACCTGCCTCTGTCTGTCTGTCTGTCTGTCTGTCTGTCTGTCTGTCTCTCTCCCCTCTTGCCTTTTGGTGGTCCGGACATCCTGGGGCTCAACAGAGATCAGGCCGATGCGTTATTGATCCCAGAGCTGGAGGAGAATGGGGGACACCCTGACTCCTCTTCTGTTGAGGGGTTGTGCTCCAGTCTGACGTGGAATCCAGGTGGGGCCAACCCAGAGTCTTGGCCCAGTCCGACGTGGAATCCGGGCTGGCCAAATCTTTCTGGGAAAGGAACGGGGCAGCCTTCTCGGCTGACCCCGCATGCTGTGAGATTTTCATTTCTCCCTCTAGGGAACTGTCATCTCATACTGTGCTTACCCTCTGCTTGGAGCTCCGCCTTGTCTATCGACTTTCCACCCTACTTCTTCTCATTCTCATCCCTCTCCTTATATTCTTTTTTCTTGAAGCTTATCCCACGATGGGCCAGAAAGTCTCATCATCTTCAGCTCCCCTTGATCTATTTCTTAGTCATTTTCAGGACTACAAACGAGTTGCTTCGAATGTGTCTGGACTCTGTGTCAAGTCGACCCGCCTCCAGACCCTCTGCACCATTGAATGGCCCTCCTTTGAAGTTGAATAGCCACCTGAAGGGTCCTTTAACCTGTCCCTTATCTACAGGGTTCAAGAAGTTATCTTCAGGGAACTGGGGCACCCTGACCAGATCCCATACATCCTAGGTCTTGCTGCCCCCCTGACTGTGCCCCTTACTGCTGCCCCCGCTATCAGGGCCTAAGGGGCCAGCCACTTTGCTTCCCCTGGAGAAAGTCCAGACCAAAAACCCATCGGGCCCTGAGGTCCTTCCCTTGGTGCCAGAGGAAGATTTACTCCCACCACATTACAGGGCCCCAGTGAGTGCTCAGGATAGACCTAGGGAGCGCAGGTCACGAGCATCTTCTTCTTCTTCCAGTCCTTCCTGGTCTCTGTCCCCAGCTCCCAGCACAATGCACACTTGCTCAAAGGGGGAGGGGAGAATTGTGCAAGCTCTTCCCCTGAGGGAGATTGGGCCCCCAAGGGAGGATGGAATTTCCCCAGTAGTCTACTTTCCCTTTTCTACTAGTGACTTGTATAATTGGAAGTTACAGACTCCCTCCTTCATGGAGAAGCCTCAGGCCATGATTTCCCTCCTAGATACCATTTTTTTTTTACCCACCAACCCACTTGGAATGATTGCTAACAGTTATTAAATATCCTGTTCACCACCGAGGAATGGAACCGAATCCTTCGGGAATGCAGACACACGATCCCTGGAAATGATGGGCAACCGACAGAGAATGAAGATTTGATTGCAGTTGCTTTCCCTCTCACGTGCCCAACAGAAGGGTGGGACTATAACACCCCTGAAGGTAGGGAACGTCTAAAGGTCTATCACCAGATTCTTATGGGGGGATGTCTGGGCAGCTGCTAAGCGCCCCACCAATATGTCTAAGGTCAGTCAGGTGATGCAGGGAAGGGATGAGTCACCTGGAACACCTGTTAGAGGCTTTCAGATCCAGAGGCTCTGGAGAATCAGATGGCCATCAATATGGCTATCGTAAATCAGGCAGCTCCAGACATAAAACAAAAACTTCAAAAACTGGAAGGTTTCAAAACTTTTCTGAGCTGATGGCTGTGGAGAACAAGATATTTAACAACAGACAAACCCCTGAAGAAAGACAAACAAAAGGACTGGCTAGGATATTGTTGGCTGAAAGAGCAACGAATCCCAAATGGGGGGACCAACGTTCTATGAAAAAGGGAACCCGAGCCCCGTGACCCCCCACAGGAAGGTCAGCCCCGCCTAAAAAGAGACCAGTGTGCATATTGTAAGCAGATGGGCCACTGGGCCAGGGAATGTTCTCAAAGAATGGGATCCCAGCCTCCCTCCAAGCCCAAGATCATCGAGTTGGCAAACCTAGAAAACTGAAGGGGCCTGGGCTTGGCAAACCTCCACCACAAGCCCTGGGTGACCCTACAAGTGGAGGGACAAGCTGTTGACTTCCTAGTTGACACTGGAGCAAAATATTCAGTTTTAAAAGAGCCTATGGGAAAATTGACCAATAAATACACCTGGGTGCAAGGAGCCACGGGAATCGCTCAGCCCCTGGACTACCAAAAGGGAA
>NW_008354281.1:7339784-7341433 GCF_000622305.1 Nannospalax galili
GCTGGAATGCATTGCTTCTAACGGGGCATCTGGCCCACTAGAGTGTAATAGGATACTAGTCTGCCATGCTAATAAGGGATCCCATATGCTGTGTTGTGATTGGACTATTACCCTTATATAAGCTCATACTTTCTTGCAAAAAAGTAGATCTGTGTCTCTGAACCTGGTCTCCTGTGCCTGAATGCAGATGACACTGGCGCAGACTCCTCTCCAGCCCTTGGGTCCCAACCGGATGACTGATTGGAGGAACTAAAAGAGCAGGAGAGTGGCCACAGCCAGAGGAGAGCAGCCACAGCCGGCTACCATACCTGGAGCCTAAACGTGGGGCTGGGATCCCTTCCCCACCGAGGTATATCACTCTGAGCTGTAACACCTTGGGCTCTGCTTTTTCTTCTGGCTCGCAATCTTTGGTTGGGCATGCCACTCCTGTCTTCAGTCTCTTTGAACAGTTCCTGAGTCCCTTTGGGTACATCTTGCAGGGTGAGTGACCTCCGATATGGGGAATAGTCACCCAGCTGCTGCCAGCCCCTGCGCTGCTGCACTGGTTTCTCTCCTCAGGAGTAGGCAAATTAGGGTAACAGAAAAGGATGTAACTAAGGTTTTAGATGAAGTACTAGCTCTTGTCCCCTGGTTTACAGATTCTTGTTGCTGGGATCCTGAACAATGGGCTTGTATTTTATTCTTGGCCCAGCGTAGAGAAGTCAGGGAGGGACACCCACAGTCTGGGCTGTTCTACTCCATTGTGACTGCCATTCTGGCCTCTCTTCGGGGAGATCCCCCCCCGAAGCCCCTGAACAGGGCATCTCCTATTAAAGGAGATAGATGAGCAAATACAACAACAGGATGCTGGGGACGGCCTGTCCCAGGCTTTTCCAGTTAAAACAAAACTAACGGATTCTTGTTCTGATGAAACTATGACTGTTAATGATGATATAAAAAATGAGAAATTGGGGTTTGAGAGCTCCCCTGATGAAAAACAGGAAGTCAAGATTGCCTCTGCTCCGCCATTACAGGGTGGTGGCTACCCTCCACCATCTTACACTGGTTTCAAGGAAGCAGACCCCCAGCCACTCCTCCAGACGCCCAAGGCCAAGGGAAGGCAGAGATTCCTGAGGCGGCTGTGCTCAGGCATGGGGGTGGCACTGGGCTGGGGCGGGAGGCTGGGTGGAGATGGGCGGGCTCAGGCATGTGCAGCAGCCCCAGGGCAGCAGGGTCCTCCCTGTGAGTGCAACATGCCCTAGGCCATGCTGAAGCTGTGTGGTCCAGGCCACGCGAGCTGCTGCCCAGCGCCCGAGAGGATCGCAGCCATGCCAGGGCCTTAGGCATAGCAATCTCCCAGGGCTTCTGGCAGAGGGCAGTGCCGCCATTGACAAATTGGTCCTGAGCACCGCCCTTGACTCCACCCTAACTCAACAAGCTAGAGACTTACACGCCTGCTTCCATGTTTCTCCCCAAGCTGTACATAGGCTCCTCCCTACCTTGCCCATTCAGAGCTGTAAACATTTGGTCCGTGCATGCTCCTCTTGTGCCCCTCTTTTATCTCTGGGATCATTACAACCCTCCAGGATGCTCCCTAGAGGCCTTGGCCCCAACAAGATATGGCAAATGGACGTCACTCATTTTTCTCCTTTTGGCAAGCTCAAGTATAT
>NW_008354281.1:7341819-7366710 GCF_000622305.1 Nannospalax galili
GAGGCTATGATTGTGTCTTTCCAGATAATCTTCCAGCCCCCATCTGGATCCTGGCCCAGAACATCAGAATTGCCTGTGACAGAAAACCTCCTTCCATAACCACTGACCCCAGAAATGGCAGCCCTGACCCTGGAGGAAGCAGCGCACCTCTCAACCACCAAGAGACCAATCTTGCAGACCACAAAAGCCACCAAACTGGGGAGACCTCGAACATCTCTCTCCGCAAACAGAGACATTAGCTAAGCTAAGTCCTCAATCCAGAGGAAAACCTTTGTCTGTGTTCCTTATTGTGTGTGCCATCATTACTGCTAACTCCTGATTTTTGGACCCTGCATTGTTAACGGTCTTGATAATTTTGTTAAAACTCGTATTTCTCTGGTTCAGTTATCTGCTGCCCTGCGTCTAGACCTTGCCAGGCATGTCTCTGCAAACAAGGACCTGCTGTTCCTTGCCCTTACCAACCTATAATAATAGAGATATAAAAATTAAGGCTTGAGCATAGGTGTAAAATCTTATGGAACAACCATGCAATGGACCTGAGACAATGGCCCGACTGCCGGAGCCATAGGAAACACCCTGTGATATATACTCCTGTTGGCAGACTGTGAGACCGATGCCTAGAACTTGCCACTCCCTAATCCCCATCATTACCTCAGATGGGATGACCCCGCTCCATCGGCTTTTATTGAATTCTTAGCCCCTTAAGAGGCGCCTCTGCTGGACCATACCAAGGAACCCTTCGAGGGCTGGTAGTCAATGACGGGTAAGATACCAAAAGATGGGACAACCTAAGACAGGCACAGTCCATAATGCTGGGTGACCCTTGAGGTGGGGACAACAATGCTGAGGCAAAGAACCTCGACTCCCACTAGTTGGCATGGAGTTGGCCCAGCTTGCTCTCGAGAGAACTCACCATCTTGAAGGATGGGGCCCACAATAAGGATCAATCCCTTGCCTACATACAGTCCCTGGACTGATATCAGTATATATTCTGAACTGTGCCTCACTCTTAGAAATGAAAAAATAGGGGGAGATGTTGTGGAAAATCTTGTGACTGATTTTGCTTTTTGCCTTACATACCTATCATGCTGGAATGCATTGCTTCTAATGGGGCATCTGGCCCTCTAGAGTGTAATAGGATACTAGTCTGCCATGTTAATAAGGGATCCCATATGCTGTGTTGTGACTGGACTATTTCCCATACATAAGCCTGTACTTTCTTGCAATAAAGCAGATCTGTGTCACTGAACCTGGTCTCCTGTGCCTGAATGCAGCGACGCTGATGCAGACTCCTCACCAGCCCTGGGGTCCAGACCAGATGACTGATCGAAGGAGCTAAGAGAGCAGGAGAGCGGCCATAGCCAGAGGAGAGCAGCCACAGCCGGCGACCACACCTTTTGTTTTTTGAACCATACAACAAGCTGTGGTTTTTATTACTTAGAAAAGCCTCATGGTTATTTCGCTTTCTGACTCTGTGCTTGTGCCTTCAACACTTTCACAACGATTTTCTGCTCCTCAATAAGGAAAGCATGCTTGATCCTGTCACGAAAACATTTACCACACATAGAACCACCATAGGCCCTGCTGACGTGTTTTTTTGTTTTAGACAATCTCATGAGGACTTTAGGCCTCACAGCTCAAACCCCTCAAAGTCTGCCTGGGCACACACCACATGCAGATTTTGATGCTTTCCCAACCTTCTTGGTGTAAAGGTAAACAATCCTGTTACCAGGGGTTCGGGACAGCCTAGTTTGGGCACCAGGTGTGGTCGCCGGCTGTGGCTGCTCTCCTCCGGCTATGGCTGCTCTCCTGCTCTCTTAGTTCCTTCAATCAGTCATCTGGTCTGGACCCCAGGGCTGGTGAGGAGTCCGCGCCAGCATCGCCTGTGCATTCAGGCACAGGAGACCAGGTTCAGTGACACAGATCTGCTTTATTGCAAGAAAGTATGGGCTTATATAAGGGTAATGGTCCAATCACAACACAGCATATGGGATCCCTTATTAACATGGCA
Organism: Nannospalax galili; assembly: GCF_000622305.1. NCBI lineage: Eukaryota > Metazoa > Chordata > Mammalia > Rodentia > Spalacidae > Nannospalax > Nannospalax galili. The sequence continues at coordinate 7,343,831 of NW_008354281.1, forward strand.
GACTAGTATCCTATTACACTCTAGGGGGCCAGATTCCCCATTAGAAGCAATGCATTCCAGCATGATAGGTATGTAAGGCAAAAGGCAAAATCAGTCACAAGATTTTCCACAACAACTAACGATTTCCACTCAGTGCAGGATTTGAGAGAAGTTAACAAGAGGGTAGAGGATATCCACCCTACAGTCCCCAATCCGTATACCCTGCTGAGCTCACTCTCTCCGGGGAGAAGGGTCTATACTGTTCTAGATCTCAAGGACGCCTTCTTTAGCCTGATCTTGGGCAAAGGAAAGTCAACCCATCTTTGCCTTTGAGTGGTGAGACCCAAACCAAGGGTTTAATGGACAACTCACTTGGATGCGACTGCCACAAGGGTTCAAGAACTTCCCCACGATCTTTGATGAGGCTCTACACCAGGACTTTCAGGAGTATTGGGCTTCGCACCTGGGGGTAAGCCTCCTACAGTATGTAGATGACCTGTTAATTGCCACTGAGGATGAGGACATTTGTCTTCAGGCCACCAGAGATTTGCTCCTGACCTTGGACCAATTGGGGTATGAGGTATCCACCAAGAAGGCTCAGCTCTGTGTCATAGAGGTAATGTACTTGGGGTACATATTAAGGGATGGGCAGAGGTGGCTGTCACCAGACAGAAAACAAGCCATTATGGGAATTCCAAGCCCAAGATCCACAGGCAATTGCGAGAGTTCTTGGGATCAGCAGGCTTCTGCCAGCTCTGGATACCCAGGTTCGCCAAGCTAGCAAAATCCTTGTATGAAGCCACTCGAGAAAATGAATCATCCTTCCAATGGACTGAGACTCAGGAGAGGGCCTTTCAAGAAATTAAGAAGGCTTTATTGCAGGCTCCGGCCTTGGCTCTGCCAGATATCCATAAGCCCTATCAGCTCTTTGTTGATGAACAAGTGGGAATAGCGAAGGGAGTCCTGACCCAAATGCTCAGGCCTTGGAAGAGACCTGTGGCTTACTCATCTAAAAAGCTTGATCCCCTGGCCTTGGGATGGCCAGGCTGCCTCAGAATTATCGCAGCCATGGCCTTATTGGTTAAGAATGCAGATAAGCTCATGCTGGGACAGCCCCTTATGGCCACCACCCCTCACTCGATTGAGGGGGTCCTTAAAAATCCCCCCGACCAATGGATGACAAATGCTCGGTTGACACATTATCAGGCCTTGCTCCTTACCACCCCCCTTCCCGGCATCCAGTTCCTCTCCAGCACCGCTCTCAATCCTGCCACTATGCTGTTCTTGAGGTTCTGCACGACTGCCTGGAGGTACTCTGCAGCTTACATGGGACTCGGGAAGACCTGACAGCTGTTCCATGGCCCCACCCAGACTTAATTCTGTTCATGGATGGAAGTAGCTTCATTAAGGAAGGAACCAGGTACGCGGGGGCAGTGGTCATCAGTCCACTGCGGACAGTGTGGGCCTCTTCCCTACCAGTTGGGACCTCTGCCCAGAGGGCTGAAATAATTGCCCTGACTCAGGCCTTAAAGCTAAGTAAAGACCAGACTGTTAACATTTTCACTGATAGCCATTATGCTTTCACTACAGCTCATGCCCATGGGGCTATATACAAGGAGAGGGGGATCCTGACAGCAGAAGGAAAGACTATCAAAAATAAACACGAGATCTTGGAACTCCTGGAGGCCATATGGTTACCAAAGAGACTGGCCATTGTCCATTGTCTGGGGCACCAAAAAGGGGATTCACTGGAGGCACAGGAAAACAGGAGAGTGGACCTAGCAGCCAGAGAAGCAGCCCTAACAGCCTCAAACCTACTGGTTATTCTGCCTGAACCCCTCTTGCCAGAAGAGCCCTCCTACTCAGCTCAGGGCAATCAAGATTTAACTTCCCTGGAAAATACCAAGATCCAGCATGGATGGAGATACACCTCTGATGGGAGGCTCATTCTACCACATAAGCTGGCAGAGGACTTAATATATAAACTTCACAAAGGGACTCAATTAGGAAAGAAAGTTACGGGAACTCCTGACTCTTGACTCCGTACCACATTTTCAATCTAACCAGAATGCTTGAGAGTTGTCTTTCCAGATGTTGCTCCTGCCAGGTTACTAATCCAAGAGGAAAAGTCATGCCCCCAGCCAGAAGGGAGGGGGCACTGTGCCTGGAGTCCATTGGGAGGTGGACTTCACTAAGGTAAAACCTGGCAGGTATGGCTATCTCCTAGTTTTTGTAGTTACATTTTCAGGATGGGTCGAAGCGTTTCCCACAAAGGGGGAAACTGCCTCAACGGTGGTTAAAAAGATCATCGATGAACTAATACCAAGGTATGGACTCCCCTCTATGATCAGGTCAGACAATGGACCAGCCTTCATCTCTAAGGTAACTCAAGAGTTAATTAAAACACTGGGGACTAATTGGAAGCTACATTGCACATACCACCCCCAGAGCTCAGGGCAAGTAGAGAGAATGAATTGGACCCTTAAAGAGACCTTGACCAAATTAACCCTAGAAACTGGTGATGACTGGACAGGCCTCCTACCTTTTGCCCTATACAGGGTCAGAAATACCCCATATACTCAAGGCCTAACACCTTATGAAATCATGTATGGCCGACCACCCCCTTTGCTTCCCAAGCTGCCTTCAGATGTGCTAATTGACTTGTCTGAATCCCAATTTCTTAAGTCCCCACAGGACTTACAGATTGCACAAGACGATGTTTTCCCCTTGCTGAGGCACGTCTACAAACTGCCATCAGCCCAACCACACAGATTCAAGCCAGGAGACCTTGTTTAGGTGAGATGGCACCACAAGGAGCCCCTTGGACCTCGATGGAAAGGGCCACACATCGTGATCCTCACCACCCCTACTGCAGTTAAGTTGGCCAGGGTCTGGACCTGGATACATCACTCGCATTTAAAGTCTGCATCAGAAGATTGGTCAGACCAAGTCGACAAGAGATGGAAGGTCACACGGGTAAAAGACAATCCTCTCAAGCTAAAAATCTCTGCCACACCACAACCCTTGTTGCTTTTTTATTTCTTTTATAGAGCCTTCCTTGGCTAACTCCCCTCATGGACTCCAAAATCTCACCTGGGTAGTTAGTAGCACATCCACTGGAAAGATAGTGAACATCTCCTCCCACCTGGGACCTCCAGTTTCCTGGTTCCCTAAGATTACATTTGACCTCTGCAACCTGCTTGAAGGAGCTTGGGAATCGTACACCCCATCAGGCACTGTAAATTATGCTTGCCAGTTTCCCCTCTGCTGAAAGAGGATGAAGGAGCACCGCTTCTATGTTTGCTCCGGTGACAATGGTGACCAAAGAAGTACTTGTGGGGGGCCAGGGGACTATTTCTGTGCTTCATGGAGCTGTGTGTCTACCGGATATATTAATTGGGCTGCCCCTGTCACTACCGACTTGATCCAGGTAACTGTGGTCCCAGGCCTAAGCCTTTGGCAAAACCCCAGATCAAGGCAATTCGAGGGACCCTGTTCCTCCTCTAGATGCAATCCTGTCTCCTTGAGCTTCACCCCGAAAGGAACTTAAAAACCTACAAAAATGGATTGATGGGCAAACTTGGGGCCTCAGGTTATACACCACAGGGACTGATCCAGGAATACTTTTTTCAGTCTGTCTTCAGGTGGGTCCAGTCTTGGGGACCCAGATGGGGCCAGCTCAGACAGTGTTATAGCCCATAGGATGACCAATAGCAGCCTTAACTATTTTTAAATCTGTTGAGAGGCCAGCTCTTAGCCATATTGTCCAACTGGATAAAACTGCTACTTTTCCCACACCTAGATCCACACCCCCAGAGATCCAACAAGTCCAAGAGCCCTTGCAGCCATCCCCTGGGCTTATGAATCTCCTAAATGCCACCTTTATTGCTTTAAATAATAATTCCCCTAACCTTACTATCCATTGCTGGTTTTGCATGGACACAAGCCCTCCCTTTTATGATGGGTTAGCTCTCCCAGGAAATTATGTTGTCACTTCTGACCCCACTGCCTGTAGAATCCCCCCACTTACAGGGAGAAGGGAGCTTACTCTCACCCAAGTGTATGGAAAAGGGCTATGCATGACTCCCTCACATAAAATTGTCCCCTTTTCTTACCAACATCTGTGTAACTCTGTTCAAGAGATAGGGGCTACTGCACCTAACCCATGTTTGGTGCCCCCCAACTCCATTTGGTGGGCCTGTACCTCTGGCTTAACTATGGGGATTTTTGTGTACTAGTGCAGCTGGTTCCCCATCTATATTATAGAATAGACATAGAAATGGAAACCAGAGTCTCAGAAGAGTCTAGACCTCATAGGTCCATAGGAACTACTGCAGTTGTCTACTCTACTCGGGGTCGGGGTAACCACTGCAACTGGTCTGGGGGCTTCAGCGCTAGTCCTCCAGGATAAAATTATCACCTTCTTAGACAGGCCATAGACTCAGACATACAATCATTAGAAACATCTATCCGCCACCTCGAAGACTCTCTATCCTCTTTAGCTGAGGTAACCTTACAAAATAGGAGAGGGCTGGATTTACTTTTTCTAGAAAAAGGAGGACTCTCTGTTGCCCTAGGGGAACAGTGCTGTTTCTATGTCAATCACTTGGGAGTTATAAAACAGTCTTTGGCTGAGGTCCGTAAAAGACTTAAGGAAAGAGAAAAGAACAACTAAATCAACAAAATTGGTACGAATCCCTATTTGACTGGCCCCCATGGTTAACAACTTTGATATCAGCAATAGTCAGACCTCTCCTCTTACTCCTATTAGCAGTCACCTGTGGCCCCTGTGTTCTTAATGCCTTTCTCAAATTCATCCGAGAATGGATACAGACAGTCCAACTGATGGTACTGCATTCGCAGTATACTCATTTAAATCGAGACCCCGAGCCTTACGACAATATAGAAATGGTTCCACCACCCTAAATGTGCCGTCTAACCACTTCTTTCCACTTCTGTAATTTGCTTATCTTAAAGAAAGATTTAACCTTGCCATAACTCTAGGGGGGAATGAAGAGCCAGAATGCTCTGACTCCATTTTGGCTAGCTTCTTTAGACAAGCCCAGACAAGCTCAGGCATATTGTACATGTAAAAGCCTTATAAGGTATGAACAAAAACTTCTAACTCTAAAAGATATTAGCACATTCCAATGCCCTGAAGACAGCCCCTATCAATCAAGACTTTCCCTGAACACAGGATATGGGGACATCCAATTATTTTAAAAAATGCTTGGTGCGCGTGGGTCTCTGTGGAGTGCCCCAATAAAAGCTCCTGCCTGCTATTGTTCAGGGCCAGGCTCCATCTTTGGCTAGTGAAGTCTGTGCCTGGCTAGGCACCATTTGGTTGTTGTCCTTTTTTTTACTTTAAATTCTTGAATAAACTTTTTGTATAATCTTTTTGGGTATCTGTGGGAATTATTCTTGATTCTCAAACCCTAACATAGACCAGGCTGCCCTCGAACTCACAAAGTGCTGGGATTAAAGGCATGCGCCACCAGGTCTGGCCTTTGAGTATGAATGTGTTGCCTGCATGTATCTAAGTGTACCTGTGTTGTGCAATGCCCATGGAGGTCAGAAGAGGGCATCAGAACTAGAGTTATGGATGGTTGTTAGCCACCATGTGGGTGCTTGGAATCGAACTCAGGTCCTCTGCAAAAGCAATTAGTGCTCTTAACTGCTGAGCCATCTCTCCAGCCCCATCCTCTCTTTTTTTTTCAAAAAAATTTTTAGGTATGTGAATGTTTTGCCTGCATGTATGTAAGTGCACCTATGTCATGCAGTGCCTGCAAAGATCAGAAGAGGGCATCTGATCCCCTGGAACTGGAGTTATGAACAGTTGTTAGCTGCCACATGGATGCTGGGAATTGAACCTGGGTCCTCTGGAAGAGCAGCCAGTGCGCTTAACCACAGAGTCATCTTTCCAGTCCCATTTTTTCATCCTTTTTTAAAAAAATTTTATTTATTGTTTTTATTTTCTATGTGTGTATTGCCTACATGTATGTAATTGTACCCATGTCATACAATGCCTGTGGAGGTCAGAAGAGGGCATCAGATCCCCTGGAACTGGAGTTACAGATGGTTGTTAGCCACCATATGAGTGCTGGGAACTGAATAACTCAGTCCTCTTCAGAGTAGCCAGTGCTCTTAATTGATGAACCATCTCTCCTTCTCCTCGGTCTCCCTGACCCCCCCCCCTTTTTTTGTCTTTTTTGAGACAGAGTCTCCCTCTAGCCCCAGCTAGCTTGGAACTTACTATGCAGACCAGGCTGGCCTCAAACTCACAGAGATCTGCCTGCCTCCGCCTCCTAAGTGTTGGAATTAAAAGCATGTACCACCATATACAGCTACCTCATCATCTCTTTTTTTGGGGGGGTCTTTTTGAGAAAGGGTCTCCCTGTAACCTCAACTGACCTGGAACTCATTATGTAGACCAGGCTGGCCTCAGTCTCATAGAGAACCAAGCCTACCTTTGCCTCCTGAGTGCTACCATGCCCTTCCTCATCCTCTTTTTTTAATGCTCCTTCTTCAAATATAACTCATTTTTCTTTTAGTTATTGATTTTTTAACTTAAAAATTATTTATTATTTTTATTTTATGTGTATGCATGTATTGCCTGCATGTAGGTAAGTGCATCTGTGTTATGCAATGCCAGCAGAGGTCAGAAAAGGCTGTTGGATCCCCTGGGACTGGAGTTATGGACAGTTGTTAGCTGCCATGTGGGTGCTGGGAGTCGAATCTAGGTCTTCTGCAAGAACAACCAGTGTTCTTAACTGCTGAGCCATCTCTCCAGCTCCAGTTATTGATTTTTTTTGTGTGTATCTCATACAGAACATCCCAAACAATCTTATTCATCATTATACCGCATCCCAAATGGTACCCTCCCATGGCCTCCTCCACCCCACTGAAGCCCACATACTCTGTCATCCCTGTTATTGTCCACTGTGTTGTCAGTGCCCCATGCCATTCCCTAATGCAAGTCCATCCACTGAGTCTAGTCAGCCTATCTAGAGTTCCTTGTCTTAGGAAGATCAGCTCTTCCTCATCTAGCAGCAATCAGTTGCCAACATTCCTTTAGATAAGATTGGTCTCTGCTGCTCATCCTCTCTTTAAAGAAAGATTTGTTTTATTGTTTTAAATTATGTGCCTGTATGTATGTGTGCACATGAGTACAGGTACCCTCAGAGGTCAGAGGTATCAGATCCCCTAGAGCTGTATTTATAAGTGTTTGTGAGCTGCCTGACATAGGTTCTGGGAACCACTCTCAGGTCCTCTGCAAGAGCAGTATGCACTCAACCACTGAGACATCTCTCTAGCCCCTCTTCATCTTCTTATAAAGTGCACTAATTCATCATGGGGCTCCACCCTCACAACCTCATCTAAACCTAATCATTACCCAAAGGCTCCACTTCCAAATGCTGTCACATTGTTGAGTAAGACTTCAACATATAGATTTGGGGAGACACATTTGGTTCATAGTAGGGTCATGGTCTGAGAAGAGTGTGACAGAAGTTGAGCTCAAAGATTGATGAATAACATTCATCCAGGTTGCTGCAGATGATGGTGCAATTATGTATCTATTGCTGTTTTTTCTGTGGGACTGGTAAGGTGTCATGAGGAAAGGGTGCTTTTTTTGTGAAATATCCAAACATACTCCGGTTTTGGTGAGAAATATTAAGATTGCACTATCCTATAGGACTTTCTGCAGGGATGAAAACGCCATGCTTCTAAACTGTCTGATATGGCAGCCATAGTGTTCATGGTGCTTGTGAACACTTAGATGTGTGCTGCTGGTCCCAGCCACTCAGGGGGCTGAGGCTGTGGCATCAACATGAACCCAGGAGTTTAACATCAACTGGGCAACATAGCAAGATTCACCCTGTAGCCCCAACTGGCCTGGAACTCGTTATGTAAACCAGGCTGGCCTCCAAGTAACAGACATCTGCCTGCCTCTGCCTCCTGAGTGCTGGGATTAAAAATGTGTGCCACCAGGCCTAGTTTTTTTTGTTTGTTTGTTTTTTTGTTGAGACAGGGTCTCCATGTAGCCCCAGCTGACCTGGAATTTACTATGGAGACCCCACTGGCCTCAATCTCACAGAAATCTCCCTGCCTCTGCCTCCTAAGTATTGGCTAAATAGCCAGTTGTGGCTGGTGGCTGTTATATTGAACATATACCTCTCAGACAAGAAAATGAAAGGTCAAAAATGCCTGATGCATGGACTGGAGAGATGGTTCAGCAGTTAAGAGCACTTAAGAGCACTGTCTGCTCTTGCAGAAGATCTGGGTTCGGTTCCCAGCACCCATGTGATGGCTCACAACTGTCTGTAACCGCAGCCCTCTTCTGGCCATTATGGGTATTGCATGACACAGGTGCACTTACATGCAGGATACTCATACACAGACAAAAAAGAAACAAAAACTAAAAACTGTCTAATGCAGGATTTACCCACTGTAAATATGGGTTCTATTAATGATTCAGAGCCTCCTATTCAGCTGCACTCCTTGTTGGGGGGGGTGAGGGGTAGGACAGGGATCCAAGATGATGGAAAAGGTGGCATAGGCTGTGGGAAAGCCAGGGATTATGAGAAATGCCCAGGTAGCCTGGACGAAAGAAGGAAGGCATGTCCTGTCCAATTTTCTGGGCTTCCCTCCTTAGCACCCCTATGATATATTTATTTTTTTTGTGTGTGTTTATGTGTGGAGGCATCTGTATGTGCCAGGGTGTACATGCTATGTATGTATGTTTATGTATGTGGAGAGGTCAGAGGACAAATGGCAGGGGTCAATTCTTTCTACCACATGGGTGCCCGAGATGGAATTGAAATGACTGGCTTCGTGGCAAGCACTTTAAAACATTTTTTAATTTATTATTTTTATTTTATGTGTATGCATGTATTGCCTGTATGAAGGTAAATGCACCCATGTCGTGCAATGCCCTCAGAGGTCAGAAGAGGCTGTCAGATCCTCTGGGACTGGAGTTACAGACAGTTGTTAGCTGCCATGTGGGTGCTAGGATTTGAACCTGGGTCTTCTTCAAGAACAACCAGTGCTTTTAACTGCTGAGCCATCTCTCCAGCCCCCATGGCAAGAACTTTTACCTGCTGAGCTATCTTGTGGGCCTTAATTTATTTCATTATTTATTTTGTATGTGCATGTGCATATGCATGTGTGTGTGCAGGCATATGTGTGCCACAGTGCACATATGGAAGTCAGAGGATGACTTTCCAGAGTTGGTTCTCTCCTTCCACTGGGGGTTTGGGGATTGAACTCAGGTAGTCAGGGTTACAAGGCAAGCACTTATCCCCACTGAGTCATCAGGCTGGACCACCTGTAGCATCATTTATTGAAGGGACCCAGAGACATCCCTGTTGTGGGAATGTAGGCCTTAATGCCATTGGTCATCATTTCTCTGCTTCTGTGGGCTGATGGGAAGTGGGCTCATGGAGGCTTGTAGAAGTACTCCATTCCAGCTGGGCATGACAGTTTGTTGTCTCAACTGTCAGCTTGTTGGACATGCACAGTCTTGCTGGGCTTAGGGTACATACCTGCAATCCCAGCACTCAGGAGGCTGAAGTTGGAAAACTGAGAGTTCCAGGCCAGCTTGTGCTACATAGCAAGACCCTGTTCAAGAAAGAACAGGGGCTGGGGAGGTAGCTCAGTCTGTAAAGTGCTTCTTTGTAACCTGATCCCATGTGATCCAGGCTCACAGACGAAGGTGAGATGCCCTGAGCTGGACCAATTGCCTGGCATTGATTTAAGGCATTTGTGTTGAATTAATTAGAAGGGCTGAAGTGACCTTGCTGTTTCTGAATATTGTTGGCTTCGCTGCCCTGGAGGACCATCCTCTGAAACATATATCTGCCAAAGGGTCTCAGCCCTGCCACTTGCGCAGAATCACTTCCCTGCAAAGGATGTCCTGCCAGGCAAGAGCCCACCCCCCACCCCCTGCAATGAGTTCTGAGTCCCTGATCTGAGGGGAAGAGACACTCTGAACAAGAATCTCCTTTCAAGGCCAGCTCTGTAGCTTGGCACTGCCCTCCTACCAGGCTTGAGGGGCCTCCCCTGCCCCATGGGGAATGGTGGAGTGGCCTCTATTCTGGTCCACTGCTTCCAAGTCTGAAAAGGAGGTTGGCTTCTCAGACTGCACTGAAGACAGCCAGCAACCTGTGGCTGGTAGTAGAGTGTTAACCTGCTCTCAAAGCTCATAAGAAACACCTGTGGCTACAGTGTGGCTCACTGGTAGAGCATTCACAAGGCCCTAGGTTCCACCACCAGCACTACACAAACAAAGCCAAAAAAGCCCTCAGCACCAAACCACCCATTATCTCATAACTAGAGAGTGGCAAAAATGCAACATTTAGAGCCAGCAAGATAGTTCAGTGGGTAAAAGCATTTGCCTAGCAAGCCTGGTGACCAGAGTCTATTTCCTTTCCGGAACCAAAGGTGGAAGGAGAGAATAGATTATATAAAGTTGTCCTCTAACTTCTACATTTATGCTGTGGCATGTGTATGCCCTGTCGTATCAGGACTCAGGAGGCAGATGCAGGCAGAGCTCTGAAAAATCCAGGCCAGACTGATCTACATAGCAAGTTCCAGGCCAGCTGGGCTACAGGGAGATCCTGTCTCAAAAAAAATGTAGTGCTTAAAAATAATAATATATTTGGGGGTGATAAGTACAATTACAATGATATATATGGATGAAAATACCATAACAGAACACTAAAAAATAAAATAGCAGGGCATGGTGATACATTCCTTTAATCTCAGCACCCAGGTGATACATTCCTTTAATCTCAGCACCCACGAGGCAGAGACAGGTGGATCTCTATGACACTGAGACTAGCCTGGTCCACACAGAAAGGTTTAGGCCATCTGGAGCTCTAAGGAGACCCTGTTTCAAAAATAATAAAATAAAATAAAATAAAATAAAGGTAACATTCCTAAGAGATTTCTAATCTAATCTAATTTCTAATCTTGGCCTGGAGCTGCTATTCCCCAGCTCAAGATCTTGATTTTGGCTCAGGTCAGACACGATCATGTTTTGTGTTTGTCTTGATCTTCATAGTTGCCATGACCTTGGCTGATGTTGGTATTCTATGAAATCATTTATGTTCAAAACAGGTCACCCTGAACCAGGCCAGCTCCTGGTTGCAGGACTGCTTTGCTCTTTCTTGGCAGCCTGGGTAACCTTGTGCAACTTGGTAGGCAGGGGAGACAGCCCAGTACTTGGAGTCCCTTGGGACACTAATGATGAAGGCTGCCTAGTTTTGTGGCCTGCAGAATAGCTCTGCTCAAGCCTTTCCCATGGAGGAGGCTGGGTGCACCAGTGTGTGTGTGTGTGTGTGTGTGTGTGTGTGTGTGTGTGTGTTTGGATTGGATGGAGATGGGTGTTGCTCAAGCCCTCCCCTCAGGGTCCAGATGGTGAGCAGCATGGCTGGCTTATAAATCTGGGTGGAGGCTTCCTGAACACCTGCTTGGTGGGGCTTCTAGGCAAGAGGCTGAGGCATGGCTTAGAACTTGCTTCTCAACCTAGTCCTTTCCTGGAGTCACCTGAGTTCCTTTTGACAACCTCCAACTCTAGCCACTTGGAGCAATCAAATCAGGGTCAGGATCTCCAGGTTGTGTGGAGGGTAGATAAGCACTTCCCTGTGTCAGTCCCATTTTCATGCTTGGTTATTCTCCCATACCCCTTCCTTCCTGTCTCATTTGCACAGTCTCCAGGCCAGAGCAGCATCAGGCCTTCTAGACCTCCCCTGAATCATCTCTTTCCTCCACATTCTCTATTAAACTTCTTTTGGAAAGAAAAATTGAGGTCACTGGTCCTGTGCCCAGGCTGCATACCGTAATCACCAGGGGAGCTTTAAAGAGTGTTTGCCATGTCTGGGCCCCATCTGCAGTATCTGACCCACAGTGCTGAGGCTGGGGCCCGGGCAGGGATATTTTAAAATTTCTCTGGGGATTTTCCTGAGTAGGTAGGGTACAGAATCCCAGCTTTAGGTAACTGTAACTCCCCCAGCAGGGCTAGTAAAAGAGCTGGCCCTGTCACCCAGAGCGGCTGCTCTAGGTCAGTGTCACAAAGGAGAGGAGACTGTCCCCCTTACTTGGTCACAGAAGATCCTGTAGCTGTCCGTTTACATAAGGGCAGTCAAGAGTGTGTGTGTGTGTGTGTGTGTGTGTGTGTGAGAGAGAGAGAGAGAGAGAGAGAGAGAGAGAGAGAGAATTTGTCAGGTAGCATGCTGGTCCCTGGTGTTAAGGGGGTCTTGGCAGAGGAGAAGGGGAGAGAGATGGGAATTATAGTCCAGCTTTATCCTAAAATACTCAAGGGGACTCAAGCCAAGATCTGGCCCCTGCAGACGCAAAGCAGTGTCAGCTCCATTAAGCTCTAGTAAGACTCCTACAAAGCTCAGTTGAGTTAAGCGGGCTGTAAAGATGCTGTGCAGCCCACCCAGACCCCACCTTGAGGACCTAGGCCCACCTCCAGGAGTGTTGCCTGCTGACTGCTCACACCAGAGCACCTTCCTGGGAACTGCCTGGTCTAGTGTTGTATGCCACCAATCCCCTGCCCCAACCACCCGCACATCATGGCTGGAGAATAAGAGATGCAGAGGCTGAGGCTGTGGCCTTATTTTAGGGACATGCCAGCTTCAGAGAAGCCCCTAGGGTCAGCTGAGGTTTCCATACTAATTTGGGTTGCTGAACTGAGCATGTAGTGGAGCATGCTCAGTCCCTTGTGACAATTATAGCAAAAGCTGCCCTGCTGTGCACCCCCCAGAGCATTCCACTTAAGTCCCTTCCCAGGAGGAAGTCTGGGTGTGCTAGTCTGCACCCCACTTCCTTCACTCCCTTCAACTCAAACCAGTCCTGTTTCTAGAGTACCTGTGTTACAGAGAGACCCTAAATATATGTGTGGGTGAAGAATGAACAGGACCGGCAAGGACTAGCTGTGACATAGGGCTGCATTGCAGCAGGTTTGGGGTCTCATGAAACATTTGTAGGTTCAGAGGACACAGCAACTGCAGACTTGATACTATCACTGTCTTCTTGAAAATCTCTCTGTTGGTAGGCCTTGGTGGTATGTGCCTATAAACCCAGCTTCTCAGGAGACTGAGGGAGGAGGATCACATGTTTGAGACCAACCTGGGTGACACAGTGAGATCCTAAAAAAAAAAAACAAAAAACTAAACAAAACAAAAACTCATTGGCTCCCTTCTGTCTGTTGGATAACTTGTGGGTTCCTCAGTATGACTTATGAGGCCTTTTGTCAGCGTGGTCAGATGGTAGCCACCTTGTCTCCTAAGCACTTTGTGTAACTGAAACTATGTGCAGTTTCTCTCTCTCTCTCTCTCTCTCTCTCTCTCTCTCTCTCTCTCTCTCTCTCTCCACACATACACACACACACACACATTCTCAATGGTCATTCCTCAGGCACTGCACACCTAATTTTTTTGGCCTTTTTGTTTTGTTTCATTTTGTTTTGTTTTTTGAGACAGGGTCTCCCCGGTAGCCCCAGCTGACCCAGAACTCACTATGTAGACCAGGCTGGCCTCTCCCCTATGTAGGGAAGAATGACCTTGAAAAAAAATATTTTTTTTGGCTTTTTGATACAGGGTCTCCCTGCAGCCTCAGCTGACCTGGAACTCACAGAGAGCAGGCTAGCCTCAGTCTCACAGAGATCCTCCTGCCTCTACCTCCCAAATGCTGAGATTACAGACATACACCACCACACTTGGTTTTATACCCAGGGATTGACCCCAAGGTTTTGTGCACTATAGGCAAGCACTCTATCACGTGAGCCTATGTGCAATTTTGCCACCCCCCGCCCCTGGCTGTCTTGCAGCTCTGCCAGCATACAAGCTCTCAAGGTTCCCCAGAAGCCCACCCCCAAATGGGCATAGTGGTGCACATCTTTAATCCCAGCATTTGGGAGGCAGAGGCAGATAGCTCTCTAAGATCTAGGCCAGGCTGCTCTACATAGCAAGTTGCAGGTCAGCTGGGCTACAAAAAAAAAAAAGAAAAAAGAAAAAAAGGAAGCCCTTTCCCTCTTCAGAAGTCCTTCATTCAGGGTCACTTACTTCTTCTTTTCTTTTCTTTTTCTTTTCTTTTTTTTTTTTTTTTTTTTTTGTTTTTTTGTCTTTCTGTTTATTCTAGGCTAGCCTCAAGCTCACTTTGCAGCCCATGCTGGCCTGGACTGACATCACTTTCCTGCTTCAGCCTCCCAAGTCCTGGGACTGTAAGTGTGAGCCACCATGTCTGGCACAAACACATTTTGATTTCAAACACATATGAGATATAATTTAATTTTTGATAATGCCTGAGCTTACTAACTGTCTCACATTTACTTATTTATTTCTCTTTTCTGTCATACTCTTCCTGCCTGGGATTCCCAAGATGGCCAAATGGAACTAGAGCTTTGTCCTGTGGGTGCAGGGACAGTAGATCATCCAACCCCGTCTGAGAGGAGTGAGTGTTTTTAACTTCGGGTGCTCGCAGGAAGATCATACCTCCTGTGAACTAGAAAAGGTGAAGTCTCCCAGCTTCTCTATGTAGCAGGCTAGCCTTGAACTCACAGAGATCCACTTGCTTCTGCCTCCCGAGTTCTGGGATTAAAGGCATATGCCACCATGCCCAGCCTACATCGTTCCTTCTTGAAGTTGGCTATCACCCTCCCTGCCCCTGGTATATTCTGTAAGTCCAGAGTTTGTTCATTTGCCCTCTGGGTCCAGTAGAACGGTCAGCTCCTGATGAATCTTGGCTGACTGGAAAGGAGGTGGGCTTTGGATTAAAGACTACTGGAGTTCTGGGATTAAAGGCATATGCCACCATGCCCAGCCTACATCGTTCCTTCTTGAAGTTGGCTATCACCCTCCCTGCCCCTGGTATATTCTGTAAGTCCAGAGTTTGTTCATTTGCCCTCTGGGTCCAGTAGAACGGTCAGCTCCTGATGAATCTTGGCTGACTGGAAAGGAGGTGGGCTTTGGATTAAAGACTACTGGAGGCCCAACCTTGCCTTAACTTTCTCCCTATGTGATCTGTGCAAAGTATGTAACCTCTTGGCCTCTTTTTAAAAATTACATTTATTTATTTATATGGGGGGTGCGTTCAAGTGTACCACCTATAGTCTCACTCATGGTGTGCATGTGGAGGTCAGAGAACAGCTTGTAGGAGTCAGGTCTCTCCTACCATATGTGTCCCCAGGATGGAACTCAGCTCATCAGGACTGGTGGTAACCCTTTATCCACCTCCAAGGCCCCTCTTGGGCTCATTTGTAAAGAAAGGGAATACTGTATCCTCTGTGATGGTGAATCTTGATTGTCAACTTGATGGGACTTAGCGTCCCCTTGGAAACAAATCTCTGGGCATGTCTGGATGGATTATCTGGACTAGGTTAATCAAGGTGGGAAGAGCCACTCTAGATGTGGGCAGAGCTAAGGGGCCCCAGACTGAGTACAAATAAAGCCAAAGATGAAGGGATGGCTCAGCTGCTAAGAGTGCTCGCTGCTCTTTCAAAAGGGTTGGGTTTGGTTCCCAGAACCCACATTGGGTGGCTCAAGAGCTGTAACTCCAGCTCTAGGGGATCCAAGGCTCTCTTCTAGTCTCCATAGGCATCTACACACACTGGGCATATACACATGTGTGCAAATAAGTAAAAATTAAGTCTTACAAATAAAAGTACAGACAGGAAACCAGGCATCAGTGACAGTGGTGCCACTGGACTGCAGCTGGGGTAGAAGAGAGAGCCAGCTCATGGAGTAGCTGCTCACCAGGGCAATAAAGAGCCCAGGCCACACACTGCAAGACTGTTTGAGGGGCTAAGTGTGCATACAGTGCATGTACATTTATGCATGTGTATATGTGCATATATGTAGGTGTGTGAATACGCACGTGTGTATGTATGTGTGTGTGCATGTATGTGTGTTCTGTATGTATGTGTGCCATGTAAGTGTACATGTGAGCATGCATATATGTATGCATACATATATGTGAGCACAAATATGTGTGTATGTGTGCACATATGTGTAGGTGTGGGTGTTTGTGTGTCTATATGTATGTATGTGTATACATATGTATGTGTGTATGTACGTATGTGTTGTGTGTATGTATGTGTTAGGGAGGAAGATGCTCCTTAGCACTGGCTTCTTACTATCAAGTGGTAATGTAGACCCAGGCTTAGCTGTGTTCTGAAGAAACAGGATTTTTAAATGAAATCTCCCAGTTTCCAGTTATATATAGAGAGATCTATATATTCATATATATATGAATATGTGTATATATGTATGGATATCTGAATGCTTCCATTCTCTGTTTTTTTTATAAAAGATTTTACACAGAATACAGATGAAGGAGGGGTACTGAGCTTCTGTGCCCTCTCTGGTCTTTCACCCTCCAAGAGGCTCTGTTGTTCAGCCATTTGGAAGCACTCTGAAACTTGTCCTTCTTTTAGAAATGTTTTTATGAGCATATGTGGATCATTCATAATAATGCATTTTATTGTGACACTTTCACACATGTACATAATCTATTTCAATCCTTTCTTGCTCCCCTCTCACTCCTACTAATCCCATCCTCTTCCTCTTCTAAACTAGCCCCCTTCTACTTTCCTGTGTGTGTGTCCATCCCGATGAGTTTCATTAGGGTTATTTACAGGAGCATGAGCACTTGACCAGTGGCAGCTACGCTACTGAAGAAAATGTTTCTCCCTCTCCCATCAACCTTTAATTGTATCAATCCCTAGAGAGGAGTAGGGTCTCATATCCCTCCTCTGTTCTATGATGGTGCTGATGGGTACAATCTTGTGAAGATCTTGGGATCACAGCTGGGAGTTCAAGAATGCAATAGCCACATCATGCTTAGAAATCAGTGTTCCACACCTCACTCATGTCTTCTGGTCCTGACATTCTTTCCATACCTTCTGAGATGTTCCTTGGGCCTCAGAGGGGGTGGTACAGATGCCTTGTTTATAGCTGGGCATTCAGTAGTCATTTATTCTCAGTATTTTGACCATTTATGAGCCTTTCAGTTGTCACTGATCATGGTCGAAAGAAGCTTCTCTGACCAAGTCTGGCAGCTGCACTATTCTATGGGCAAAAATATAGTTCGAAGGCAGTTTAATAGGCATACCATGTCCATTTAACAAAACAACAGCAGTAGCTTCCCCACTAGGGCCTATGACCTCTCCAGACATATTTTGACCAGGTTTACAGTACCATATGTGAGTTCCCTCCTGTGAAATGGGCATCAAATCCAATCAGAAAGTGGTTGGCTGCCCTGATAACAGACTTGTCACTATTGCACAGTGTGCTTATCTTGCCTGGCCTTCAGTGGTGATATTCTAAAAGCATCATCTGGGGCCAGTTTTGGTGAGCTGGCTGCTAGCTTGCAATTCTGACTCAAGGGATGTTTCTCAGATGGGGAGGTTTTATCATGGCATCAGAATTTTGCTCACAGGTCTGTACATCTGCCTGTCACAACCTTCCTACTTCCCTTCTTGTTAGATGAGCTGATGCACATTGGCGCTTGGGAAGCACCAACCCCAACTGAAAGGAAAACAGCTTCCTACCTCTGAATGGCTGAGCAGGTAGGATTACCTTCCCTGTTTGTGCTCGCCTTAGTATCCCCTGGTCTGGTCCCAATTTCTCAGGGCAAATGGGCTTGTGGAGCACACATCCCTGTATGCTAGAGACAGGGTGAGGTAGAGAGTGCCCCGCCCCCAAGGCTTTGCTCTACTCCATAGTCCACATGGTAAGACTCCCAGCCCAGTGGCTTTTACCCTAGTGGGCAGTGGACTGCTTCTCTCATGCCTGTTCTTTCCTGGTGAATTTATCTGGATGGCAATGTAGGTTGGGAAGCTGGTCCAAATAGATTCAAGTTCTATGAAAAGGTTTGCAGATAGCCTGGGTACTGACAGACAGTGTTAAGCAATATGTTTGCAGGTCTCTTGCTTTATTGTCACAATTGTGGTTAAAACTAGTAGGGCTCTGGCAGAGCCTGCAGGGTTTTCTAATATCAGGAGAGTTCGTTCCACGGCCCCCACAGGCACTTCACTTGTTGGTTCTAACTCAACATATACAATTCCCTTGGTTCAAGGACTCCAGATAGGCTCCTTCCCCTCATGGTCTCTGCCAGCACTTACAAGCACTGAGGTCTATGGCACAGACAGCCAAATAGAGGACTGCAGAAACTGGGAGTTCATCTTTATAGGAGTAATCATCAAAACAATTCATTTTAGGGCTCAGTGGATTAAAGCATTTGCCACCAATCTTGACAACCTGAGTTTAAACCCCTGAACCCACATGGTAGGAGAGAACTGACTTCCACAAATTGTCCTCTGACTTCCATATGCACACCACCATGTGCATACAATAAATAAATGAATGTAATTAAAAAAAAATACGAGCCAGGTATGGTGGTGCACGTCTTTAATCCCAGCACTTGGGAGGCAGAGGCAGGCAGATCTCTGTGAGTTCAAGCCCAGCCTGGTCTAATAGTGAGCTCCAGGCCAGCTGAGGCTACAGGAAAGCCCTGTCTCAAAAAAAAAAAGACAAAACAAAAACAACCCCCCCCAAAAAAAAACCTCCACATACAGAACAAGGGTTGGAGAAATGATTCAGTAATTAAGAGTGCTTGCTGCTCCTCCAGAGGACCTGAGTTCAGTTCCTAGCACCCACATCAGGTGGCTCACGACTGCTTGCGACTTCAGTTCCAGGGGATCTGATGTCCTCTCTGACCTCTCAGACACTCTCATGCACATGGCAAACACACACACATATACACATATTTAGACATAAATAAAAATAAAAGCCGGGTGTGGTAGTGCACACCTTTAATCTGAGCATTCAGGAGGTACAGGCAAGTGGATCTCTGTGAGTTGGAGGCCAGCCTGGTCTACAGCCTGGTCTACCTAGTGAGTTCCAGACCAGCCAGGGATACATAGTGAGACCCTGTCTCAATGAAACAAAATACAATAAAATAATTTTTTAAAAAATGTTTAAACGGAGAGATGGCTTAGCAGTTACGAACACACTGGTTGCTCTTGCAGAGGACCTGGGTTCGATTCCCAGCACCCACATGGTGGCTAACAACCATCCATAACTCCAGTTCCAGGGGATCTGATGCCCTCTTTTGACCTCCAAGGGTATGACAGGGGTGCATTTATATATACCCAGCCAATACACTCATACACATAAAAATAAAATAAATTTTTAAAAATTGTTAAAACAAAAACAAAAACAGAGCTGGGTGTGGTGGCGCATGCCTTTAGTCCCAGCACTCAGGAGGCAGAGACAGGCAGATCTCTGTGAGTTCAAGGCCAGCCTGGTCTACATAGTGAGTTCCAGGCCAGCTGGGGCTACTAGGAGACCCTGTCTAAAAAAAAACCAAAAGAAAAAAAAGATCCATCCATTCTCCCACAAGCCTCCAAACACATATTACAGTGGAAGAAAGAACTTTGGTTAATTTCCCTAATAGGAAATAACAAGGAACAAATTAATATGCTGTGTTTCTGTGCCCATCTCTATGCCTAAAGGGTCCATTTAAGTAAGTCTTCTGCCTCGATTAATCTGAGCAAATAATTTCAGTTGTTAAGAACCATAATCAACATAAAATATAACTGCTATAAGGCTTATAGTAATCTTAGTATCTATAATAAAATGCAAAATTTAGTAGAGATTATGGGTAATAATAGCAAAAGCTAATGTTTATGGAGCACTAACTATAGGCCAGGCATAGTAGTAAAGTGCTTTACTCGGATTATTTCACTTAATCTTTACAATTTTATGAGAGTTAATCCTCAGAACTACTCAACCAGAAAAGAAACATTACTGTTTTATAAGCAGAGAACTGAACCTGAGAGGGTTTGAAGTGCCAGATGGTGCACATGGCTTAAAACTTTGACTCCTGTGAGAAAGTATTGTCACAGTTTGATACACGAGGGAGGGGAAGTGTTAGGAGTTAAGTAAAACCAACATCCTATCGCCATTAGGTAGAGGAGACAGGATTCGTTTGTTTGTTTAGTGTTTGTTTCTTTAAAGACAAAGTCTCATGTAGTTCAGCCTGGACTCAAACTCATTATATAGCTGAGGATGACTTCCAGCTCCTGATCCTCCTGCTTCCAATTCCCAAGTGCTGGGATTATAGGCCTGGGGAAGAGGTAGGATTTAAATCCAGAAAGATGATGCTCTAAAACCATCCTTTGAGTTTTATTAGCCATGTTCAACCCAACAAAACTCAGTTACATGCACCTATGTTCATTGTGTCAGTGTGTGTGTAGAAGCAGAGCCTCTATACCCATCAGCGGGGCAAGGTCAGGCAAGCTGGGGTTCTTGCATTCTAGAAGTTACATGCAAGCATTAGGAGAAACAAGGTAGATTTTGTGTTTGCTGATGTGGAAAGACACGCATGATTCAGTTAAGTGAAGAAGTATACGCACAGTACAACACTTTTTAAAACTACAGATGCAGTAGTAGACCATTTGCCTAGCATAGACATGACCTTGAGTTCAACCCCCAGCACCGTGAAACAGAAACAAACACTATGGCATGCATTATAGCCCCTACCTGGGGCACAACTATACTTGGCAATTTGAGAAGATTTTTAAATATTTTTATTCTTTGGTTATTTTTAAAAATTATGTGTCTAAGCTGGGTGTGGTAGTGCATGCCTTTAATCTCAGCTCTTGGGAGGCAGAGGCAGGCAAATGTTTGTGAGTTCAAGCCCAGCCTGGTTTACATAGCAAGTTCCAGGCCATTTGGGGCTACAGAGAGATCCTGTCTCAAAAAGACAAAAAAAAAAAAAAAGTGTCTGTATAGGGGTATGTGCACGTGGGTTCAGGTTCCTGTGGAGACCAAAGGTGTCAGATTCACCTGGAGCTGGAATTAGGGGCAGTTGTGAGCTTCCTGACATCAGTGCTGGGAAGCCAACTTGGGTCCTCTACAAGAGGAGTACATGCCATCTCTCCAGCCCTTGGGGAGAGTTAATAAAAGGAATAGTTAAAGCCAGGCATGATGGCTCACGCCTTTAGTCCTAGCACTCTAGAGGCAGAGGCAGGTGGATCTCTGTGAGTTCAAGAGCAACTTAATCTACATAGTGAGTTTCAGGCCACCTGGGGCTATAGGGAGTCCCTGTCTCAAAAAGACATAAATTAAATAAATAAATAAATAAATAAATAAATAAATAAATAAATTGAATAGTCATAGATTTGTGGGCTGGATATAGGGAACCCACAGGCACAGTGTAGGACCACAAGACTCCATTTTCAAATGCTGGAACATAAGAGTATGTAGAGGGACATCCTCACAGTGCTGAGCCTCTCAGTAGAGGGGTACATTCACTCATGGGACAGGGAAGGAGATGGGGAGACCAATAACCTTCCTCCCTCCCTGTCTTCTTCTCTTCCCCCCACCACTGCCCGATATTCTCCATTTACCAAACCAACCTGGAGGCCAGAAGGCAAAGGATCCAATTGATGTAGTCAGCCTCCCTGGGCACAGCTTGGCTGGGGTGAGGGTGAAGAGAAAGTTCCCTCCATCCCCACCGGGCACCTACATGACGTGAAACTGGAGGATCCCAGCCCTCCTCTTTCTGTCACTCTCCCTACCAGACCCAAAGGCCGAGTGTCTGCTCTTCTTCCCAGAGGGGAAGAGCACATGGTCTGAGATGTGCAAACTGGGGCTGGGTCTAGTCAGAGGAGCTCAGAGCCTAACAGATGACTGGCTTTTAATGTCACTATGTCTAGAACATATGCCACTGGGACTTTAGGCATAGTTTTTTGAAATTAGCAGCTATACAAAAGACAATGAATGGGGCAGGGGGTGGGGGATGGGAATGAAAGGGACCAGGATCTCACAATTCCTTTTGGAGGCATGCCCCTAATGGCCTAAGGACCTTCTTTTAGGCCCAACATCCTACGGATTTCACCACTGTCTATTAGCACCAGTCCGAGACCCAGAGCTAACACATGGGCCTTTCTTTGGGAGACACATCCAAACTCTATCATCTCTGAGCCTGAGTGAGCCTGTGAAATTGCCTTCATCAATCAAGTGCTATGCTAGAGAGATGGTGGGTGACTTCTGAGCTGCAATCTAGCAGGTAGTATGAACTCCATTTCCTGTCTGCATTTGTAACTTCAGAGCCCTAACCAATGGGAAAAAAGGCTGAGTTCCCAAAGCCACCTTGTGGCGGAGACCACTGGAGAGGCCACAAGAGATGCTCAGGGAGCCCCAGTGGCACAGGCGGCATGGCTTGTGAATGCAGAGTCCTTCAAGGTGAACCCCAAGGCCAGCCCTCGGGGACCACAATCCCACAAGAGACTCCCAGCTGCCATCACCCTGACCAATACCCCCAAGTCCAGGTCTCATAGTCTGTAAGAAATAATGAGCAATGTTTTCTTTTTTCAATATTTTAAATTGTGTGTGTGAGATGTGTTTGTGAGTGTGGGTGTGTGGGTGTGCCACAGGACACATTGTAGAGGTCATAGTACAACTCATGGGAGTCAGTTCTCTCCTTCTATCTTGTTTTGTTGGGGTTTTTTTTTGAAAAATATTCTTGTATTTATTCTTTGACAGTTTCTTTAGCTATGTACAACATACATTGACTGATCAGTCCTCAACTTGTCCCTCCTACTCCTTGCTCACCTCTCAACCATGTCTTCCTCACACCTTCATGGCCTCTATTTTTTGTAACCCACTCAGTCCAATTAGTGCTGCCTGCTGGGCTGTTGACTGATCTTCCACTTTGTTTCTGAGGCAGGGTAGCTCTTGTTTCTGCTGTGTAGTATACTCCAGGCTAACCCGCCTGCAAGCTTCCAGGCACTTCTTCCATCACCACCTGTCTCTACCTCCCATCTCACTACAGAATGCACCACCACCTCTCTCTCTCTCTCTCTCTCTCTCTCTCTCTCTCTCTCTCTC
>NW_008354281.1:7366724-7368163 GCF_000622305.1 Nannospalax galili
TCTGCCCAGCTGGCCTGGAACTTGCTATGTAGACCAGGTTGGCCTCGAATTCACAAAGATCTGCCGCCTACACTTGCCCACGATAACAATGTCACCTATCTGCATGTCCCTGAAATGGGGACAGATGCACAAACATATTGTGGAATTTCTTGAACCGATTACACTTTCGGATATAGCGGAAGTAGTCTTAGCAGATGATGATTGTCCTCTGCATCTTAATCTTGATCACCACTCAAGACAGCATCTGACCCTGGGCGGAGACATTACCATTGAAGGGATATTTCTTGTCTATGTAAGTGCCCTCAATGGCCTCTTTGGGTGTCTTGAAGCCTGGACCAATGTTCTTGTAGTATTGGGGGAGGAGTTTCCCTTGCCATTTTCTCCCAGCAAGACCCTCTTCTTGTTTTGAAAGATGGTGGGCTGCTTTTGGTAAGCACGCTTCATCTGACTGTCCACCATCTTCCCAGCAGCCTGCAGAAAAGCCTGGCTCTGTTTTAAAAAATATATATTTTATTTATTTTTATTTTATGTGTATGAGTGTTCTGCCTGACTGTATATATGTGTACCACATGTGTCCCTGGTATCAGTGGAGGCCAGAAGAGGACATCAGATCTTTTGGAATTGTAGTTACAGATAGTTGTAAGCTACCATGTGCATGCTGGAATGTGAACCTGGGTTCTCTGCAAGAGCAGTAAGTGCTCTTAACCACTGAGCCATCTCTCCAGCCCCACTCTCAATCCCCTACTTTTAAAATGTGGGTTCCAGGGATCAAACTCAAGTCAGGCTTGCATGGCAAGTGCTTTTAACTGCTAAGCCATGCCATTGGCCCAATATTCTTGCAAGTTTTGGGGTGCTATGGTTTTCATGAAGTGTCCAACACAAAGTAGAAAGAGGCATGAATATTGATTTCCAGTAGGGATCCTGAAGTTGGATGGACACTGTCATTTTATTTATTATTTTTAGTTTTTTGTTTTTATTTTATTTTTTATTTGTTTTGTTTTTGAAACAGGATCTCATACAACCTACCTTGGCCTTTAACTTGCTATGTAGCTGTCTTAGTTTGTTCTTCATTGCTGTGACAAAATACTCTGAGCACTACCAACTTGGGGAGGAAAGGGTTTATTTAGCTTACATATCCCAGGTCACAGCTCATCTGGGAGCCCAAGGTAGGAACTCAGGGCAGAAACCTGGAGGCAGGAGCTGGAGCACAGGCTATGGAGGAATGCTGCTTATTGGCTTGCTCCCCTGGCCCCTGTTCAGCTTGCTCTCTTATGGTACATAGGCCCACCTGCCCAGGGGTGGCACTACCCACAGTGGGCTGGCCCCTCCCAATCACTCAGGAATCAAGAAAATACCCCACAGACATGGCCAAAGGCCAATCCAATGGAGGAAATACCCCAATTGAGGTTCCCTCTACCCAGGTGTGTCAAATTGACGCT
>NW_008354281.1:7368489-7390342 GCF_000622305.1 Nannospalax galili
AGCTCCACTGCTCTGACTCTGCAGTCCACAGTACACTCAGCTTGTCTCGCAGACCCAGGCCAACTCCATTTCACACTTACTGCTGTCTTTGGCGGTCGTCCCATGGTCCCAGCATCTCCAAAAAGCTGGGGTCTCCACTGAAACTGAGGCTACACCTTCACCAATGGCCTCTTGTTGCCTCTTGGGGTGCAAAGCCTCAGATTCTCTCCGTGACCCCTTCAATCCTGGGGTCTTCATTGCAACTGAAACTGCACGTTCACCTATGGCCTTTCCTGGCCTCTCAGAGTGCCAAGCCTCAGCTGCTCTCTGTGACCCCTTCACACTTTCAACACCAGAACCATGCAGGAAACTCTTACACATTACCAAGTCCTGCTTCCAGCTTGAAATAGAGGCTCGGGTCCCCTCTGTGTGCTGACCCTGAGGAAATACCTCCCAGAAGACTCCACCACAGTGATGCTGGTCTCTTGTTACTTACAGCTGATTTTTCAGCCCCAGCTAACCAGCATCAATTGTCCCAGTAAAGCAAAGGTTTTACTTCAGGTTCTGGTCTCTTCTTAGTCAGAGCTGATTCTTCAGCCCCAGCCAACCAGAACCCACAGATTCTCAATCCAAAACCTCACATGAACAGCCCTGAGAGTCTCCGCTTCCCTTTGAAGCTTCACAAGCCAGGCCTCCATCGTCTACAACTCTTTCAGCATAACTGTTCCAAGCTCCACTGACCTTGATCTTACTATGTAACCAGGCTAACCTTGAACTCAAACAATCCTCCTGATGTAGCCTCCTCATCACTGGGATTACAGGTTTGTGCCACCATTCCTGGAGACACTGTCCTGTTAGAAGGCAGAGCAGAACACAGATTGCTTTTGGCTCCTCACCCTGACCTGGGACTCTAGGAGCTCTGGACCCCTCTAGGACACTTACTTGTCCTTAGCCTGACTTGAGGACCCCAATCATGCCAAGTGGCTGCTCTGATTTCCCTTTCCAACTCACCATTTTCTTTCAGAGTAATGTGCCAAGTCCCCCCTCTGCCCCTCTAACCTGTAATCTCCCAGGGGTCCTGACCCAGTGTCCTAGGAGGCCTGGACTGGGAGCCTTTTCTCCCTCCCAGCTGTGCTGTGGCTGTGGGGATCTGGGCGTCCATGAAGGATTTCTTGCCCATTCTTCTTAGAACTGGCACCTCTTATCACCCTCACCAAGAATTTGAATGGCCACCACCATCTTGAATATCTCTCTCCCTTCCCACCACAGACTGGCTAGGAGTGAGGGTGGACCAAATAGGCCACTCAGAGTTCTCTTCTGGAAAGTTCTCACTAGGAAGCATAGAGGAAGTTTCTCCATGAGGCTCAGTGTAGCTTGGGAGCTGTCAGAAGCCAGGTTTCCCCACAGATGGAGGAAATCCTGTGCAGGAGGTGAGAACAAATTCACCCACAGAGGGCAGCAAGAAAAGATGAAGACTGGAGGCCGCCCTTCCCCGGCTCTGAGGCTCACCTGCTTCCTTCTTTCCATGACTTAGTTCAAGTTATGGCTCCACATGGCCTTCTTTTTGTCTCTTTCATCTTGACAGACAGTAAGGGGAGGAGATAGGAAAGCCACAGTGCTGGGTTCTAACCTGAGCTTGCCAAGCCCTGTGAGTTTGGGCAGGTTACCCAGTGACTTTGTGTTAATCCTTTCCTCATAATTTTTTGTTGTTGTTGTTGCTGTTTGGTTTTGTTTACCGCAGTGCTGGTGATCAAACCCAGGGCCTCCCACATACTAGACAAATCTTCTACCACTGCACTACATACACAGCCCCTCTCCTTAGGGTTGCAGCAAGGAATAAGTGGTTGATGTACAGAGAGCTTAGATGGGAGGTGATACACAATAAGTACTGTACTGAGTAGTCCCTGCCAGGACCTTTACCGGAGTTGGGATGATGATGATTATTACTAGTGTGTGTGTATTATGTATGTGTATAGTGTGTGTGTGTGTGTGTGTGTGTGTGTGTGTGTGTGTGTGGTGTGTGTGCACATGCCATGGTGTGCATGTGGAGGTCAGAGGACAGCTTTGTGGACTTGGTTCTCTCCTTCTACCTTCCCGTGCATTCCAGGGATTGAACTCAGGCCACTAGGCCTGTGTGGCAAGCGTCATTACCTGTTGATCCATCTTGTCAGTCCATAAAACATTATCTTCTTAATGTTGTTCCTTTGTATTGAGCCCTTCGTGGATCTGAATAGTTGGTTCCTCCCCCTGTCACGTTTAAATTCTGCCATCTCACTAACACTCTGAGTTGGCCTTTCTGTCATTTCAACTGACAGAGGCTTGAACAACACAAAACTTTGGGGGTTGCCTTTGGATTGAAATGTTCTCTAGTACCCATCCTTCCCAGGAACAGGGCATTACCAAGTCATTCATGTGTGAGAGAGTCCTTTGGAAGACTTCTCTAAGTGCTGTGCTCTGGCATCTGCCACTCACCTCTGAACTGTCTTGTTCCTACACACAAGGGTACAGGTCACATGGTTCCTCTCCCTGCCCTTCAGCCTACTAGGCTCTTTACAGCTCTCTGCCTTGTGCTTTGGAACCAGACCCCTTCTTTCCTGGATGTTGGCTAGGGCAGCAGCACCTTGCCCTGCCTGGGTCATTGTACCCTCCGGAAGCCAGATGTGAGGCTGGCTTTCCAGGGAGTAAGGAGAAAATACAGTCTCAGAATGTTCCTGTTTCTCCCATTGATCTGGTTACTTGGCCTCTATTAAATATCTATGCCTGACCACAGCTGAGTAACTGAATTAGGAGAACAAAGAACTTCTGGGAAGAGAAATGAGAGGAAATCCAATCCAGTGAGGATTCACTGGGGAGCCTACTATGCGCTCAGAAACATGGAAGGGAAAGGAACCAACTGGCCCTCGTGAGGGGGCAGAGGCTGGTAACTCCCCATAGGACAGCTTCCTGCCTTGATGATTCCTCTTCAACCCTCGACCTTCCAGGAAGGGCTTGAGGCATCCTGGGGCAGAATGTTGGAAAGGGGTGAACAAAAATAAAGGGCAAAAGCCAAGGCCAGAGTGGCAGTCCCAGGAGAAGGACTGAACAATTATGTGCAAATTAGATGGTGGTCAAGGAGCTTCAGGCTAGTTGTAGGTATAGATCTGATTTGAAGGAGCAGGATGAGGTCTGAATTTCTAACATGAAGGGTAGAGAGTGCACAAAGGCCAGCAGTGTACCCTAGGAGCCAACCTGGTGGGAGGGAGACCAAGAGTCCAGCAGAAGAGCCTGGCTCCCCTTGAAATGTTCTGCAATGTCTGGAACATGGACAGGTTCATTACTGTAACCATAGCCCTTAGGCCAAGAAGGTCAAAAAGCAGAGCTTTCCAGCCAGGCAAGGTAGCACATATCTGTAATCTTGATCCTTGGAAGGCAGAGGCGGGATTGCCACTAGTTTGAAGGCAGCCTGGTCTACACAGAGTTCCAGACTAGCTAGGGCTATATAGTAAGACCCTGACTCAAGAAACAAAACAAGCTGGGAAGAGAGTTCAACAGTCAAGAGAACTGAGTGGCCTTTTAGAGGACCTTGTTTAGGTTCCCAGTACCCATATGTGGCTGACAACTGTCAGTTACTACAATTCAAGAGACTCTAATGACATCTTCTGATCTCTGGGCATTGCATGACATCTCTACTCATATACATGCAGGCAAAACTCTCATATACATAAAAGAAAAAGAACTTTTTTTCTCACAAAAATTCAATAGAAAAGAAACAGAACAAGCAAACAAAAAGGCAATCTTTCCCAACCCTGTTGGCCAGTGGATAAGAGTGACTCACCCTGTTTGGGTGTTTCAGTGATCCCCAAGGAGAGTTGGGGCAGTCTGCAGGGGTTTGAACATTGTTCTGGGCTCCTGGTCTGGAGAAGGATATAGTGTTTCTTTAGGAGAGCCCAAAATTGGCTTTTGGTCATTTGATGGAGAGATAACATTTTAAAAAGAATTTTAAAATATTTTATTTATTCTTTTTACTTTATGTGTATATGCATGTATTGCCTGCATGTATGTAAGTGCATCCATGTTGTGTAATGCTCATGGAGCTCAGAAGAAGGTGTCAGATCCCCTGGAACTGGAGTTATGGATAGTTATTAGCTACCATGTGAGTGCTGGGAACTGAACTTGGGTCCCCTGCAAGAGCAGTCAGTGCTGAGCCATCTCTCTAGCCCCCAAAAAATTTTTAAAAAATTTATTATTTTTATTTTATATGTAGGAATGTTTTGCTTGCAAGTATTTAAGTGCACCACGTGTGTGCAATGCCCTCAGAGGCCAAAAAAGGCATCAGATTCCCCAGAACTGGAGTTATGGGTAGTTGTTAGCTGCCATGTAAGTGTTGGGAACCAAACCTAGGTCCTCTACCAGAGCAACCAGTGCTCTTAACTGCTGAGACATCTCTCCAGCCCTAACATTCTTTATTTCTCAGAGAAACTGAGATACAAGAAGACCACTTCTTTTGTCCATGTATATTTGGGTGGGATGTGTGGGTTTTTGAAGGCTGTTTTCATCTTCATTCTTGATTATGAATCCTGGTTCTTTCTTTTTCATTGTCATCATCGTCATCGTCATCATCATCCACTCACCCCACGACTCTCAAACTCTAGTATGTATTGCACCGTGTTGGGCACACAGCTTCAATTCATAAGAGCTTTGCAGTTTCCTCTTGAGTCTACAAGGTAGGTCCCTGATTCTTCTCTGACAACCTATGGGTCTGTCATTTACTTATTCCAAAGGCATCTTGGATGCTCTCTTCTCTGTGGCAGGCACTCTCCTAGGCTCTGGGGACAGGACCAAGTCCCCTTGTTCTTGTGGTGCCTGTTTACTAGAGAGAAAAGTGGGCAGACAGCAATGCATAAATGAACTCATTCCAGCCAGTGTTAAGTGTGATGAAGGAAGTGACACAGGTTGGTGCTGTGGTGGGAAAAAGTGATGAGGACCATGTCTCCTGGGCTCTGGCCTCCTTCCTGGGTATGGAGAAGTAGGTGGAACACCAGGAGCTGTTCTGAGTGAAACTTTCATGCCAGTCAAAGTGTGACCTGGGCTAGGATACATGAACGCCCAGTGTATCACTCTGTCAGGGTGCTGACATGTCGTTATTTATTACAGTAAATCCCAAGGCATGAAGCACTTGGTTGGCAGTGTCACACTGGCTGAGCTACAAAAAGACACGCTATGGGTTAGTCTGGGGTCATTATCCCTTCTGAGCACGTCTGGCTAATTGTTTTTTGTTTGTTGGTTGGTTTTTTTTAAAAAAAATTTTTTTTTCTTTTTTTTTTTTGTCTTTTTTGAGACACAGTCCCCTGTAGCCTCAGTTGGCCTGGAACTCGCTATGTAGACCAGGCTGGCCTTGAACTCACAGAGCTCCGCCTGCGTCTGCCTCACAAGTTCTGGGATCAAAAGCATGGGCCACCATGCCCAGTGGTTTTTAAATTTTTAAATTATATATTTATATATGTATGTATACATGTATATGTATATACACACATCTAGTGAGGGGGCGGGTACGTGAGTTGGAGGTCAAAAGACAACTTGCTAGAATTGGTTCTCTCCTTCCACCATGTGGGTCCTGGGGATCAAACTCAGATCATCAGGTCTGGTGGGATGTGTTTTTGCCTGCTGAGTCATCCACTGGCCCTGTTTGTTTTGTTGTTGTTGCTGTTTGTTTGTTGTTGGTTGGTGTTTTTGGAGATAAGGTCTTACCCTGAAACCCAGCCTGGCCTCAAATTCACTATGTATTCCAGGCTGGCCTTAAACTTTTGGTGATCTTCCTGCTTCAGCCTCCTGAGTACTGAGATTTTAAGTGTGTACTACCATGCCTGGTCATCTAGGTAATTTTTTTAAAAAGCATGTTTAGGCCAGGCAGGGCAGCATATGCCTTTAGTCCCAGCACTCAAGAGGCAGAGGCAGGTGGATCTCTGTGAGTTTGAGGCCAGTCTGGTCCACATAGTGAGTTCCAGACTAGCTGGGACTACATAATGAGACCCTGCCTCCCTCCCCACTGAAAAAGCGTGTGTTTATTTTTGAAACAGCAAGGCAAACACACAGTACTAGATTGAAAAGATATCAAACACTCTCCTTTGCAAAGTCTCCCTCCTGTCCTTGGCCCCAGTTCCCATACCCACGCCTCTCCCACTCCTCTCATGTATCTCTCTAGGTTTAGACAATCTCAAAAGATTCATATTGATCTTACGTTGATCCATGGGGTTCCTACAGGCTCCCATGTGGGTTAATACTTTTCAGACGATGTAGCCCTTTGGCCCTGCTATATGCCTGCTGCCTGCAAAGGCCCAGGGAGGTATTTCAGAAAGGGCAGAAGAGAAGCAGGTCCTGACTAAAGAGGGGTGACTAAGAGTGTGGGTAGGCAGACAATGGACCTGGATGCCAATCCTGATTCTCCCGCTGTCCAGCTGAAATGACATGAGCAAGTGACAGAACCTCCCTAGCCTGGTGCACAGCTCTGTGACGGGTTGGTCAGACTCATTGAGGCCCTTGGCCTGTGCTTGGTCCAGAGCTCAGCAGCAGAAGATGGTGGCTGTAATCACTGAGCTGGCTCTGGGCATCCCCAGAACCCACATTGGTATGCAGATGTGTGCCCAGGTCAATGGACACTCTTACTAGGGTGTGAAAGTTACAGATGGTCACCTGCAACCTGTGTGTGTGTGTGTGTGTGTGTGTGTGTGTGTGCGTGTGTGTGTGTGTGTCACCAGTTCTATTGATTCTTCTTACATAAGCCCTGGTCTTATCTGCCCACTACTGCATGATTTTGAGTCAGTCACTGGGCATCACTGAGCTTCAGTTTCCCTTCTGTTAGACATCAGGGTTGGTCTCTAGCATCCTTAGGTCCCTTCTGTGGGTAAGCTTTGCCTCAGGAAGGTGAACTGGGTGTGTGTTCCC
Source organism: Nannospalax galili (assembly GCF_000622305.1). Lineage (NCBI taxonomy): Eukaryota > Metazoa > Chordata > Mammalia > Rodentia > Spalacidae > Nannospalax > Nannospalax galili. The sequence continues at coordinate 7,375,390 of NW_008354281.1, forward strand.
TTAGCTGTAGAGCCTTCAGGGAAGGAAATGATACCAGCAGGAGTCTGGAGCCACCCCTGGTCCCTGGTGTGGCAAGATGGGATCCAGCTCTGCCTCTGTCTCACCACGTGCTCAGCATTCTTGTTCCTGCCATCTATCACCCTTCTCTCTTTACTGCTCAAGGTGGCTCCTGAGGACAGGACTGCTACCCCTGGGAAAGGTCCTCAGAGGGGAGGGAAGGCCTGCTGAGGGAAGCAGAGCAGGAACCTGGATGGGGCATAGTGTGGGGACCAGTTCAACTTAGCTCTTAAGGGACAGATGGCATTCCTGGGGGATGGGACAAAAGCCACTGTGGAAATCACCGCCCATACCTGTCACCCTGGAGCTTGGCTCCAGGCTGCTGTTGTCAAGAGAAGAGAGGGTTGCTAGGAAAACAAGTCCTCTGCAGCTGACAGCTGCATGAAGCTGGCTCCAGCTGTGCTCTTCCAGAGACCCGCAGACCTGACCTTGTGTTTGACAGAGTTTGTGCTCACCAAGGCTTGGAGGGAGAAACTTCCTGGCAGGCAGGAGGCTACAGTGATGCCTCTCAGAGAAGGGGTGCCTCTTCAGCCGCCTGATGTGAAGAGAGGCAAGGTCAGACAGCTTTATCGAGTCTAGCTGTAGTGTGGAATGCACCAGGGAACTGGGCGAGGGCCCTGCAGAGAGAGAGGCACTTAATTCTTTCTGTGGACTTTCTGAGCACAAATGAGAAGTGTGGGTCAGCAGTAGTACTCTGGCCTGATGTGTGTTCTGGGGTTCATCCCAGACACCACACAAACAAGAAAAACAAGTCATCAAATAGAAGAAAGTAAAATCGACATTGCAGTGCTGTGTTCCCCCTGCTGTGCTTATTCCCTTGTGTGCATGTGCTCCCAACGGGAAGGAAGCCCTAAGGCAGACAGTCCAGACCACACCTCCCAGCAGCTCTCTTTGCCTCTCCGGTCCCAGCCCCATGACTTGACTCATGGTCTCATGACCTCTTATCAAAGATGCTTATTAAGACAGTCAGGAAAGGCGGAGCCAGGGCGTGTCTACTTTGAAGGCTGGGCTTCTGCAGGGGAGGGTGACTGGGACCACACCCTCCACAGGCCCAAGCTCTCCCCTGATGACCTGTGCACACAGTGAGGAGTGTCAATCAGCTTTTCACCCCTATGGCAAGATACCCTGGACCAAGTCTTTGACACAGTGAACTCAAGCCCCTAAAGCACCCTATGGCAGGGGGACACTCTGAAGTGAGGCTTCTTAGGCCTCTAGCCTAGTTCTTCTTGGTATTTATTTATATATTTTTACATTTTATTTATTATTAATTAATTAACTAATTAATTAATTAATGTATGTGTGTGTGTGTGTGATTGGGTACCTGTGGTACATGTATGACGGTCAGAGGACAGCTGTGGGAGTCTATTCTGTTCTTCCATCATGTGGGTTCCAGAGATTGAACTTGGGTTCTTGCTTGGTGGCAAGCCCCTTTATCCTCTGAGCCATTTTGTTGGCCCCTAGTTCTTCTTGTTTGGGGGCAGCTATCCTTCTGTCTGTTTTCTTGTGGGAAAATAAAACCCTTCTGGAAGGATGCCTTCAGAACAGCAGGACAGTGTTGCTCTGGAGAGACGCTGCTGGAGCCAGGAATCCCTGGGGTCCCTTCTTTTTACAGAGCACCCAGACACTCCCAGTGTGAGGCGTTGGGGAAGGGCTTAAGGCTAGCTGGCCTAGACCTTTGAAAAATGACCTTGTCCCTCATATCCACATTATTGGCTGGAGTTGTGTTTGTCTGTAAGGTCCTTTTCCACCCTTCTCTGGGATGTGATCTCCTTAGATATTGTGGCAGTCTGTATAACAGTCCCTCAAAAGATAGATGCTGGTAGGGCTGGAGAGATGGCTCAGTGGTTAAGAAGACTGGTTGTTCTTGCAGAAGACTGGGGTTCGAATCCCAGCACCCACATGGCAGCTAACAATTGTCCATAACTCCAGTCCCAGGGTATCTGACACCCTCTTCTGACCTCCATGAGCATTGCACGACACGGGGCACTTACCTACATGCAGGCAATACACACGTACACTAAAATAAAAATAAATAAATTTTTTTTAAAAAATCTAAAAAAAAAGATAGATGCTGGTGTCCTGATCTCTGGAACTTTACATGGTTGTAATTAATAAACTTAAAAGCTTTTCTTTGATTGCTTGGTGGGGCCAACATATCCACAAAGCTTTTATCAGAGGAGGCAGGAGGTCAGAGAGGAGAAAAGACCCATCACTGCAGGTTTGGACAGAGGAAGGGGCAGTGAGCCAAGGAATGTGAGAGAGTCTGGCCCCTAGGCTTCTGGAAAGAACACAGCCCTGGTGATTTCAGACTTCTGACCTGCAGAACTGCTAAAGAGTAAACTTACATTGTTTAAAGTCACAAGTTTGTGGTAATTTGTCACAGCAACAATGGGAAGCCAACAGAAACGTGAACAAATGCCGTGGCTCCGCATGTAACTGTGTTTAGCATCTATTGGTTAATGGAGTGTGTAGTGACAAGGCAGCACCTTGAATTCATATCATGAGCATGGTATTCTGGCCCAGGGTAACTGGGTTCAGATACTGACTCTGTCATTTGAAGTGTGCGACCATGGGTGACTGAGTCTCTGTGTTCGCACCTGTAAACAGGAACAATAACACACTTACCTTCTGTCATCGCAAGTCACTATTCAATGACTTAATGTGACAAAGCATTTGGAGAAATGTCTGGCACGTTGCACATTCTGTGGAATAGTTGTTCTATTATTCTTTTTCCCCCCACTTTATCTTACGTGGTAGGGGTAGGCGCATGCCATAGTACTCATGTGGAGGTCAGAGAACAACTTTTGGGATTCAGTTCTCTTCTTCCACCACGTAGGTCCTGCAGATTAAACTCAGGTTTCTAACCTTGCAGCCAGCACCTTTCCCCAACGAGCCTTCCAATCAATCCATTTTCTTATTTTTTAAATTAAAACACAGACTTGCTATGGGAGACATGCCACTTGTCCACCTAGTAAACATCGTGCCATAATTTTTAGTCCAGCCTTACTCTACTGCATTTCTATTTTCTAGTATGTTCTAGGAATGCCTAGTCTTGCAGAGAAGCAGCTACAAATACTCCGCTCAGATCAATACAGACATATTAATTCTTTTCTAATGGGTTCTCGGCCTGGTCGTGAAGCCACAACTGGTCCAGATTTTCTTATTAGGGTCTTCTCCATCGACTGAGAACACCAAAGCCCCCTTCTTTGTTTAGCTACAAGGTTGTAACATGCTCAGTCCAAAAGAAGGAGTCGTGCCTAAATTTGTTAGGGAAATCCCATTTACCTTTCCAGTTAGCTGGGGTTTGTGGTAAGGCACATGTCCCATTCTAGACAATTACATTTGAGTAAAAGTCTGATGGTGGATTTCCTTTCCTGATAAAAAGAAACTAGTTATGATCCAGTCAGGATGACGGCTACCACTCTACATATTTCAAGTAGGAGGAGATGCGGTATAAGGGAATAAATAGTCACAGAACTGCAGAGAGGGCTTCAGTAAAAACAGTACAGGCCTGTTATCCTGGCACTTGGAATGGCAGCCTGGATTCAAAGCCAGTGATCACAGGTCTCTCCCCAGATCTGTGGGGCATTTCCAAACAAACTCCTAAAATCACTACTGTATGTCCTGCTTGCTTCTCTCTTCCTTCTTGCAGATCTTACAGGACATGCACTGGTAGAATCTAACCTGTCACTGCTAGCTAGGGATTCTGGGATTTGTAGTTCTCATGCATTCAGCCTCCCTGGTAAAGAGCATTAATGATTCTATTACCTTAGCCTCCTGAGTTCTGGAATTAAAGGTGTGTGCTACCACACCTGGTTCTGAACTCTTAAACATTTTTTTTTGAAATAGATGTTGCTATATTGCCTAGGCTGGCCTTTAATTCCTGGGCTCAAGCAATCTCCCTGACTCAGTCAAGTAGGTAAGGCAACATGTAGGTTCCACCACGTGCTGATTAATTTTTATTTCCAACTTGGCACAACCTAGAGTCAGACTGGCCTGTGGTTGTGTCTGTGAGAGATTGTTTTGATTGATGATTGATGTAGGAGGGCCCATCCCACTGTGGACAGCACCATCCCTAGGCAGGTGGGCCAAGGGGCATAAGAAGCTAGCTGAGCATGAGAGGGAGAGAGAGAGCCAGCAAGGAGCATTCCTCCTTGGTTTCCACTCCAAGTCCCTGTGTTGAGTTCCTGCCCTAACTTCCCTTAATGATGGACTGTGACCTGGAGATGTAAGCGGAAACAAACCCTTTTCTTCCCAAGTTGCTTTTGGTCATGGTGTTTATCACAGCAACAGGAAGTAAACTAGGACACACCATACCCAACTTTGAACTCTTGTTTTTCAAGCATCATTGTATGAAAAATTGAGAGAAAAACAACAGGGCAGCAAGCTGTAAATCTTGGTAGCTGCCAGGATGAGGGAGATGGAGAAGAGGAAGAGAGAAAGTTGTATCTTTTGAGTTAAGGTCAGCAACTGAGGTCTGTTAGCATCTGTAGAAATGAGGGGCAGGTTCTTCAGACAGTACAATGAGAAAGCCCAGAGTCAGGGCAGAGACTTAGGATTATGGCCCACATCCGAATGAAGAGCTAGAAAGGGGAAAAGGAAGACTTTTGAGTTAGAACTCAGAAGTTGGCGGGCTTAGCAATAAAGATCTGCAGCTGTATAGAGGGAGGGCTCCTGGCTTGGAATGCTTTATTTATGTGCTTTTTTCAAGTCTTTTTTCTTTGTTAAATTTTTAGTTGGTATACAAAATGACTGGTTTCGTTGTGACCTCTTCATACACATGCATCATTATACCTTGCTCATATTCAACCCCCACTACCCACCCTCTCTATATGTCTTAACTCTTGGGATAGCCTGGAGGTCAATCATTTTGGCAGACCACACACAGTTCATCACTACTCTGTGCTAGGAGCTGATTTCAGTGGCTGCCTGTGGGGGCTAGAGCACTGTAGACCGAGTTACTGCATATTAGTTTGTTGACTTTTTTATAAAGATAAATAGAGGCATTTCTAAACCAGAAGAGGTTTGACTGGAAACTTATTCTTCAAAACCCCTCTTCTGTGACATCTTCCTTGATTCTATCTCCCAGGCCTTCAATTGGGTTCTCTCCATCTCTGTGCCTACCCTGGACACCTCGGGAAATGTTGGCTAATTGAACATGGCCTTCAAAGCTGCCACTGGGCAGGCCATTCTCCCTTACTGCCTGATACTGCCTGGCAGGCAATTTGCCCTAAAACACCCCTTTCTTAATGTTGCTCCTTTGCTCTTTCTCAGCCCTTCACAGATCTGGATTCCTGTTTCCTCTCCCTGCCATGTCTGAATTTGGTCTGAGCTTCTAGGCTGGCCTCTGCCTATCTGCCAGCTCTGCTACAACTTGAGCTTAGCTTTCTCCCTTCCTTTCAGCCTCCATGGCTCCCCTTCTCCCCATTTGGCCTCTGTTCCTTGACAGCATCCTTCACCAGCCACTTTGACTGATGATCTGATTCTCAAGCTGCTGGCTCTGACTCCCAGTGAATCTTCAGACTCATCCTGTGGCTGTTGAGACACTGTCCTCTGAGCCTGTTTTAGCTCTGGGGCCATCTTGCTGCTTGTCTGACAAGGGAAGGGGGCAGGTCCAAACAGAGCTGCTCACATCTCCAGGTCATCACCACATGCTGTCACCGCCCAGCTCCCATGCTGCCACTCCTCTGGTGGCTCTCCACTTCTCCCCAGGCCTGTGAATGACATCCCAACAGTCTCACCACACACATCTCCATAGGATTCCCCCCTCACCTCCAGAGCTCCCCAACATGTATGCTACCCTCTTGTCACACAACGTTGTCTAAAATGCTCATGTTTTCCTGTGTTCTTTCATTGCTCAAGCCTGTCTCTGTCCTGGAATGCTCTTCTTCCTTGTGAAGTCTCATCTATAATTCCGGTATCTTCTTTACTTTCTCTCTCCTCCCCCTCCTCCTTCTCTCCGTCCTGCCCCCCATCCTCCCCCAATCCTTTCTCCCTCCCTCTCCTCTTTACTCTTACTTCTCCTCCTTTCTTCTTTCACCGCCTCCTCCTCTTCCTCCTCCTCCTGTTCCTCCTGTTCCTCCTCCTCCTCTTCCTCCTCCTCTTCCTCCTCCTCCTCCCCTTTTCCTCCCCTCCTCCTCCTCGTTTCTCCCTCCTCCTCCTCTTCCTTTTCTTCTGTTGATGTCGGTACTCATGTCATTCTACAAGGTTTACAAAGTTCCACACAACCCTTGATCTGATGCTGCAGGGAAAACAGCGGGGCAGGTTGGGAACGATCTTTGCAGTAAAATGAGCTGGTTGCCATTTTCCGAACAGAGCTTCTCAATCTTTCTAGGAAAAAAGCACCTTTTAAGACTAGTGGGAAGAAGATGGTCACAGTAAGTGTGACTCTGACTTAGGTCAGGGGTGTCACTGCCAGAGGAATAGAGTGGCTCATACTCTGGTTGGGTTCAGGTCCTAAAGTTCCAGCTCCAGGCCACAGACATCGGTTGATATTCCACCATAACTGTGAGAAGAGTTTCATGTTTGCCTCCTGGGAGGGGAGATAGAATGAAGTGGCACAGAGCAGGAGAGGGGGATAATGGGGTAGGGGAAGTGGGGATGGTGAATGAGAGCATGGCAGAGGGGGTGATACGGGGAGGGTGGAACACCCAGGCAGGTTTCCTCCTCCTCCCCTTTTCCTCCCCTCCTCCTCCTCCTCCTTCTTCTTCTCCCTTCTCCCCATCCCCCTCTTCTCCTCCTTTTTAGATGGCATCCCCCCCTGTAGCACCGGCTGACCTGGTACTTGCTATGCTGATTGGGCTGGCCTCGAACTTGCAGTGATCCTCCTGCCTCTGCCTCCCAAGTGCTGGGATTACAGGCTTGTACCATTGTATGTGGTAAGATTGCAATATGTTATAGAAATGCATGAAGATGACTTTTGTTTTTACTGTGTGTTCATGTATCCACATAAAGAAACAAATCGGACATAGTAGACTCACGTGTCGTCTAGTTGTGTTTGTAACTGTCCTTTCCGTTGCTTTATTTCATTAGTCAGAACCTTGTATTTAGACAACTTTAAGGGACAGAAATACAATTTGAATTAGTTTGGAGGGGTATAGCTCAGAGGTAGAATGTATGTCTAACATGCAGAAGGTCCTAGATTTTATTCCCAGCAGGGCAAAGATAACACAAATAAACAAAAACAAACAAACAAAAAAACCCCACTTTGTCTGGGGTTTTGTTTTTCGTGAAGGGCTGAGTTCCACAGCTGGCCCAGCCTGAGTCTGATGCCATTCCTGGATTGATCCATTAAGACAGGGTGTCAGAGCAACTTCCATGGTGACCCTGGAGTTGACCATGGGCCAGGGAAGGGGAAGGGAAATTCCCAGAAGGCAGGGAAGGGTGTGGGTGTGGCTTCCGGGCAGATGAAATAATTCATGTCCACTAGCCTGACACCTGCCTGGTATTCTGACCAGACCTGTTCCTTCCTGCCCAAGTCTCATCCATGACTCATCCCCATTCTTTCCTTAGTCAGCTCCCCAGCTCCAAGCCCTCTCCATCCTCAACTGCACAGAGTGTCTGTTGCTCTGCCAGCCCAAAATCTCTTGCTGTTCCACCTGTTCTAGGGAATAAGCACCTGTTCTTTTGAGGAACTAGCTCCAGTCCACAAGGACTGCCAATCAATTCTCTGCCTCAGAATTCCTCTTTTGAGGAGCATCAGACCTCAGGACCCCAGAGCTGCAACTTCAATGGCCACCTTCTAGAGACCTGGCTTTCTCCTCAGCTAGTCCTTCCATTTCATGAGCTTTCTTCAGAGATGGTTCTAGAGTCTCTAGCCAGATGTGACACTATTTTGGTCTTCATCACTTTTGGATTCCTGTTTGGTTGTCAGTTTATCTTTATTTGTTCAGCCTCCATTTGCTATTCAGATCCTCATTATACTGTCCAATAAATTTTTGTGAGTTTTTTGTTGTTGTTTAGTTCTTTGCTTTTGAGACAAGGTCTCATGTAGCCCAAGCTAGCCTGGAACCTGCTATCTAATCAAGAGCAACTTTGAACTTCTAAATCCCACTTCCCAAGTGCTAAGATTAGGGGCATGTACCACCATACCTGTTTTTATGTGATGCTAGAGGGCCTTAGGCATGCTGAGTAGGCACTCTACCAACTGAGCTACATCCCCGGCCCAAGTTCCTGTTTTTCATTCAAGTTAGAATTGTGTTTTGTAACTTGGAACACAAACTCATGACCTAATAATTCACCCGGCCTCCCAACAGGGCCTGGTGAAGGCTTTGTCTGAGGAGAGCTGCTCTCTCTGCTCCAGCTAAGACCAAGCCCACTCTTCCCAGTGCTCAGTCACAGAGGGGCTGTGCCTGAGGTCTTTGGCACTCACTGCTACCTTGCAGGTGTGTCTTTCCCTTAGCTCCACTTGGAATGGAGGGTGGGCACTCTGCCATAGCACCATGTTTAGGCCAAGCTATCCATGAACAGGCTGGAGCACTTTCCTTGACTCTGACTCTGTTTAAGCTGCCTAACACTGCCTTTCCCATATCTTCTGCTTTCTGAGGGACAAACATTCAAAGGGGTAGTCCTCACTGTCAGGAGTTAATGACAAGGTCCATACCCACTCCCCAGCTCCACCCCCAGCAGCAGGGACTCTCCATAGCTGCGTTAGTTTTCTGGGGCTACTGTAACAAACTACCACAGACAGCGTGTTTAACCAATAGAAGTGTCTGGCCTCACAGGAACTCTAGAGGCTGCAAGTTGGAGACCATGACATCTAAAGGCTTGGTTCCTCCCAAGAGCTATGATGCAGATTTGGTCCATGCTTCCCATGAAGGTTCTGGCACTTTCCTGCACTTTGGGCATCATGCCATCTCTACCTTCGCCTTTACTTAGATTCTTCCAGCATGTGGGCCTGTCCAACTTTCTCCTTCTTTTTTTATAAGGACATAGTCAGATTAGATTAGTTCTCAGCCTAATGATCTCATCTTAAATTGATCGTCTACAAAGACTCTGTTTCCAAATACAGTCACAGTCACAGGTCCTGGGGGTTAGACTTCACTGTCTCGCTGGGCATAATCCAACCTACTGCATCAGCATGCTCCACTCCACTTCTGTGCTGTCCCCTGAATCCACATCTCAGCGATGCTGTGCTTGGGCTTCCAGAACTTTGCTTGTCTGTTCCCTCACCTACCTCCCAAACTATGTGCCCATCCAGTGTGAAGACCAGATGTCACTCCCTCTCCCTACAGAAAAGCTTTCTCTCCCACATGTGACCACAGTCTCCTAAACTCCTTGTCACATTTGGCCCAGATCCCTCTTTTAGGATTTATCGTTGTCTATCTGGTAGGGTATTTGTCTTTATTCACCCATTCAATGTAAGTGGATGCTTAGTGAGTGTGTTCGGCACACTGGGCGCTCTGCTGGCCCTGGGAATCCAAAGTTCACACAGAAAACTGACTCTGCAGACACGCCTGCATGGAGCAATGCTTGTAACAGTAGCTGCACTGGAATTTAGACTGAACCAGTCAAGCTCATATGTAAAGGAGAGAGAGATCTCAGGGCTTGAGTTTTTTGATTCTCTGCATTTTGGGGTACAGGCAGCCCCTTACTTCCTAGGTGGTATTAAATGCTGTCGGGTAGTGATACACATGTAGAGTCCAGCAGCCCTGGTTTTGAACCCAGTTCTGCCATTTATGAGATTTGACACTTGCTGTCCCAACCTCACTTTACCTCGTCTGTCAAGTGGGGTAATAACAGTAGCAAACATATAGGGCCAAAGTATCCAGGAAGTAATGGGTTCAAATATCTAGCATAGTACCTGGCACTTAGGTCCTCAGTTAACACAAATCCAAGCCAGTCAGTGGCACACATCTGCCTCCCTGTACTGGTGAAGTAGATGCAGGAAGATCAGGAGTTCAAGGCCAGTCTGGGCCAGATAAGACCCTGTTTCAAAACAAAATGAAACAAATATACATAGATTATTCAAGATGTCAGTTTTGAGGGTCTATGTCTTTGGAAGGTGGCGGTGGGGAGGGAGGAAGAACATCTGAGTGGTGGGAACAGCTTGTGCAAAGGCATCCTCAGGAGGTGGGTGTGAAGGGAGCACACATAGAGAAGAGGACACGGGAAAACAGAGTCTCCTTCATTCTCATCTCTGTCCTTCTACCTTGAAGCTCACAGACCCTCAGTTGGTGCTTATTAAAATGAGCCCAGTGGTTGGGTCCAATTCCCTCCAGGGTCAAACTCACTCTTAAACTGGGAAAGTGTGAGCCAGCAGAAATGTTCAACAAGCTTAGACCAGAAAAAAATGGGACAGAGACATTGCAGAATTGATAAAAAGCCCTGGAGCTTGCAGGGGAAAATGGGTGAGGTGAGGCTCTGAGCTGTGGGGCTCCTGGCTGCCTGGCAAATCCTGCCACCTTCAAGTCCTTGTCCTCTTATGTCCTCAGAGGATCCACACAGCTACCAGAGACTTGGCAGCAGTGCTGAGGCCAACTGTGGTGCAGGACCCTCTTCTGGAGTTCAGATTCCAGCTGGGTTAACCAGGACATGAGGAATGTGTGGGGCCTCCCTGCATCTTCTGAGCAAGGCAGGGAGGCCTCAAGGGTTGTCACTGGTAGCCTGGGAATGTTTCCTGATTTTGCAGCTCTGTTCTCTTTCCATTTCCTCTTTCTCAAGCCTCTTAATCCCATTTAGCCAAGATGGGTGAGTCAAAAGTCCCTGAGGACCTGTGGCAAGCAACAATTTATCCTGAGTCATGTGCCCAACAGCCCTCTCACCTGAGGTCTCACACCCGAAAGTCCAAACTAGTTTCCAGCCACACCCCCTACAGCAGGACAGAACTCGCTTGCCAAGGTCACAGGGCAAGCTGGAGGTCAGAGGGCCACATCCATTTGTTCATCCCCACTCAAGAAGGCTCTGGGATCACCTTGCTGGAGCCCTGGATGACCTGCTGCATCTGCTTGATGGTGCTTCCCCCAAAACAGCAGTCTCTCTTGGGAGGCAGAGGCAGGTAGATCTTTGTGAGTTTGAGGCCAGCCTGGTCTACATAGTGAGTTCCAGGACAGCTGGGGACAGGGAGACCCTGTCTCAAAAAGGAAAAAAAAACAAAACAAAAAAAAAAACCCTCAAAGAAACAGCAGTCTCTAATGCAACCTGCACCTTAAAAAATCAAAAACAGCCAGGCACGGTGGCGCACACCTTTAATCCCAGCACTCAGGAGGCAAAGGCAGGCAGATCTCTGTGAGTTCAAGGCCAGCCTGGTCTACATAACGAGTTCCAGGACAGCTGGGGCTACAGGAAGACCCTGTCTCAAAAAGACCAAAATAAATAAATAAAATAAAATAAAATAAAATAAAACCAAAAGAGGGCCTGGAAGAGCTGGAGAGATGTTCAGTTCATTGGTTACAAGCACTGGCTGCTCTTGCAGAGGACCTGGATTCTACTCCCACCACCCACAAGCAGCTAACATCCGTCCTTAACTCAGTTCTAGAAGATTTGACACACAGGTACACTCACATACACGTAGGCAAAACACTCATACCCATAAAATAATAAATAAATAAATAAAAGTTTTTTGCTTTGTTTTTAAAAAGGCTTTTCTCCATGAGATCTGGAGCTTGTCAGATATTCTTGACTTTTATCCGGTCATGAGATACTTTTTGCACATGATAATAATCATAATAAGCTAGGCCTGATAGTGGAGGTTTGTAACCCCAACTATTCAGGAGACTGAGGGGGAAGGACCATCAGTTCAAGGTCTGCTTTGACTAGAGTGAGTTCAGCTAAGTGAGACTCTATCTCAAAGAAAAAAATATTTTAAGGGCAGGAGATAAAATCTAGTAACTCAGTAAGAGAATACTTGCTTAGCAAGTTCAAGGCTCTAGGTTCAATCAACCCCCAATGCCACAAAATAAATATAAAAAAATATGCCCCAAAACTACCACTTCTGTCAGAGTTCATTGGCTGGCACCTCCCTGAGTGTATTCCAAGGCCATTGGGAAGCTCTGTCCCTGGCCTTGCTGAGCTGGTGACCTGCTCTGTTGCTTGTTGAGTTTTTTTCCCTACCAATATTGGATGGTCTGAACTGTGGCCCAGGAAGGAGATGAAGCAAACACTATGTTCTGCTCTTCCTGGGCCAGCCACAGCTCTTTGACCTTGGGCAAATCACACAGATTTCCAAGGCTTTGGTCCCTTCTGTTGTTTTTGACTTAAAGATGACTTTTGCCCATCTGTTCACAATATAGGTATGAGGGTCCACTAAGATAATGTGTGGTCCTCTATAGACATTAACAGTCTCTCTAAATAAAAAGTTTGGCCATTAAAACATTGAATTTTCTCCCAAGAAAGTTCAGTCTTCCTGGCTAAGGATGAGAAGAGCTTTCACACTGGAATGGAAACAGTCAGACTGTGGAATCCAGGGGATCCAGTATCTGGGATTCTGAAAGGGTGGGCTTTGTGTGTTGGATGGGGAGAGCTGGAATTTCAAAGTCAGATTTGTATTTCTCTCATGGCTCTGTTCCTTAATAGTGACAACTTGCATAAGTCTTTCATTCCTGTGGAAACTTGGATTGCCACGTAGACTGGATATAAGGAAACCTGTTCTCTGGGGCAGAGGAAAGGGCATAGTCAGGGGTGGTAGTGAATGTTTTTCTCCTCCTTCCCCTCTAATGTGGGAAGCTGAGCTTGCCGTGGTCCATCAGAGTTGCTGGGTAGAATTTTAATATATTCTGCTGCCTGGTTCCCATCCTGGGGCAACTTGTTGCAGAATCTCTGGGGCGGGGCCCAAGCTGTGGTAGTGGTTTTCAAAGTTGCTGAAGTCATCTCTGAGAGCAGCCAGCAGGAGAGTGACTGTAGCCAGGCTGGCAGGCCAGGCTGGACCCTCACAGTGGGCCTCCTTCTCTCCCTGTCTCTCTTGCTGGAAAACCCACATCTGAGGGTACAAGCAGTTTTACTATCAGCCTGGTGGGGCCAAAGAACAGCTCTCTTAGAAATGAGGTGGCTGCCTCTGTTTTTCTCTCTTGTGCCATTTTTGTAGCAGAACAGTAGCTCTCCCCCATCATCTGCTCTCAAACCCTCTCCTCTCATTCACTGCACATTTGTTGAGGAAGGTCCTATTGTGTTAGGAACATGGGTTTCAGGAGTTTCAGACCCAGGTAAAATGTCAGGACACCTCCATGAATGTCTTTTCAGCAAAACTACCTAACTGGTAGAGACTTGGGGAGGACAAGGATGCTGGGGTCAAGCAGAGCTGGCTTCCTGCTCTGGTTCACCTGTGCAGCCTCATGCATGTAATTCACCTCCTGGAGTCTCAGGTATTGTCCTAGTTTGTTCTTCATTGCTGTGACAAAATACTCTGACAAATGCCAACTTGGGGAGGAAAGGGTTTATTCAGCTTACATCTCCCAGGTCTCAATTCATCAAGGAGCCCAAGGTAGGAACTCAGGGCAGGAACCTGGAAGCAGGAGCTGGAGCACAGGCCATGGAGGAACGCTGCTTACTGGCTTGCTCCCCTGGCCCTTGCTCAGCCTGCTTTCTTATGTAACACAGGCCTAACTGCCCAGGGGTGACACCACCCACAGTGGGCTGGGCCATCCCATATCACTCATCAAGAAGATGCCCCACAGACATGGCCACAGGCCAGTCCAATAGAAGAAATTCCCCAACTGAGGCTCCCTCAACCCAGGTGTGTCAAGTTGACACTAAAGCTATCCAGCACAGGTATTTAATTTACAGCAAATCATATCCCCTTCTGACTTTGTTATGAAAAACCAAATAGATGATAGAAGTAAAGTAGGTGCTCAATCATTGTCAGAAAGGAAGCCAGTGACTAGTGCATTTGATGAGCCAGGCAAGAGCAAAGCCTCCTTCTTCTCACTTCATCTCATCCCATCCTATCCCCCTATTCATCCCATTTATCATTTCATTCCATCATCCCACCCATCCAAACCCATCCCATTCATCATTCCATTCTATCCATCATCCCACCAATTCTATCCCATTCCCCTAATTCATCCCACACATTCACCCTGTTCCATCTCATCTTATCCTCTCTATCTCATTCCATTCATCATCTCATTGCATCATCCTATTCCATCATCCCAGCCATCCCATCCCCCTACTTCATCCCACCCATTCATCTTAGTCTAGCGTCTCATCTTATCCGATCCCATCTGCTTTCTCCCCCTTTTCTCTTGTTTCTTTTCCTTTCTTCAGTTTCCACTCTTGGACTCTTTTCCTTTTCCTTGAACCAAGTAGGAAATGCATACTCAACTCTATTCTGCTAGTATTTGTGTTGTACAATCAATGAACACTTGTTTTGAACAATTCTTAGGATCATGCTCTTAATTTTTTAATTATTTTAAAATTTTTTATGTATATGACTGTATTGCCTACATGTGTGTAAGTGCACCTGTGTTATGCAGTGCCTGAGGAGGTCAGAAGAGGGTGTCAGATACCCTAGAACTAGAGTTACAGATGGCTGTCAGTCACCATGTGGGTGCTGGGAATCAAACCTGGGTCCTCTGTAAGAGCAGTAAGTGCACTTAACCACTGAGCCATCTCTCCAGCCTCGATGCTCTTAATTTTAAAAGCACATAACCAAAGTTTACTATTCTTTAAATATTTATTTTTATTTTGTGTGTATGAGTGTTATGCCTGCATGTGTAAGTGTACCTGAATTGTGCAATGCCTGCAGAGGTCAGAAGAGGGTGTCGGATCCCCTGGAACTGGAGTTATGGATGTTGGGGTTATGGAGTTGTTAGCCACCATGTGGGTGCTGGGAATTGAACCCGGGTCTTCTGCAAGAGCAGCCAGTTCCCTTAACCACTGAGATATCTCTCTAGCTCCAAATTTATTATTCTTAAGCTGAGAGAGAGAGAGAGAGAGAGAGAGAGAGAGAGAGAGAGAGAGA
>NW_008354281.1:7390363-7430839 GCF_000622305.1 Nannospalax galili
TTTATCCACCCACAGCTTGGCCCGAAGGTTGGGCACAGTAGGGTACAGACTTAACTTGTTTCTCAGCACAGTGTCTGTGTGTGTGTGAGTGTGAATTGGGGGTTCCCCTCCCGTGGTGCTGCCTCTTGGTGAGACATTTGATGTCTGTGGTATCTGGGATGTAGTCATTCTGTGAGGAGGGGCAGGAGAGACCGCAGGAAGCCAGAGGCTTAGGGCCTGGGAGCTCTGACAGGCCTTTTACTTCCCCTCTAGGCCTCTGCCTCTGTACCTGCAGTGAGGGATTCAGTTGCCCCTGGCACTGGCTTCCATTTGAGGACCCACCAATGTGTCTTTTCTCACCCTGGCTTCCTGCTCTGGTTCACCTGTGCAGCCTCATGCACGTAAGGCTGGGCCTGTACAGCTCTGTGTGGAATAGGGACTGTCACTTGGAGCGTTACAAAGATCTCACTCTGTCCCTCTACCCAGCCACCTGACCTCACTTCCTTCTTGCTCACTATACACATCTAGCAGAGAGGACTCAGACGTCTGTGGAAGAGGGCTGTACAAGGGCATCTCACCTGTAGTCTCCAGGTCATAGCAGCCATGTCTGGTGCCTTTTCAGAGATTCAAACCCAAGGGGCCAGCTGTTCTTCACAAGAAGTCCCCAGAGCTGGCAGCCACCCCTGGAATGCTGGCTGTGCCGACAGAAGCTCACTGCTTTCACAGTTAAACTGCTAATCCTTCTGGAAAACACTCCCCTTATTTACCCCCTTGTTATGTTGGAGGCTTGCAAGTCCAAATATAGTCAGTTTTCCTGGGAAAAGACAGCACGCCAGTCCTGAGAGGTTATCAGAGGGAGACTCCCTGACAATTCCACCCCTAGTGATAAAGCAGACCTATTTGTTTCCAGAAGGTTCTCAGCCTTGCTGCACTACCCAGACAGCTAGAGAAGGGGTTCCATTTATACCTGTGGCTCTTTTAACTTCCCAGCAAGTGAGCTCTGAGTTCTCTCACAAAAGGTACCCTCTCCATAAGAGCACTGTGACTGCTGGCTGGAGTCACAGAGCAGGGGTTGCATTTGCAGAATGCCAGCACCAAGCAGAGCCTGGGGAGCAAGAAGAAGTCCTGGAAAGCGGATCTAGGGTCAGCGCAGGCTCCTCTGAGAGACTCCTGTGGTCCTTGTAATTCTTGGTTCAGGAGCCAGACTGGTCCCCAAACCTGGTTGGAGCAGGCTCTGTCCTGGGGGTGAGAGGCTAGGCAGGGGCTGCCACTGCAGGCATGCATGACTAGGCAGATCTGAGATTCACTTACTAGCCTCCCCTGGGCTTCAGCCCATTTCTCAGAGTGTTAGCTACCACAGCCTACCCTGACCTCCCTCAGAGCTCCAGGATGGTAAATAGGAAGACCCGTAGGGGCGCTGCCTGGCTGTCCTCTGTGGTGTAGGATCTATATGATTTCATCAAACTGGCTGATGCTGCTGAAGGAAACAGGATCCTCCTTTGTATATAAAGCTCACCTACTGCTGAACACTGCCTGCTCCAGAAATCAGGGACTCTCAGCAAATCTGGAACTTCCCTTTTCCCTTCTTCCAGTTGTTGGAACTGGACCGTCCACCTTCTGGAACTTTTGCCTGTCCAGTCCAACCTATGTCTGTCTATGCATTCCAGACCCCCATCAACTTTCCTTTTCCTGTGTCCCAGGAGGAGGGCAAGGAGGAGCAGAGAGGCCAGCACTGGTTGAAGCTGAGCTGAGGCTATGTAGTACATCACAGCTCTGGTTCCTCCCCTGTCACCCAGAACACAGAGCAGTTTCCCTGAGGATTTCAGACTTGCCCTTTTTAGCCCAAGGTCATGTGCTTAGTCAGATCTGAAGGAGATGATTCCATGAGGCATCTCTAAAGGGCCAGCTGGACTGCCTCTTTCCCAATCAAAAAAGAGGCCCTTCATACCTCCAGTCCCTGTCATTAAAAGATCTGGACTGATTGTATTAGTTTACTGGCTATGTGACCTTGCAGTGGTGACACAACCTCTCCAAATCTCAGTTTGAATGGTTTAAAGTAAAGATGGTAGAATTTAGCCCTTGGGGATGTGAGAGGGTTCAAAGAGGCAGTGTGTAGAAAGCAGCACCCAGACAGTCCCCAGGAGAATGGCAGCTATTGACTTCACCCCATCCCTGCCCACCTCTTGAAATTTCCATTCCTGCCTGGCATGAGTGAGTTGACCCTCCCCCTTTTAAGGGCTCAGCAGCTGCTGGCCCCAGTCAGCTCCAGCTCACGGCCTCTCAGAGTCCTGTGACCCCAGTCCTTCAGGAGCATTCTGGTTCCCGGGAGTCCAACAGCTGCCAGGTTGGCAATAGGGGTGTGGCTGGAGAGGGAGGAGAGGGAGGAGAGGAGGGAGCAGAGCCGCAGCTGCGTCTTTGTCAGCCAGTCAGGACGTGGGTGAGGCCAGGGCACAGGCTTGCCCAGGCCAAGGACAGGAAACAGGTGGCTTTGCTGAGGCCCAGACAGGGTGGGGCATGGGGAGGCTCACGTCTGGGCACCAGAAGGCCGCTAGGGTGGAAGCCGAGATGGGTGCTATTCTCTGAGCCCCAGCTGGGGAGGGCAGAGGCTCTGTGCTCAGTACTGAGTTTTGGAGGGCAAGGTGATGGACTGACTCCCCCACCACACACCTCTGTTAAAGTACAGGACAAGTTACTGTGGCAAGAAGATGCCCAAATCAAGAGTTTTTTTTGTTTGTTTTTTTTTTAAAGGCAGGGGCTTTAATTGCTATCCTGCAGCCACCTGGCTGCTTCAGGCACTGGGCGGCCCTACACGGAGGTTATTCTGGAATACTGTTTTATTCTATCCTGTAGATCTACCAGCCCCGAGGATGTGCGGAGGTGGCCTGGCCACAAACATAACTGGCAGGGCTCGCCATCTCGTCTCCAACAGAAATCACAGATACCTTCTTATCACAATTAGCTATTGCAAGATATTGTTCAGACTCACTATTACCGTGAAAGCAGAGCAGTTACCAGATCCATTGCTGGATTGTTCTTGAACGTATTAAGAAGGAAGTGTGTATTTTTGCTATTAGATCATAGGTCTTCAACATTTTTGCTATTTCGGTGTAGTCATTTTTTTTTCTTGGTAATCTCATTATTTTGTCTCATGAATATAAGACCAATGTTCTGAGAAAGTGTCACTGGCTTCATAGGACAACCAAAGGGGTGCACAGAAAAGCCAGGAAGCCGTGACCCTTATGTTGCTCCATTGTTTGCTGGGCCACTGAATGTCAACATTCTAGGAAGGAGGAAGGTGGCTGGGTAAACAAATTCCTTTTGTGTCAGTGACACAGAACTTGCTTACTTGGTCATGTGGCTACAGCCAGTTGCAAGAGGTGCTGGGAAATACAGTCTCCACTTGGCAGGAGTGTGCTTAGCAAGATGTTATTGCTACAGAAGAAAGGGAGGAAGGGCTCTTGGGTCAACCAGCAGCTGCCACCACCGTTCCACTTGCCCACTGCCTTTGGACCCAACTCCTCTTTTTCTGTCCCTCCCACCCATCTCAGGATTGCATCTCTTACCCAGCCCAGCTCCCAACCCAGCCTTGTCAGCCTCAAGGATAAACGTTCCACTCTTTGCCCCCTCTCCCTTTAGGCAAGAGGGAAGGGCCTCTCCCTCCTTCCTGTGTTCTAGATCTGGGCCCTGACCATTAACTCCAGCCCACCATGCCTCCCACTCCTATTTCTCTCCAGCCTCGTGATGCCATTCTGTATTGGTTCCCATCAATGCATCAGAAACCGTCTCTGGATCTCACCTCTCTCAATATTCTTCATCAACTTCAGGTGTCTTTGAGGGAAAATTCTGCACAAGAGGTGACCATCTTTGCTGCCCCAGCTTCCTGTCCTTGGAGTCCCACTTTGACCCACCAGCAGCCTTCCCCACACACCATTCCACAGAAACTTCTGCAGACAAGATAGTCAAAGTCCTTCTCATTGTTGATCCAATGGCCCCTTCTCCCATCTCACCTTATCTGGAGGGTCACTTCCTCCTCCTGGGGACACTGCTTCCCAGAGTCCAGGGCACTGCACTCTCCTTAGCAGTCACACTGTGGTTTCTTATCTCCAAATTCTAGGTGCTAGCCAGTTCCAGTGGGAACCCTTGTACCTTCCCAGAATGCTAAGCATAGTGGATGACCCCCACCTAGTCTAGTATCTCGATGGAAGCCCAGCCCTTTGCCTCCAATTGCCCACTTGCTTGAGAAATATGTCAAGGGCACCATACCCAAACTCAAGAGTCCAGTGACTCAGGCTTGAAACCCAGAGCCATCCTCATATTCTGCCCCTCTCCACCCACTTCCTACTATCTTTGTCTTCACCATCACCCGGAAATAGGTCACTTCTCACCTCTGGGTGACCACCAGCCTGCCCACACCACAATTCTCTCCCACCTGCCCCACATTCTTGACATAGTCTCTAATGGGACTCTCTGATTCCATTCTGGCCCTCAACAGTTTATTCTCCACTTAGCAGACAGAGGGGTCCTTCTAATGAAAGTGGGATGGGTCACTGCTCTTCACCTTCCAGTTGCTCGGCTTCCATCTCTCTCTGGGCAAAGTGCAGATTCTCCACGGTGCTTTGCAGAGCCTGTATCCTTCTCCCCTCTCACTTGGCTGCCCCCCCCCCTCATTCACAATGGGCCTTCTCGCTGTTGCTTTTACTTTTCTCCCACCTCAGGGCCTTTGCACTTGTGGCTCTTTCCACCTAGCTTAGGCAGCCACAGGACTCCATCCTTCAGCTTCTTCAGGACTCTACTCAAGCATCCCTTTCTCTGCGAGGCCTCACTTCCATGCAGACCTAATCCTCCTTTCTCACCTTGTTTTCACTATTTGTGGGATTAGGGCATTATTTTGTCCTCTATTCCCCTCTATAGTGGGCAGGCACCTTGGAGACAAGGATATCAGTGCTTTCTTCCCTTCTGGTTCCTAATACAGTCAGACACTACATAATAGCATTGTCAACAATTGACCAGTATAGGACAATGGTCTCATAAGATTATAATGGAGTAGAAAAATTCCTCTCCATCAGAAAGGCCATAATGTGGCACAGCACATTCCTCAGATGTGGGTGCGGGCATTGATGCCAGTGTAAATAA
Organism: Nannospalax galili; assembly: GCF_000622305.1. Taxonomy (NCBI): domain Eukaryota; kingdom Metazoa; phylum Chordata; class Mammalia; order Rodentia; family Spalacidae; genus Nannospalax; species Nannospalax galili. The sequence goes on from NW_008354281.1 coordinate 7,395,476, forward strand.
ACCTGCCACCTGCCCGTAATATAGAAGTATGATGCATATAGTGATACACACTATATCATGTTTCATAATAAACAGCTGTGTTTCTGGTTTACATATTCACTACACTAGGCTTTGTATTGTTTTTCTTAGAGCATCCTCATATTTGTAAAAGAAGCTTACTGTAAAACAGCATGTTATCTTAAAACTGGTTGCAGTCATACATCTCTCTCTCCCTCTTTCTCTCCCTCTCCCTCTATATCTATCTCTATCTCTCTCCTATATCACTTGATTGCATCTAAAGGCTACATGAATGATTGGCCCATACCATGTGGGGTTGCGTAAAGTACACCTGATGATGTTCATACAACAATGAAGTGACTGACGGTACATTTCTCAGTCTGTGTTCATTGACAGTGATGCATGCCTGTACCCAGTAAACATTTGCTGGCTGTACGCATTGTCTGATCTCTTCTGCAATCCCATTTAGGTCTCATAGGAAAGGCTATTTTTCTTTCTCCCTTTGTACCCTGAAAATACTCCCCAAAACATGAAGCCAGGACTAGGAGCCCATGCCGGGTCATGAGCAGGTAACTAGTGCAGACTGACCAAGGGCACCAACAGTGAAGGTGAAGTATGCCCATTCAGACGCCCATCATGCACTGACTGAGCGCCTGCTGTGTGCCCAGACACAAAGATGAATGAGATCTATCCCTGAGCTTCGGAGAAGCTGACAGTACCTCAGAGACCAATGAGTCAGCAGATTTCAGGGCCTTGCCTTCATGGGGGGCCTTGACATGGGGGGAAGAACCCAGTAACCATCTCTACCCATCAGAGGCAGCAGGGATGCCAATGTGGTGTGGACCTCAAAAGCATAATTCCAGGCAAGTTATTTCTTGGCTCTGAGACTCACTCTCACATCTATAAAACAGAGACAATATTTACTAACTTCCTGGGCCATGCTGGGGATTATTTGAGACCAGAGGTGGATCTACCATGAAGGCAATGAAGCTTAAGCCTCAAGACCCTGTACTTGCTAAATCCTTCCAAGGCCCTATTGGTTGCTCTTAAGGTCATTTGTAGTTTGCAGTCTCTGTGGAAGTCAGATGGTTTTGTTGTGAAGAGGGGTCCTGTGATGATTGAGCTTCACTGTCTTCTTTACTGAAATTAGAATAATCTAGAAGACACACTGAGGGTGCCTGTGGGGATGTTTCCCGAGGGTTTTGTTGTTGTGGTTGTTTTGTTTTTAAACTTTTTTGATATTTTCTTTTTTTATTTTACATGTATGAGTGCATTGCCTGCATGCATCTAAGTGCACCCATGTCATGCAATGCCAGCGGAGGTCAGAAGAGGGCGTCAGATCCTGGAACTGGAGTTAAGGATGGTTGTTAGCCGCCATGTGGGTGCTGGGAATCCATCCAGGGTCCTCTACAATTGCAGTTGTAGAGTGCTCTTAACCACTAAGCCATCTCTCCAGCCCTGTTTCCTGAGTTTTAACTGAGGAGCGAAAACACACCCTGAACGTGGTGACACCATCCGGTGCTAAACGGAATAAAGAGGACGCAAACTGAGCACCAGCATTCGCCTCTCTCTCCTTCCTGCCTATGAATGCAATGTCAGCTGCCGCCTTATGCTCTGGCTGCCATAGCCAAGAACCGCTCTTCTCACTGCTGTCCTTTCCCCACCATGACGGACTGACTGGACCCTTGAACTGTGAACCAAAATAAGCCCTTCCTCCTCCAAGTTGTTTTCGTTGGGTATTTCTCACAGCAATGAGAAAATTAACTAATAGAGTTCCCAAAGAGTCCAAGTGTCAGATCCCACAAAACCGGAGCCTGCCCCTGGGTGAGGTGCTCAGAGCAGAGCCCAGCACAAAGCGGTCATTTAAAAGTGAATGACATGAAAAAAAGAGTTTCAAAGTGAAAGTGTTATCTGAATTTAGTCTCTGAAGACATACAGAGGTTCAAAAGGGCTTTGGGAACACAAATGTCCCCTAGAATTTACAGGAGTATCATCAAGGGCTTCTTTAGGGACCTTGGGGGATGCTTCTGGAAGGATAAAAACAGTTATCATTGGTTAGTCTCTTGTGAAGTGCCACTTTAAAGATGTTTCTACGTTAATTCACTAGACCTAAGTATTTGCATCAGCCCCACAAATGGCCCAGCTGGGCTCTCCCTGGTGTGTGACTCTGGAAGTCCTCATTCTCCTTCCTGTTTTCCCTCAGTGCCTCTGAGGCTGGCTGGATCCTCTGGAATCTCCACTTCTCCCGAGTCCTCATTCATTCTTGGGAGCCAGCTCAGAGAAGTTGGGCACACCCAAGTCCCAGGCAGCTGGCTCCTCTGCCACCACCCAGATCACGGCGCCTGCAGCAGCCTAGCTCACCAAGGGTAGCAAGGAAGCAATTACCCAGAAAATGGAGACAAAACTCCCACGGAGATGCGGGTGTTCTTTTTTTAAAAGGCTGGGATGTGACAATGTGGTGGCAGGATTCTTCTCTGGTCTCATTTCCCAGCTCCCATAACAACCCAGCCTCAGAGAATCTGACCCCAGGCAGCTCAGAGCCTCCCTTAGTAACCCTGAAAATTAGATGAAACTGGAAGGAACTGGGCTGAACACAATGGGGACAAAACAAAAGCTGTCAGTGCCCCCTGGCCTGTGGCTTCTCCCTCATCCCCTCTCAGAGCTGCACAACTAGATCTTAGGGTTGTCAGAAAACAGCAACCACCAAACAAACAAAGCTAAAACCAAAAGAAGCCCTGAAGGTAGTTACCTACCAGTTCCTTAGCCCTTTATGCTCTTGGTTTGTTTTTTTAACAGATATTGCCCATTGGGTAAGGTTGGGATAAACATTCAAACATTTTACCTCATTTCCCACACGCTAACCTCTAGGGGGCATAGCTGAGGGGAGCAGAAAAAAGAAACTGGAACTAAGCCAGAACTTCCTTTATTTGGCCAGCATTCTGAAACTTCGAATATGCTGTTGACGCCTTCCTGGATGAGACCCTTACAAGGGTGGAGGGAGATCTGTGGCTTTCCAGGCTCACTGGACTGCGATGCTGACAAAGCTAAGACTGAAGTTCAGGGTTCCTGGCTCAGGACCCAGCTCCCTCACACGGAGCAACCAATGCCTATGCACACAGAGCCAGGGAGGGAACGCTGAGCCAGGAGGTGGCTCAGTCAGACAATTGCAGGTTCCATGTGGTACTTTCCTGCACACGGGCTGCTGAGCATGTTTTTATCCAGGAGCTGTGGGTTCTGTTTGTTCCAATGGGCTTCGGGAGGACTGCAGGTCTAGAAGGTGATGCCAGACTACCCCCTGCCCCTCCACTCCCTCTAATCCCAGTTCTCCTCCCTTAGACTTCAACCAGGAGGGAGCCCAGCCCCTATATCTCCAGGTTGCAGTTGGAGATATATTTGGCCCCAAAGTGCACTTTAAAATGTATTTTTGCTCACATTTAAAAACTAAGAGAATTTGCATAAGAATTAGTATTTCTGCAGTTCTTAGCACTATGAAGACTGAATGATGACAGGTTTGCTGTCCCTGGAGCTGAGCAGTAACCCTTCCCTACTGTCTCCTTTGGCCACCATGATGTCACCTGACTGGCTGCTATAGGCATTGGGGCTTTTGACTGTTGCTATAGAAGTTCCCAACATTTTGAAGAGCATATATAAAACTCAAGTGGTCTAGGTTGGGGAGATGGCTCCGTGGGTAAAAGCCCTTGCCATGTAAGCATGAGGACCTGAGTTTGAATTCCCAGAACCCATGAAAAGTTGGACATGGTAGCCCATGTCTATAATCTCAGCACTCCTAAACCGAAATGGGAGGCAGAGACAGGAAAATCCCCAGAAGCCTGTGGACCAACCAGCCTGGCAAATGCAGCAGTGAACAAGAAACTGCCTCAAACAAGATGGAAGGTGAAAAATAACACCTGAGGTTGTCCTCTGACCTCCACACATGTGCTGAGGTACTCATGTGCCCATAGTAGTACACATAAACACACACACGCACGAAGATTTTTAAAAATGAATTCCAGAAGTGTAAGAAATGGGTTGAGCAAACATTCTATTTTTATTGTCACTACCATTTGCCTAAACAGAACATCCCTTCCATGCAAGTGGATGAAGCAACTAGTCACAGGGAGATGGGGCTCCTGTGACTCTGATACTAGAAGAAATCACAGACACCTTCATATCATATTAGAGTTTTGAACACATCTAAGTGCTGTTTACCACATATGTGCTTCTCTAGCAGACATATTCAAGAATACCATTGACTATGACTGAAAAATATTAATGATCACCCATGGGAAGAGACGGCCAGCGAGATGGCTCAGCATGAAGGTGCTTGCTGCAAAGCCTGATAACCTGAGTTCAGTCCCCAGAATCCACATGGTAGGAGAGAATGGACTCCTACAAATGTCCTCTGACCTCTACCCATAGACATAAACAACCAATCAAATAAAAGAAAATTAGATTCCTTTGGTAATCCTGGGTAGATTATTTTATGCCTTAGAATTTTTTTTTTTTCATCTTTTTGAGACAGGGTCTCTCCGTAGCCGCAGCTGGCCTGGATTCGCTATGGAGACCAGGCTGGCCTCCAACTCGCAGAGATCTGCCTGCCTCTGCCTCCCGAGTGCTGAGACTAAAGGCATATGCTACCACGCCCAGCTAGAATCTTTTATAAGCATATATAAATCATGTATAATAATGAATTTCAACATGACATTAAAAAAATTTTATTTACTTTTATGTGTAGAGTGTTTTGCCTCCATGTATGTAAATGCACCCGTGTCATGCAATGCCCATGGAGGCCAGAAAAGGGTATCAGATTCCCTGGAACTGGAGTTACAGACAGTTGTTAGCTGCCATGTGGGTGCTGGGAACCGAACCCATGTCCTTTGCAAGAGCATCCAGTGCTCTTAACTGCTGAGCCATCTCTCCAGCCCCAACATGACGTTTTTATACATGTACATAATGTATTTGAGTTATATTCACCACCACCCCCTACCCTCTCTTGTTTATGCTTTAAAAAAAAAAAACACAAAATAAACTTGTTAAAATATTTGTTTTGAAGACATTCTCTTATAACCCAGGCCGTATTTGTTGTGACTGAACTTCTGATCCTCCTGCCTCTACCTCCTTCATGTTGAGATTACAGGTGTGCGACACCATGCTACTGTGTGTTTTGGCTGTGCAAGGCAAGCAATCTACCAACTGAATTATATCCCGAGCCTCTATTCTATCTCCCTCACCCCCTTCTTCCTGTGAAAAGTCTCCTATACTTTGGGTGCTTTAGAGAGGACCGCAGCACAAAAGTGAGTTCGCATCTTTCCTTGGCAAGGAAAAGTTCTAGAACTTCTTGGAGAATGGAGGCAGGAGCTGAGCTACACTCCTGCATACTGGCTTCAAAGCTGGATTCCAAGTCTAGTTATCTGAGGTTCTAGCACTAGTTCTCTAGTGCTCTGAGGTTTCCCACAGCACAGAGCAAAAGGCCCTTCTACAGGGGGCTCGGGAGGGGAGGCTGTGCTGTGGTTTTGCTTTCAGTGGCCTAAGCCCCACTTCCAGAATTATTCTCTTTTCTAAGGGCAACCCCAGTATAAACTTGGAGGAAGGAAGCTGGGCTCTAGGCCTCCCAGTGGCGCCTCCCAACTCTCAGACAGGGTTTGCTGAGCGCTGACTCACAGCAGACTCTCCTGCCTGGCCTGGTGCACGCCCACGACGTGCCCTCCTTCTGATTCTCTGCTGCTTCCTCCCAGGCTCTTCCCAGGCGCCTGCAAGCCCACACGCATCTCGGCATCTCCCGTGTCCTCACTGTGCCACCCCCCTCCGCCCCCCGCATCCCTCATCTTTCTCTGCCAAATCCGGAAATGTGTGGTCTCCTTGCATTTCCTCCTGAATCCTTGCAGCACCCACTCAGCCTCCCCCTCATCCTCCAACTCCCATGCAGTTTACTGAACTCCTTCCTAAGGGTCGAGACCTGGCCTTCCCAACGGGACAGGTGGCCCTGGGCCTCCCACCTCCTGCTCCACCCTGCAGCCCTGCAGTGGCCTCTTCCTGGAGATGGTCACGCTCCCTCCCTGGTTTCCATGACACTGCACTTTCCCACGTCTCCTCCTCTCTGGGCTCTGACAGCTCGCTTCCTCTGGCAGGCCTCTCCCATCTTCTCCCTGTGGGTGTGCGTGAGGGCTGCCCTTGGAGTTTTCTTCCTCTCTGTACATGCTCACCAGCCCCCCTGCCTGCCCTCCACCTCCACCACAGCTGCTCTTCCTTCCACCCATCGTTCCAATCCCACATCGCCAGTGTTGCCAGAACCTTCCGCCCACCCCTGCCAGGGAATGGTACCCTAACGCACAAGATCTGAGACTACAGGGCCCAGGAAGTGTTGCGGCTTAGGCCAGCCAGCCACATACCTGATGAGGTGTCACAGGGGAGACTTAAATATGCTCCTAGATCTCAAACTAGTTTAGTATGGCTTGTGAAGGGCCATCGACCCTATGCCTGAGGGGGGCGGGAACCTCTGTGAACCCACTGCCCAGGTTCAAATGCTGCCCAGACTACTGCGTGCTGTGACCTCAAGTAAGTTCATTCAATTGTTCCCTGAGCTCCTACTCTGTAACAGACTCCCCTCTGAGGAAAAACAAAGTGCCACTGCCTCCTGGCATCACACAAAACTGTCCACATTGTTAAGATGAGACTGTGTGAGGGGAGGAAAAGATGTGAGAACCTACCACAAGCCTTGTGAGGGAGGGAAAAGATGCTGTGAGAACTTACCACAAGCTGTGTAAGTGGGGTGTGTGTGAAAACCCATCACAAGCCACTGTTGTCAGGGAGGCCAGGAATGGCTTTCTCGGATTCCTCACTGTAAAATGATGGCTTCACAGGTTGTTGAGAAAAGTGAATGAGATGTAGCTCATTCCTGTCAAGTTCTACAACTGCCTCAGCTTCCTAACTAGGCTCTGTTGAGCTCTGAGAATTCTGTGAGGCTCCTCTGGGGTTGCTGAGAAGGGAGGCAGAGGCTACAGGGCAGTAGCTCTGTCCCTGATCAGAGCGGCGAAGCTACAATTATTGATATACTGAATGTGGGTTTTGCTTAAGATCCTGTTTGAATGAAAGGTTGCTTAGCTACAGTGAAGTTTGAAAGCCACTAATCTCTGTTTCTTCTCCCTGGTCTGAACCTGGGTGTGGTGGCACGTACCTGTATTCCCTGTACTCAGGAAGCTGAGGCAGGAAGATTTTGAGCTCAAGGAAAGCCTGGGCTACATAGTGAGTCCCAGGCCAGTTGAGACTTCATAGCAAGATTTTGTCTCTAAAAACTAAACTCTGTAACAACAACAACAACAGTAAGAAACCCTGGCCTGGAGATGCTATTACAACACCAGAGTCAGTGAAAGCCTGGACACTGGAGCCACCCTCCTGTGCAACTGTGGGCTCAGCATGGAAATGTTTTCCTTCTTGACATGCCCAGTGATTTGTGTTATGTCTTTTTTGTTTGTTCTGCCTCCCAAGAGCTAGAACTAAATATGTGCACCACCACACCTAGCCTTGTGTTATATATGTCCTACCTGGATCTTTCTTGTGTCATCTCCCTTGTGGGATACCAAGGCCCAAAGGGTCAGGCATTCTATGCTTTTTCCACAGTGTCTCTGGGCCTGTTCTCAGGTCTGGTACATGATAATAACGGGAATCACTTGGAAATGCTTGCTTTGTCTCAGGCTATTTGGGCCCTTCACACACATTCCTGAGTTTATTATTTAACTCTAACTCACATAGTTGGCTCTCAAGGTCTATGAACTTGCCTGTAAAAATGGGGAACAGGAACACAGGCAGAAGTGATGGTGAGGGCAAAATGACACCTGCAGATGGCCCAGCTTTATCTGGACCTGCAGCAGACTGAACTGTGTTTATCACACTGCAGCGGCTCTACATTGCTCTGGTTTCAGATGCCCTGTCTGCACAATGTCACTGCTACAACTGTTGGGTGGTAATGCATTCCAGCCATCCACCTCATTCCTCCATCTCTCATTCATTCCTCCTCTCCCTTGAGCCCAGAACAACACATCCACCTTCCTGGGCTCCAGCTCTCCCTATTCTGGTCTATTGTGTAGCCAGGGCCTGTGCTTCCTCCTGGACCCCACTGTCATGGTTTTCACTCCTCTCAAAGTCCCCAAGAAGGCTCCTGTAGTAGATATTTCCAAATATGGCCTGCTGGGTCCCGAGGCCCATTGTGAATTTGAGTGCTACCCGATTTCTCCCAGTCCTGCACCAACACCACCAATAGGGGCCTCTACCCTACACTGTAACTGGAGCAAGCCAAGCCAGCCCCCTCCCCACCAACAGAGCTTTCTAGAGTACCCCTCCTGTACCTGTGTAGTCCACCACTACATCTGTCACATGCACTGTACTGTGCCTGTCCATCTTTCATACACCTGTAATCACCACGTGAATGTGACTCTCCTTAGAACAAGGACTGGCTCCTGTCACGTCTGCTCTAAAGAAGTCTGCAATCTGCCCTTTTGTCCCCATTCCCTCCGTCACCTTTACTGAGGTTGCTCCAGTCTCTCTCCTCATGTTATATAATCTGTCTCATTCCTCCAGCTTCAGTACCTCCCATGGGTATACCTTACAGAAATCCTTTAAATGCACAGATGAGTTTAGGACACCCCCTTCCTTTTGTGGGTTCCCTAGTGCTCTCTGATAAACCCCTTTAAGACCCACTCCTGACAACTCCCCATTTCATGGTGCCCACATTCCCAGTGGTTGAATAGACTGGCTTCTTACTCCAGATGGACCAAACCTTCTTTCTGGGCAAGGCAACCTCTCTCTTTCCTTACCTCTATCCACTGGCTAATTCCTTTCTGTGTCAGGTCTCAGCTGAGACACATGCTGGGATGGGCTCCTCTGATTCCTTGTAGACTAGGCCCAGTGACCTCCTCTGGTATCCATCGGTGCCCCATCCATTCTCTGCTTTGTTGTAACTACTGATTTATTCATCATATCTCCACTTGCCTGCCAGGTGTTTGCTAGCAGAGAGCATGCCTCTACTACCAGGGGGATGAGCACAGCGCCCCACACATAGTAGGTGCTTAACAAACACTTGCTCAATCTAACTGGACCATTCCAGAAGCTTCAGAGTCTCCATCTTCTCCATCTCTCTGAGGCCTATAGTCTCTTCCTGATGGAAGAAATAATGGCTAAGGATTGTTGCCTGCTTATCATGTGACCTTCACTCTCTTAAGTGCCTTATCTCTGTTTACTGCTCACAACACAACATTTTATAGTCAGCTCCTGCCAGACTGCCCACTGTATCCCTAGCCAAGCCTAGATACGTTCCAGTTTGACCACAAACACAACTCCCTCATCCCACCTGCTCCTCTTACACATATACTACATACCTGAGCTCAGATTTAAAAGACAGTAAAAAATGGAAGACTCCAAGAGACTTTGATTCTGAGCGATTTTAGTTTTCTTTTTTTATGCTCTGCTGTGGTGTCTTTTTCAAAATATTAAAAGTGTTTGTCACAGTTACTGTTTGGATCCAAAATGTTCTCCCCAGACTCCTGTGTTTGAACACTTGGTCCCTAGTTGGTAGTGCTGTTTTGGAAGGTTGTGGAACCTTTGATGCATGAGGCATAACTGGTGGAAGTGGGTCACTGGGGTGGAGGGGGGCATTTGAGGGTGATAAGCCAGCCTTGCTCAACATAAGCACTCTGTTTCCTAGTTGGTACCATGTGAGGAGCCTTTATTAGTTGGGGACTGGAGAGTTGGCTCAGTGGTTAAGAGCCCTGGCTGCTCTTGGCAGAGGACCCAGGTTCAGTTCCTAGCACCCACATGGCAGCTCATAATCATCCATAACTGCAGTTCTAGGGGGATCTGATGCCCTCTTCTGGCCTCTATAGCCATCAGGCACACATGGGTACACATATACACATGTAGGCAAACACTTAGACATGCATAAAATAAAAATAAATCTTTTTTTTTTTAGAAAAAAACTTTTAATCATGACAGATGTTGTTGTTAGGATACCAAATTAGCAACACAAGATGTAGATGTGAAGAAAAGGAAAGAATCAGTGCTAGGGTATCTAGGGTGAATTAGAAGAGTTTACAAAAGGAATGATGCTATAACTGATGGTTTTGGAACAAAATGATCATCAGGGTAGCCAATATATTAGTTACTTTTCTGCTGCTGTGATAAAAACACCATGACCAAAGAAACTTATGGAAAGAAGAGATTTTGGGGCTTACAGTTTCCCCTTACAAAGGGAACTATAATTTTTCATGGTAGGGAGGCATGGTAGGAGGTGGCTGAAGCAGAAAGCTGAGCAGTCACCTCTTCAAACACATGCAGGAAGTAGAGACAGAGCAACTGGAAGTGGGGCAAGGCTATAAACTCTCAAAGCCCTCCCCTCAGTGACATGCTTTCTCCAACAAGGCTGCACCTCCTAAGCCTTAAACAGCACTACCACCTGGGGCCAATTGTTCAAATACAAGAACCTATAGAGGACTTGTCTCATTCAAACCACTACAACCAAGGATATGCCATAAAACATAAGCCACAGTAACCATAATTCTCTGCAGTTATTCAAGAGTGCAATTATTTTCCAGGTTGCATTAGCGAGAATTTATTACTGTAAAAAAATACCTAAGATAAGCAGTCAAAAAGTTGAAAATGCATTTCAGCTCATGGTTTCAGAGGTTTCTTGCCATGGTTGGCTGGTTCTGTTGTTTCTAAGCCTGAGATAAGGCTGAATATTATGGTGATGGGAGCATGTGGCAAAAGAGGCAGCTCATCTCACAGGAGCCCAGGAGGGAAAGGGCAGGGACAAAATAGTCCCTCCAAAGTCACATCCTTAGGACTGACTTCCTTCAATCAGGCCCCACCTTCTAAAGTTACCATCACCTCCCAACAAGCCATCAGGCTATGAATCCATCAATGAACTAATCTATCAATAAGGTCAGAGCCCTCAGCATCCAATCACTTCCCCCAAGCCCCATCTCTGAACTGGGTTGCACTGCCAACCAAGCCCTCAATACATGAATCTTTGAGGGAATAGTTCAGATCCTTAACAGAAACCCTATAAAGAATCCACACGACATTGACTATACCAGGGCCTGCAATGAACTTATAAGCCTATTCATCACATTTAAATACACATACAACTTTTGGAATGTGCCAGGATATAGGCAATTGGCTGTAAATAATACACATTGAATCTACAATAGTTTGGGCTCATTTTCAGCTTTAGAAGTGGGCAATGCTCGAACTACTGCTTTCCTTCTCTGAGCAAGCAGGGATGTTCAAAGCTACTTCTTGAAGTTCAGCCTAAGTTCTGTCCTTTATCTTTGTTTCTTATTTGTTGTTGATGTTGAGACAGAGTCTTACTTTGTAGCACATGTTGGCCTGGAACTCAATGGTAATCCTCCTGCCTCTGCTCCCAAATGCTGGGATTACAGGTATGAGGTAACCATGTCCAGCTTAATACTTTCTTTTTTTTTTTAACTGAAAATATGGTAGCCCAACACTCTTTTTTCATGTCTGTGAACTGAAAGCTACAAGGCAGGGTTGACAAAAATTCTCTGACAAAAGCAATTTAAGGGAGAAAGGGTTTGTTTTGACTCACAGTTCAAAGGTGCAGTCTATCCCATGATAGCAGGGAAGTCCTGACAAGAGGACCATGAGGTAGTTGGTCACATTGCATCTGTAGTCAGGAAGCAAAGAGCGATGAATACTATGGTCACCTAAATTTCTTCCTTATTTTACTTTTTATTTTTGAAAATTACATTTATTTATTTGTGTTTGTGTATGTTTGAGAGCCATAACATGCATGTGGAGGTCAGACAGCTTTTCAACTATCGCACAGGTGTACATTCTCTTTTTCATTCACTCTAGGATATAAGCCCAGGGAATGGTGCCACTTACAGTGGATGGGTTCCCTCACCTACTCAAGATAACCCCCAACAAGCAAGCCCAGAGTCCTGTCTCCTGTGAACCTGTGGTTCTAGATCTTACCAAGCTGGCAATGAAGATTTACCATGGGAGGTGGCAATGGAGGCACAAAATCTCATGAAATTGCTGTCTGTGGAGTTATGAGATTAAATGAATCCACCAGGGCTAGTAAGAAGGCTCAGCAGGTAGATACTTGCTGCCAAGCATGGTGGCCTGTGTTTGGTCCCTTGAACCCACATAGTGGAAGGAGAAAACCGATTTTCACAAGTTGTCCTCTGACTTCCACATGCATACTGTGGCATGAGTGGCTGTGTACTCATAAATGTTTTTAAAATAATAACTTAAGGGGCTAGAGAGATGGCTCATAAATGTTTTTAATATAATAACTTAAGGCGCTAGAGAGAGGGGTTAAAGGCACTGACTGCTCTTGAAGAGAACCTGGGTTCTAGTCCCAGCACTGACATGGCAGCTAATAGCCTTCCTAACTCCAGTTCTGGGGGATCTGACAACCTCTTCTGACGTCTGCAGGCATTGCATGACATGGGTACACTTTTACATATGCAAGTGATGCACTCATACATATAAAATAAAAATAATAAAATATTAAAAATAATAACTTGAATTTTTTTAATTTTTAATAACTACATGATTAGAAGAAGCATTTTATTACAGCTTTAACATATTCAGTAACACACTCCAGAGCAACAACAGCACTTCACTTTCACAAGTGGCTATAAGTTTCTAGGTTCACAGTTGAATTAATACAGTTATACAATGTTGAACTCAGTATAAGCCCCATAAGACATAAAATTGAATGAGTTTTTTGAAAACGTTTTTTAAAAAAGTGTATCTACCTGGCTGGGTGTGGTGGCACAGACATGCCTGGTCTACATAATGAGTTCTAGGACAGCTGGGGCTACAGGGAGACCCTGTCTCAAAAAGGCCAAAAAAAAAAAAATAAGGTTTATTTGGGCCAACTTTGGGCCAACTGTATGGTCTTAAACACCCAAAAGGAAAGTATAAGCAAAGATTAAGGTGAGCAGTATATTTCTTTAAGAGTTCAAGGGATTATACTTCCCAGACATTAGACTTAGTCACTTTTCTGTTGCTGTGATAGAAACACTGACCCAAGCAATTTATAGAAGGAAGAGTTTGTTTGAGGTTACGGTTCCAGGGGAATTACAGTCCACAGTGACAGGGAGGCATGGTGGCTGGAGATGGCTGGAGCAGGAGCAGCAGCTCTCACATCATCAGGCAGGCACAGGAAGCAAGAGAGCAACTGGAGAGCTAGTAAGACTTAAGAATTCTCTAAGCCCAGCCCCAGTGCCATGCTTCCTCCAGGATAGCCACACCTTCTAAAACCTCCCAAAACAGCGCCATCATCTGGGGACAAAACGCCCAAATACTTGGAGCCTATGGGGGACATTTTCGTTCAACCATCACAACTTAAATCCATATAAAATGCTATTTAGACAATTATTTCTCATTGATTATTTTGTTTCTAATCACAGAGTGCTGCTCAGATGTAAGACTTCAAATCTTGGTCTGCTATACTGTAGTGCCCTCGTGCAGCTAAGGGAAACAACCAGCTATTGTTCTAAAATGATGGCTAAATTTGTTTTCTCCCCCTATCTAGAAGCCTTTTCGAGGGAACTGGCACTGCTTCTAGCCACTCCAACAGCTATCAAAGTGCCTGAAAACAAATCCTGAGTCCATCACTCTAGAGTCCAGGTTTGGCAGACAAAAGAAAAATGAAGAGGAACCCAATAGAGGGATGCTTTTAGAAGTCCTTGTCAAGAAATTCCAATGGATTCTCATATGAACATTTGAAAATTGCCCTGTCCTGACTTTTTTCTAGTTCCCTGTCTAGAACTTGTAATGCTAATTACTCTTGCCTTTATTTCTCCCTCACATCTCCTATTCATGATTCAAGGACTTTCTTTTACCCTTAGAGACAAGAGTTATGCAATTTTAGAATGTTTTAGATAGACCCACTGAAGCGGTACCCCAATTGCCTTACCCTGTGTCTCTGTTCAGCATGGAAGAAGCCAGAGCAGTCTGTGTCCTGATTCCCCATCAGCAATTTGGGTAACCTCTTCAGAGGATGGTGTGATAAGAATAGGAGGTAGGAATTGGCTAGGCAGTTAGGGTAAAAAGACCCCAAAGAAAAGTAGCCAGTTTCTTGACTAAAAATCAAAATGTCGTTGGGCCTCTTAGCAACATACGGTGTTCCAAAGGCCAAAAATGTCAAAAGTATTTGGGAGCTCTTTATCTAATCCCTAAAAGATTTTAGGATTACCTCTTCAGAGGGGAGAACATTAGAGTAGCAAAAAGCCCCATTAAAAAAAGAAAAGAAAGAGTGCACAAAGTTGTTCAGGAAAAAGTGATGGGGAGATAGGGGAGGAGCTGGAGGGGAGGGAGTGGGCATGGATTTGATCAAAACACCTTATATGCGTGTATGAAATTCTCAATAAATTTTTTAAAAGTTGAAAAAAAGTGCATTTACCTCCAGCACTAAGACATCTCATGTTTTCTGTGCCTGGAATGCTACAGAAATGGATTGATTCCATGTAATTGTCACAATTGTGGTAGGTCATCCAAATCACACCCATTTTACAGATGTAAATGCAAAACTGGGTGAGCTTAAGAAGTTACCAAATGTTTGATGGGCTTCTATACCAGATTCACATACTAGTTGGCCTGCAGGCATTTGACCTGTGCCTCACATTGGTCCAGGTTAGCTATGAGTGTAGCCCAACACAGAATTATAAACTCACTTGAAACATTATGTTTTACGTTTTATTTGCAGGTTTTTCTTTTCTAACTGGATTGTGGGGCATGAACTTTGTTGATAATGATGTTGTGTCACAATATCAAAAGGTTGGACATACCTGGTATCAGAATATCAGAAACTTGCCATCTTGTGGTTTTGTAGCCTAGAAGTCCAGGAGGAAGGATTAGGGAGAGGGCTTGTATTTCATGGCCATTTTGGTACCTAAGTTCCCTGTCGGGTCATCTGAGGTCATCTGGGACTGAATTATAGTTGACTTCTCTGTCTACACATGCCTGTTTCCCCCGTCCTCTCAGCTGTGGCTCTAAGGACACTGTCCCAGCTGGGCATGGTGGTTCATATTATAATCTTAGCACTAAGAAAGTTGAGGCAATAGGATTGCCTTAAATTTAAGGCCAGCCTGCACTACATAGTAAGTTCGAAGCTAGCCTGGACTACAGTATGAGACCCTATCTCAAAAAGCAGGAATGACAAGATAAAAACAACAGAGTAACATTCCTATAAACCTCTGATGCCCCAAACTCCATTAGTGCTCCTCCTCTAGACACTGCAGTTAACACTTGGTCCTGAAGCTGCAAAGATGTACTGAGAGGCCAGAGGCCAGCTTGATCTCAAGTGTGGATGTTTACTTGAGATTGCCCAAGGCCTGGTCTGGATATTCTGTCCTCCCACTGTTCTGCCTCACCCCAGATTACCTAACTACCATCTTCCTCTCTGCCTCCTCCACACATATTCATTGAGCACCTACTATGTGACAAGCAATGTTGCACATCTTGAAAATACAGCAGTGAACGAAGTCTACATATGCAGAATACTCTTTGTCCTTGTGATGCTTACATTCTAATGAAGGAACAGACAATGACCTGATAAATAATCAAAATAGGGACTGGAGAGCTGGCTCAACAGTTAAGAGCACTGACTGCTCTTGCAGAGGACCCAGGTTTGGTTCCCAGCACCCACATGCTGGTTAACAACCATCCATAACTCCAGTTCCAGGGAATCCAACGCCTTCTTCTGACCTCCAAGGGCATTGCACGACACAGGTATAGTTACATACATGCAGACAATATGCTCATACACATAATCATAAAATCAAAATAATGTTACAAAGTGATGATGGGTGTTGGGGGGGTGGAAAAGGCTTGGGAGGATAAAATGGGATAAAGTGAGCAGGGAAAGACTCACTGAAATGTAACATTTGGGCAAACCCTGAAGGAGCTGAGACTAAGTCATGGAGTTATTTGGAGAAAGATATTTCTAGGCAGAAGGAACAACAAGTACAAATGGCCTGCAGCAGAAGTATGATTTTTGTGTTCAAGGAGTGATGGGGCAAGGCTTGGTGGCACACCTCTTTAATCCCAGCACTCAGGAGGCAAAGGCAGGAGGATCTCTGTGAGATTGCGGCCAGCCTAGTCTACATAGCTCCAGCCAGCTGGAGTTACAGGGAGACCCTGTCTCAAAACAAATAAACAAACAACAAACAAAAAAGGAGTGGCAGGGAGCCCAGTGTAAGGAGCTGAGAGGGAGAGAGAGTGAGGGAGAGGTTGTGGAGGGTCTTCTAGGCTTGGCTTGGTCTCACAGTGAGACAGGAGCTATTGGGGGGCTCAGAGCACAGGAAAGAGCTCACCAAACTGAACAGGGCCATTCAGCTGCTGTTCAGAGAATAACTAAGGGCAAGGGCAGTTGCAGGCACCGCCTTGACTGTTATAATTAGCTCAAGTGGGAGGTGGAGGTGGCTTAGCTGAGGGCTAGGGTAAAGTGGCCAGGGACATTTATAAGGCAAGGGCTGATGGGACTTGTCTTTGGTCCTTCCAGGTGAGTCAGCTGTGTGGCTGGAGGACCCCACCCCAAGACTTTAGCATCATTTCTCAATGTGAGAACTCTGAGCCTTGGGGTTACTCACCTGGGTGTGGCTCCTGAGCCTGTCATTCAGCTGCTAACCTTGGACAGGTTCACTGACTCTGTCTATGCTTCTTCATCTGTGAACTAGGGATGATAATCCTTCATCATAGGATGATTTGAGAAGATTGAGAGGGTGCCAAAGACAGGCTAGCATGCTTGTGTGTACACACGTGTGTGCACGTAAACCCCCTAGTGCTTGGGTTTAGAGATACACTGCAGTGTTTGGCTTTTATTTGGATGCTGGTGACTCGAACTCAGGTCCTCAAACTTGCAAAGCAAGCACTTAAAAAATATTTTTTTTTAAGTTTTATGTGTATGAGTGTTATGCCTGCATGTATGTAAGTGCACCTGTGTTATGCAATGCCCTTGGAGGCCAGAAGAAGGAGTCAGACCTCCTGGAACTGGAGTTATGAAAAGTTCTTAGCTGCTGTATAGGCGCTGGGATTTGAATCCAGGCCTTCTGCAAGAACAGCAGCGCTCTTAACTGCTGAGCCATCTCCTCAGCCCATGATTACTTTACCTAATATAGGTTCTTGTTGGATACAGAACAGAAAGCCGGGAGAAGAGGCAGGATAATGTCTAAGGACTGTACAGCTTGGGCAAAGCTGAAGCAGCTCAGTGCCCCAGGAGTGCTATGTGGAGAGAACACACCCGTTGCTTTCCCGACCTGATGGGGGAATTCCAAGACTCAGACCCACCCATCAGGCCTAGTGGCCCTTATCGAAGATGGCCAGAAGGGAACTCCTTGGATGAAGGTGGAGTTGTGGAAAATGGGAACACT
The DNA here is from genome assembly GCF_000622305.1 of Nannospalax galili. Lineage (NCBI taxonomy): Eukaryota > Metazoa > Chordata > Mammalia > Rodentia > Spalacidae > Nannospalax > Nannospalax galili. The sequence goes on from NW_008354281.1 coordinate 7,412,872, forward strand.
CCCAGGTTCTGGAGAGGATGAGGTCATCCCAGCTGAAGTCAATCAAAACTCCCCCCTGGGCAGGCAGAAAAGGGTTTTACTAGACCAGGAGCTGTGGAGTCTTTTAGCAGTTGCCAAGAAAGACCGGGAGCCAGGCGGAGGCCATGAGCCGGGGGAGGCTCCACCCTGGCAGGAAAAAGACTAGGAGTGCTGGGGCCAGCTGGGAAGTCAAGAGGGCCCTGTGTAAATTGTCTGGTGACAGTGACATAAAGCCTGACCTGAGGTGACCAGAGGCTTTCTGCCTCCCGGGAACCCCCAATCCCTTAAGAAACGGGGGCGGGGGGAGGGGGCGGCAGGGTTGGTGGGAATTGTGAGCTGGAGGCCAGATCCTGCGGAAACAAATTAGATAAATAGACAAATAAATGAGCTATTAGTATTTACTTAATCTGAGATGCTGTATTTCCCCCACTCCCACCTCCTCATAAGTTAGAACATTGGTGGACATGTGAACCAGGAACCTGCACTTCTTTTCCAGTTCGAAAGAGCTTTGGCGCTGAGCTGTATGGGTTTAATTCAGGGTTTGGGGGGCGCATGTTGGATGCCATAGTGCGGTACCTTGGTGAAATCAGTTGGCTGCCCGATCCCTCCGTGGTGTCATTGGGATGGTGTGAAGGTAGACACTGCAGGCCTCATAGAAGGCTCTCTCTGGTGTCACGGAGGTCACTGGGACAGATTCAGGGAGGGTAGGAGGAGTCTGAACAGCAGTGGTCCCAGCATGGGCGGGGCCTCTATTCCTCCACCTTGCTCAGACCCTCACCACCCCAGCACCGCCATCCACTTCCTGGCCCCACAACCGCAGAAATCGTGTGGGGACAGCCGTTCTTTTCCATCTCTGGCAGTCCTGGCTGCTCAGAGTCGCTGACGTCAGCTGGAAGTAGCTCCTGGAGGTTTTCTAGAAGGCCCTTCCACACAGCGGCCACCTCCCTGAAGGCTGCCCTGTGGCTGGCCAAGCTCAGCTGCTACGGGGCTGCCTGGCGTGGAAGCTTTTCTGTGTGTCCACCCATATTGTCGGGGTGGCTGGGCTGGCTGGATGAGCACCCCTCACTGGCCTCAGCCTGTTCAAGAAGCTCCCCTCCCATGTGCTTCCTTGAGCCTCCCTCCTGCAGTGGGAATGGAAAGGGAAATGTGTCCTGTCTCCTCCCCACCCCCACGCCGCCACATCCCTAGTCCCTGTCCCATCAGCCTGCCTCTCACGGTTCCAGCAACTCTGAACACTATTTGAGCCTTTTATCTAAGTAACTCAGAGAACAGAACTCGGGCTAACATATCACAGAGCTTTAGAACAGATCCAGGGATCTCCTGACCCAGATTTTTTTGTTTAGACAGAGTCTCCCTGTAGCCCCAATTGACTTGAAGCTTCCTATGTAGACCAGGCTGGTCTCAATCTCAGAGACATCCACCTGTCTCTGCCTCTTGAGTGCTGGGATTAAAGACCTATGCCACCACACTGGTTCCATCCCAGGCTTGGAGGTGTCTGGTGCCAGCAATTACCCTCTGTTCCAAAGGCATACTTACCTGACTCTGACAACTGCAGGGGGTGTTATTTTGTACCATTTAAGATATGTGACTATGTATGCCTGCCCTACCACTGAGCTGCATCCTCAGTCCTTTGCAGATGAGAAATAAACATTATCAACTTGCCTGAAGTCACACAACTCCTAGGTACAAAGCCTGTGCTTGTGACCTCAAAGCTGAGTTCCTGGCACTATGTGACACTTCTGAAAAGCACATTGTGCTGGATAGCGTTAGTTGTCAACTTGACACACCTGGGTTGAGGGGGCCTCATTTGGTGAATTGCCTCCATTGGACTGGTCTGTGGCCATGTCTGTAGGGCATCTTTTTGATGGTTGAGCGATGTGGGAGGGCCCAGTCCACTGTGGGTGGTGCCACCCCTGGGCAGGTGGGTCTGTGTTGCATAAGAAAGCAGGCTGAGCAGTGGCCAGGGGAGCAAGCCAGTAAGCAGTGTTCCTCCATGGCGTGTGCTCTAGCTCCTGACTCCACATATCTGCCCTGAGTTCCTACCTTGGGCTCCCTCAGGGATGAACTGTGACTTAGGAGATGTAAGCCAAACAAACCCTTTCCTCCTCAGGTTGGTATTGGTCAGAGTGTTTCATCACAGCAATGGAGAAACAAACTAGAACACGCATTTGATGGGTTGTTCATTCCTCAGGGTCTATCAGCAATGAAAGTGACCTGTGGCCAAGAATGCTTAGGAAGTAACAGTCTGCCCTCCATATTATAGGGTCCCCAGTGGAGTATTCAGCTTCAAGTAGAAAATATTTGGATAGGCTGGATGTGGTAGCCCACACCTTTAGTCCCAGCACTTAGGAGGCAGAGGCAGGCAGATGGTGGATCTCTGAATTTGAGGCCAGTTTGCTCTATATAGCAAGTTCCAGGTCAGTCAGGGCCACATGGTGATATCTTGTCTCAAAAAAGAAAATATTTGGAAAAAAAAAACACTTCATCTGTGATAAACAAGTACAAACACATTCTTGTCATCATTCCCTAAACATTACAGTATGTCAAGGGCTTACACAACATTAGCATTGTATTATTATAGGTAATCTATAGGTGATTTAAAGTGCATGAAGATGTGCATAGGTTACATCCAAATACACAATTTTATATAAGGGACCTGAACATCCTCAGATTTTAGTATCTTTAGGGTCCCTGGAACGAATCCCCCTCAAATACTGAGGTGCTCTCTATTGAACCCAACCTCTTGGAGATATCAACAGATTAAAGACTGTGAAAAGTTTGCAATGCATAAATTTGTTTATCTTTCTTTAACCCAGTCTTTCCCAAACTTCATTTCACCTGAGACCAGTGCCCAAACTGCACAGTATCCCATGATTATCCCAGGGAATGTGCTTTGGGAAATGTCATTCAAGATCACGTTGTCAGAAAGTGTCTTGGGTAGATGAAGTGGGAAACAGACTGATTGCATTAGCTTAGTGAACAGTTCCCCATCCTGCACATCCCCCTATTCATTTCCCAGAAGAGTTCCTTAGCTAGGGAAGACACTCCAGATCCTGTAGACAACCCAATCCTGATGTCATTTCTGGGTCCTCTTGACTGTGCTGATCACATGGGAAGAAAATGCCACTTGAGCAGCCCCCAAGACTCTCCAAGGATGAAGGGCACTTCTGAGAGCGTTCCCTTAATTCTCTGGCCATTATGCCCCTCCCAGCCTCTCAGGAGCACTGCAGAGCCTTGAGGCTCCCCTCTACTTCCACCTATGCCTTCCTCCACTTCTTACCAGCTCCCTCTTCCTTTCTACCTTCTTCAGCTCTGCTGGAACTCCATGCTATGTTGCATTCTGAGCCCCTCAGCCCTAACTACAGTCTGGGGACAGTGACCACAGCACAGAGCTAGGCCAGCTCTAGAGACTCAGGCCTCACTGCTGTGGAGTAGGGCCCAGCCCCCCTGTGTTCTCCAATGCAGTCATGGTTGAGAGTCACTCTTGCCTACAGGCAGCTAGTTGGCACATTAACCCTAGTGCAGGCTCCATCATGCACCTCTTCCCCTCCCCTGGCTCTCAGGCCAACTGAGTCTCTGGTGCCCACACCCCCACTGGGACTTACACTATCCTTCAATCATTTGCTTTTCTTGGTCTTTGTTTGCTCCCAGGCCCTCTTAGCTTAGCATCCAGTCTCCTACTTAGGGGAAAGAAGATAAATCAAGGTTGTAAAGATCACATGATCTGCATCAAATTTTTGCTCCCCGCTGACTAACCACCACTGCCCTCTTTCCCTCATCCCACTTTCCCATTAATTTTAGAAGCAGGCCAAAATCCAGGTCATATCTCCCCATCCTATGGAGTCAGGCTGCCATGGTTCAAATCCCACTTCTGCCACTTCCTGACTGGATGAGTGTGAGTAGATTTCTTCATCTCTCAATTGCCTTACTTTTCTCCAATCAGTCAAATGGGCTAAAATAGTCATGTGTCCATTCTTAGTGATGAACCCCATGTGTGACGGTGATCCTACAAGATTATATCACCTAATGACAGTGCAACCATCTTAGTTTGTGGAAGTCTGCTCTGTGATATTTGCACGATGACAGAATTGCCCAACAATGCGTTTCTCAGAACACATTTCTGTCTTTAAGCTAGCCATGACTGCAGTTACCTTTCCCACATGGAGTTGAAGGATGGAATAAGATAAGCCACAGTAGTAATGTGACACAGGTCTGGCTCATACCAAATGCTAATGAAGGCTAATTCTTTTCATTTCCTGCTCTGGTTCCTCCAAACCTTTTGTCTATTACCAGAAACCTCTCACTCCTGGCTTATTTCTCAGCCTGCAAAGACATATCAAGCCCTCCTATCCTAGACACTACTTCCCGTTTGGGCTTTTAATTTCTCAAAAGTGTTTGTTATCAGCTAGCTCTTTTCCTTAGCTTTCTTCTGCTTCTCAGTCTACTGTGAGCTGGACTCTGGTCCTACCACATTCTGACTTGTGTCAGGGTCACCCAGGTCCTTGACAAGATCAAGACAAGATGAAAGTGATGTGGCATGGTGTTGCATGGCTATAAGCCAAGCTACTTGGGAGGCTGAGGCAGGAGCACTGAAAGTTCAAGGCCAGCATAAGCTACTTAGAAAGACCCTGTCTCAAAATGAAGTAAAAAGGGGTTAGGGTATAGCTCAATAGTAGAACACTTGCCTAGTATGAATGAGACCCTGGACTCAAACCTCAATATTGCCCCCCTCCAAAAATAAAAAGAACTGGATGCGTCTTACCTTTGACGTCCTGTCTGCCACATTTGGCTCTGGTGTCATTACCCCTTTTTGGCCAGGCCTCGGAACTGCCTCCTTATCTTTTGCCTGTTTGTCCTCTGCTGGCCCTAGAAATGTTACTGGTACCTTGAGTTGTCCTCAGCTCAAGGGTCTGCTCTGCCCACACACCCCTTTCAAGAGATCTTAGTAGTCCCGTGGCATCTGTTGTTTTCAGCTACTATATTTGGAGATAGTTTATCATCTATTCCATCTTTTATGGACTAACCCTTCCAAATTTGTATGTAGAATCTTTAACTCTCTGTGTAACTTTGTTTGAAGACATGACCTCTAAGGAGGTAATGAACGTGTAATGAGGTAAAAGGGTAGGGCTACAATCTGATGAGATTAATGTCCTTAAAAAGGGAGGAAAGGACATCTCCCTCTCTTGGTCTCTCTTTCTTTTTCCACCCCCAGGATAAAAGGACCATGTGAAGAAAGATACAGTAAGAAAATAGCTGTCTACAAAGCAAGAAGAGAGGCCTCCCCAGAAACCACCCCTTAGTGCATCTTGGATTTCTCGGTTCTAGAGCTGTGATATAAAAGAATTCCGTGGTTTAAGCCACTCAGCATGTAGTATTTTGCTGTAGTAAACCAAGGCAGGAAAGCATAGAGGACAGTTTAGTAACCTGAGACTACTTGATTTGGTCTGTGCACATATCACTCTTCTAATAATGTATTTAGCAGTCTAGAACCTTCACCTGTGTGCACATAGCACATACGCCCCTCTCTGAGCATCTAGCAACCCGTTAGCAACCTTAGACCCCTACCTGCATCAAGTGGCTCACGTACCCCTCTTCAAACAATGGAATAAGTTTCTCTCCCCCCAACAACCATCAAAAATGCCCCTTCTATGGACAGTGTCTATCTAAAAATGTTCAGAACATACCTGAGTTAAGAAGGAAGGGACTCAATCCAGCTTCAACTGGTTTTGGGTGTGTGCAATAAGGAAAACTATGTCTTCTGAGTGAACTCTTAGGACGAATCACCTCTTTACCATCTTATGTCTATGCAAAATTGGGCATGTATATGATTAAAACAAGATGCATCAAGGGAAGGGACATAAGCAGCGAGAAAAGAAAGGCTTACACAGACCAAGGCTGTGGATTAGAACAGAACCATTCATGCTATGCTCCTTAGCAACCAAACTCCTTTTCTTGAACTGCATAAAAACCCCAAACAGTAATCAGGGCCTTGAGTACTCTCACTCACATGGTCTGCTGTTAATCTCAACAGTGTATTCCTTTCTAATCTGTACTATCACTTTGTTTATGAATAAAGTTTTCTTGCTACTTTGTAATTTCTGTGTACCTTTTTATTTAAATTCCTTGACTAAGATGCCCCAAACCTGGAAACACCCAGTCCAGACCCCAGCCATCAGTAACAGTCCGAGCTGGCTAAAGATTCTCACATACATCTTCTGCTGCATAGCATACCGCCTAAGCTTAGTGGCTAAAGATCACAGCCATTTATTAGCTCACTTTTCTGCAGATCAGTCATTTAAACTGGACTTGGCTCATTGATTTTCCTGATCTTGGCCTGGCTGACTTTCATGTCTATGGGCAGCTTTGAGGCTGGTTGGGTCCAGTGGTCCCAGGTGGGATGACTTGTCTTGGCTCTAAGGAGTCTCTTGGCCTTTTTCAGGAGGGTATGGCTTGTTTTGTGGCAGTGGAGCAAGATGCCAAGAAAATAAGCAGAGTAGAGGTTGGAAAAAAGAAGCCTCAAACCAGAGGTAGAGTTCTGGGCCTTTCCACTCACATCTGGTCCTCTAGCAGTTGGCTTCTTAATACTAAGATGTCTTGGTTGAGGAACTAGGAGTATGTAATGTTAGTTAAGTAACTAAACTACAAAAGCACCTGACATCCTCAGGTAAGGTTACTAGGACTTAAGGGATGCAGGTGAGGAAGAATGAGGGAACTCAGGTTCTGAGTTGTTTGGGGTGGCTTGCTTTGCTGACCTGGGGAGAAGGGTAAACAATTTAATGAGCTCTTATTATCAGCCAGATACTCTTCAGAGCACTCTGCACACATAGCTGAGGCGCTTCAAAAGATGTTTCTGAATCCCAGCTTTCTGAATTTGAACTTTAATCCTACCACTGGCTCAGAGAAAGTGGCCTAAGTTCTTGGGGTTCATGGGTACAAAGTGTCATAACAGCACTGCTCCTATGGACTGTTATGAGGACTAAATTAAATAATATACTGGAGTGGAACACACATGTCTGGTTCTTAAAGTGCTCTGTAAATGCCTGCTATTGTCCCATATAAACCTACCCACAAGGTAAGATTGTATCTGCATTTGACAGGAAGCTAAGGCTTGGCATGTTCAATAATCATTCTAATATGCATGGATAATGTACGGGTGAGGTAGCTGTTGGATGCAGTAGCCACATCTCCAGACCTATTTCCTCTGCCTTCTCCATCCACCCACCCTTCTCCAACAGGAAGGAGTAGAGTTGAGGTTGAAGAGAATGAGTTTGGTTTTATCTTATTTAAAAGTTTTTAGATTTATTTATTTTTATGTGTACGTTTTACCTTCATGTATGTATGTACACCATGTGTGTACCTGGTGCCCGTGGAGACTAGAAGAGGGCATCAGATCACTTGGAACTGGAGTTATAGATGGTTGTGAGCTGCCATGTAGGTGCTGGGAATCAAACACAGTCCTCTGCAAGAACAGTAAGTGCTCTTAACTGCTGAGCCATCTCTCCAGCTCCAAGTTTGGTTTTAGAAGGTAAATGAGTTACCCTCAAGGCAGCCAAGCAGAGACTTCTGGTCAACCATTATATTTGTGCATAGAGTATAAAAATCACAATTCTGTAACCACAAGGCAGGTGGAAGCCATAGATGGATAAGATCACTCAGGGAGGTGGGGTGACATGAGAGCAGAGGCCCCAGGGTAAATGAAAGAAGTGGAGGAAGAGGACCCCATAAAGGAGTCTGATGAGCAGCCAGAGAAGGGAAGAGGGAGGTGGTCACATATCTGAGTTCACTTGGGAGAGTCTTGGTTTACAAGGATGAGCCTGTCATAATTACTGTGCCCTCTTTCACTTTAAATAGTGACCCAGTTGGGATGAAAATTACATATTCCGCTACTTAGAGGGTCAAGGAGGAGGAATGCCTCAGGGAGGAGGAAATCTCCGCAAAAACACCAGAAAGACAAACAGGATAAGAACAGTAACTAAGGCCAGGCGTGGTGGTCCACGCCTTTAATCCCAGCATTCAGGAGGCAGTCTGGTCTATATGGTGAGTTCCAGGCCAGCTAGGGCTACAGGGAGACCCTGCCTCAAAAAGACCATTCCCCCCTCCCCCAAAAGAAACAGAAACTGGTCCACTGGAATTGGATGTTGAAGACTGATGACAATGACGGGAGACCTTTCTGAGGGTAAAAGTGTAAAACAGAATTAGGTGTATCCAACCTTTTGGTGTTGTAATACCATGCTGCTGTCTACAAAGTTCATACTCGAGAGCCATACAACCAAGTTACAAAAGTTGTTTATTTCATAATAGTTTAAGTAAGTTTATGATCTTGTGTTGGGCTTCACTCAAAGCTATCTTGGGGTGTAATGCAACCACATTTGGGCACACCCACTGAGCTGGTCTGAACAAGATAATAGAGATGACAAACGTGCTCAAGTCTTTATAGAAGTCTGTCTGGGAGAAAAAGGACAGGTGGGCAGCTACAGGGAGTAGAAGGAAGAAACCCCTTCCTAGCCCTTGTTCAGTGTGGAAGGAATTTTAAGCATGTCCAGACTTGACAAGGGGGAAGCCACTAGATACAGAAATTGATGGGCAATGGGGGACACTGCAATGGATTAAGGCCTTTAGGGAGCCAGAACTGAGTCTACTTGACAGTGCTGTTCCCTCTTTGGTCTACAGACCCATGGTTTATGCAGATTTGTTAGGAGGTTCAACCCTCTGAAACTACAGAGGTTCTCAGCTGCTGTGAGGAAGTCCCCCTTCTAGGTGTCCGAGTCAACTTTCAAACTGTTTCCTTGGCTCCCCACCTGATCAGTATCTCCTGAAGCAGCCAGCAAGGCTGCCCTTCTTTATTTCCAAAGATGTTCACAGCATGCTACAACTTCCAAATTTGCAAATGACATTCAAAATGAGCAGCTTCCAAATACTTCCTCAGAGAAGTTCCTTAATCCATTCAGTGTGGTGCCTGGGAGGCTCCTCCTGGGAACATCATCTGGAGTGTTTCCAGAAAAGTCACAGGCTCCCAGTCGGGAACTCCTCTCCAGGCCATCCTTGGCACTGGGCCCTGTAGCCTCTGGGTACTGAGTCTCAGCTTCAGGATTTATACTTAGGAGGCTCCTTTCACTTCTGGTGTGGTGTGATCTGAGATGCCTCTCACAGGCTTATGTTTTGACCACTTGTTCCCCAGCTGGTGGCTTTATTTTTGGAGCCTATGGAATCTTTAGGAAGTGGGGCCTTTCTGAAGGAAGTAGGTCATGGGGGGGAGTCTTTGAAGGATAAAGGTGATCCCTGGTTCTGCCACCTTCTTCTTCCTGGTCTTCTGTTACATGAACATTCTCCACTATACGATCTAAACTGCTCTGCCATGCCTTCCCTTGACATAATGGGCTAAAATCCTCAGAAACTCTGAACCTAAATAAATCTTCCCTCCTTTAAATTGTTTCTGGCAAAAATAACTCATACAAACTCCTACCTGTGGGGACATTATCTGATAAGAGTTCTCTTCTTAAATGGTCACTAAATGTACATCCATGAAGTAGAACAAGGCTTTTATTCATTTATTCAACCAAGGTTTGTTAACTGCTATGGTGATCTGAGTATAGGACCAGTTAGTGGGAATATAGAGGTCTGTGGCCCTCTCTTTGCACCCAAGGGTCTTTGAAAAGCAAAAGCTGTCAGAAAATAAAGATCCCCCCTAGATAACGCAGAGGAGTTGGTGGCATCTAGAAGTCTCCTCATATGAATCTCCCTTGGATTTTGGATGATGATGATGAAGGGTTTTCTGCTATTAAACAACAGCTTCTTTCCACAGAAATGGCGGCCCGTGTAAAGAGAGCCTGGCCAGGGGTGGCAAGTCTTTGTTTCTGTTTTTGTTTTATTTTTAATTATTTATTTAATAAACAAATAATTAGAAGACGCATTTCATGACAACAGCATTGACATATTCAATAACAATTTCCAGAGTTAAGATGCATCTATTTCAAGATTGGCTATAAATTTTTAGGTTTACAGTTGAATCAATACAGTTATACAATATTGTACTCAGTATAAACCCTTTAAGACATATAATTAAATGAGGTTTTAACCTTTGAAAAAGATCTCCATTCAGCTGGGCATGGTGGTGCATGCCTTTAGTCCCAGCACTCAGGAGGCAGAGGATACACCAAGATATGCATTGGGTGATATGTTTCCTCAGAGAATCATACCTATACTCATGGGAACCAAAATCCTAATATGGCATTCTACCTACGTCTGTCTTCCCAAGCCCAAGCCTGACAGTTCTCACATTGATTTTCCTAAAATCAAAACTTATCTGTGCCATTTTCTATTCTCTAAGGACTCTGATATCTGCCAGGAAACAAATAATGACATTTCTCAAGAATGACACCGCAATAGATGCTTTTGAAAAACTGCAGGCCTATCTCCCCGGAGAAAGCATGGGAAAACTCTATACATCTGCAAGGCACTATCAAGTCTGTCTCAATGAAGATTTGCCACATTTGTCTGAGGATAGAAATATGAACACTACAAAGAGAAATTTATCCACTTCTGGAGCAGTTAAGTAGAGAACTAAGTATCTTCTGATAAACATGCTCAGCTCAAAAGGAAAAGTAAGGCTGGTTCTGAGCAGCTAAGCAAAGAGCAAAGCTTTAGCTAGCAACTGCCCACAGTCTTGTTGCAGGAGAACTGAATCAGGAGGGCACTTTTGTGACTTGCATTTGCCACAGGGCCACATGTCTGTAAATAAGTGTCTACCTCTGTCCCCTTGTTTGAGACCATATGCTGTCATGACTATTCTTACTCTTTGAGAGAGTTATCACTCAGGTATAGGAAATCAAAGGAAACACCTTAGTTTTTTAAAATATCCTGTTCAACATGGAGACTCTGAAAGGAAACCTCTCCTTAAAGAGAAACCAGCATTTTTTAAATATTATTTTTTTTAGAAGAAGCATATCATTACAGCTTTAACATGACCAATAACAGTTTCGAGAGCAAAGACACAGCTCCTTCAAAAGTGGCTATAAAATTTCTAGGTTCGTTGTTGAATCAATACAGTTATACAATATTGAACTCAGTATAAGCCCTGTAAGACATAAAATTGAATGAGTTTTTAACCCTCAAAAAAGTTCTCCATTTCATTCTAAAATATACTGTTTCTTAGAGAAAGTCTCAATTGTTTTTGTTACCAATGCTAAGATGTTGGCACATGTGGCTCTAATCTGTATGTATCTGATTATTACTAGTCATAATCGTTTGCACTCAGATCCTGGGCACCTGTGTGTATCTATAAAGTCATCAGGTAGATGTCGATGGTAACGTTCATCACCTCTACTGATTAACATGACTGAAACATTTATGCTTTCTCCTCAAATATATTACACTTTTTGAAATTTGTTCATTTTTTTCTGTGCGTGCATATCACAGAACATCCCAAACCATCTTATTCAACTATATACCCACTTCCCAGAAGGCACCCTCCCATAGCCTCTCTACCCCCACAGGAGCCCTTATACTCTGTTATCCCTGCTACTGTCCACAATGTTGGTGACACCCCCAGCCATTCCCCACTACTTGTCCATCTGGTGACTCTAGTCAGCCTATCTAGAGGTCTTTGTTTTAGGAAGGTCAGCTGTTCCTCATCTAGCATCAATCAGTTGTCAATATTCCTTTAGACAAGATTGGGGTCTGCTGTTCATTTTCCCAGTTCTATGCTGGGTAGGTGACAGATGAGCACTGGAATTAACGAGCAAATAATAAGAAGCAATGTGCATTCCACTCTCATTTACCAAGGCTGTCCCAGCCATGGACTTAGCCATCCTTCCAAGGAACCAGTGAGTCTAGATTTCTGCCTTACCAAGAAGGGGACACATTGGAGTTCAAGGAGCAAGGGAGGCATTGCTAGGGTCAGGAGCCAGGTCCTGGAGCTCTTGCCTGGGGCAGCGATGGCAGAAACCCAGTGTGGCCATCCTGTTCGAGCTTGCTGCTAAGTGTTTGACCTCTACTTTCTCATCAGCTCAAGGAGGTGGGGATTGCTTTTCTCCATCCTAGATAGCTGAGAAAACTAAGGCCCAGAGAAGCCTTGACCTAGCTCACACAAGCATCACGGAGTGGAACTCACTTTAAACTCTGATACCTGAAGGATTGTGAAGGTAGGCCAGTTGCTTAGTATGATATCTGGCTAGGGTGTAGTCACATGTTCCCTTCTGCAAGTGACATGGCACACGCCTGAAATCCCCAGTACTCAGGAAGCTGAGACAGGAGGATCACAAGGTGTAAGTCATCTTGGGCTACATACTGAATCCCTAGCTAAAAAATACAAAACAACCAAACAGAAAGAAACTCCTTTAATCACAGAGATCCACCTGCCTCTGGCTCCCAAGTGCTAGGATTAAAGGCTTGCACCACCACACCTGGCTGTTTGTTTTTTAGACAAGCTCTCTCATAGCCCAAGCTAGCCTCAAACTCACTATGTAGCTCAAGCTGGCCTCAAACTCACTATGTAGTCCAAGCTGGCCTTGAACCCCTAAGCTTCCTGCCTCTACTTCTCAAGTGCTAGCCCAGCAGGAAGAAAGATTTATTTGGGCACATGGTTTCCAAGGTTTCAGAGAGGCTGTTTCTGTTGTTTCTGGGCCTATAATGAGGAAAAATATCACAGTAGAACATATGGCAGAGAAAAGCTGTTTACCTCACGGCAACCGAGAAGCAGAAACAGAAAGCTAGGAAGAGTCTGGGGACAAGGTTTATCTGTAAAGGGCATACCCCCAATGACTTCTTCCAACTAGACCCAACCTACTAGTATTCCACTGCTAACAACACCATCCTGTATTAACCCACCAAGGATTCGTCTATTGACCAAGTCAGAACCCTCAGGAGGTAATCACGTCCCCAAAGCCCACCTGCTGGCAGCCAAGTCTTTACCACAAGAACATGCAATGGACATTTCAGTTTCAAACTATCATAGATGGTTCAAGAGACTGTGTAGGACCCCCAGGCTGGGGTACCCAACGTCCACGGGAGGCCGCACCCCAATAACTCAGTCCTCAGACCAGGAGATGCAACAAGCAAGAGGATTTAATCGTTTGCGCAGATGGGCTCCTGCATCACTCAAGAGAGAGCAGCAGCCCAGAGCTCAGCTTACAGGCTTCTTTAAAGGCAAAAACCATAAACCAAAACTGGCAGCAGTGGGAGGGGGCCGGTAGCAGTGGGAGGGGGCTGGCAGCAGTGGGAGGGGGGAAGTTTCGGGTAATTTTCAGCTTGGGCACAGAGCATGAAAAGGTCAGCTTTTAATTAAATTTTACATCTTACTTCCTTGTACAGCTTTCCAGAATGTTTTTCTTTTGATCTGGGGGGACTCGGTTTGATTCCATCATTCCCCCCTTTTTCTTATAGCAAGATTTTAATGATAAAATCTATTGGTTTTCTGTTCTTTTTAGAGAGTGGTATTGTTGGGTAAGGACTAAGGCCTGAGTCACTGATATGTGGTTCCTAATTAATTGTAACAGTCTATTGATGATGCACGGTCTGAAGGTTAAGAGAAGGAGAATAACTAGGGGGCCCACTAGGGTGGACACTAGAGTGGTTAACCAGGGGGTTTTATTAAACCATCCTTCAAACCATCCCTGCTTGGATTCATGCTCCCTTTGTCTTTTGTCTAATCTCTGACGGAGCTTAGTCATTGAGTCTCTAACAACCCCTGTGTTGTCAGCATAGAAACAACATTCTTCAACTAGAGCCGCACAAAGCCCTCCTTCCTTAAGGAAAAGCAGATCCATTCCCCTTCTATTTTGTAATACCACTTCTGAAAGGGAGGTTAGAGATTTTTCTAAGTGTGTAATTGATTGTTCTATTGCCTTGATATCTTCATCTACTGCCATCTGTAAATCTGCATAATATTGTGTTCCTTGTATTAGGGCTGCTGTTCCAGTTCCTACTCCCGCAGGCACCCCTACTCCCAAAAGTATTGCTAAAGTTAGGGACACAGGCTCTCTTTTGTACCTTCTTGGTTGTTGTTCAAAGAACTGTTCTACAGACTCTGTGGGGTGATAGAATACTCAGGGCAGGAGCTTAATCATGACACAGTAATCTTGAGAGGTTCTAAGGACCATACTAGCTGCACAGGGAGTCAAACCAGAGTTACATGCCCACCAAGCCCCTTGTGGAGGCAGAAGATAGTAATTTCTTTCTCCTGAAGGTACAGAAATAGTGGAGTTGTAAAGGCGGCATGAGTTGTAGGTGGGTTTTCTAAGTAGAGCCCATATCCTGAGACTTCCGTGAGGGTTAAGGGGTGAGGAGTCTCTCTATGACATAAGTTGGCTGAAGTGGTATTATTGAAGGCCCCTTGGATTGCTACACCCTCGTAATAAGGGGGTGCTGCTGTTAAACATAGCCAACAGGATTCAGTTAGGTTGGGGTCTTCTGGAGAGTCTTAATTTTAGGGGATTTGATGTTTTGTGTAGATGCCATTTTCCAACGTCATCCTGGGCCGGGGCTCTCTTGACGTGGGAAGCATGGATCCATGCTGAAATCCCATCTACTTTGAGGGCTGTGGGAGTAGTCAGGAGAACCGTGTAGGGTCCTTTCCACCATGGTTCAAGAGCCTTTATGTTGTGTCTTCTCACATACACCTGATTTCCAATTTGGTAGGAGTGAGGCATTTGTGGACTCCCAGGCCGGTAGACAGCAGCCAAAGGCTTCCAAACCAGGTTCTGGATGATCTGGAGGGCTTGAAGTCTTGTTTTTAGGCTGGGATTATCAAAAGATGAGGGCAAGGGGGACAAGGTTACATTGAGGACAGGAGGTGGTCCTCCAAAGAGGATTTCATAGGGGGTTAAGCCATGTATAGCAGAAGTATTTCTAGCTCGAAATAGGGCTAGAGGTAGGAGCTGCACCCAGTCTTTAGTGCCAGTCTCTAGAGCTAATTTAGTTAAGGTCTCTTTAATAGTTCTATTCATTCTTTCTACCTGTCCTGAACTTTGGGGTCTGTAAGCACAATGTAATTTTCAATTAATCCCCAATGCTTTGGCCACTCCCTGACTTACCTGGGAGACGAAGGCAGGGCCATTATCAGATCCAATTACCTTGGGTAGTCCAAATCGAGGGAAGATTTCTTCAATCAGTTTCTTTACCACAGTCTGGGCTGTTTCCTTTTTGGTGGGGAAAGCTTCAACCCACCCTGAAAAAGTGTCTATAAACACTAAAAGGTATTTATACCCATATTTTCCTGGGAGTACCTCAGTAAAATCTACTTCCCAGTTAGTCCCTGGTCGTGTCCCTCTTTCTCTCTTGCCAAATGGGACCTTTGACTTAGTTGCATTTACCAGGGAACATGAGACACAATCTCCCACTACTTTTTGAACTAGTTGATTGAGGTCTGGGAAGTAATAATGTTGTTCTTTTCTTTCTAATAGTGTTTTTAGTTTCTTGTGTCCCAAATGTGTCCACTGGTGAAGTTGGGAGATCAGCTCAAGTGCTGCTTCCCGGGGCAGTATAGTACGATTTTGATGTCTCCACATCTTGGTTTCAGGATCCAAAGTAGCATTAAGCTTTTGAACAAGTTCCAAATCTTGTTCAGTGTAAGTAAAAGAAGCTTCTGCTTTCTTTTCCTGTTTCTTCATCTCAGCCTTAAGGTCTGCATGTGTGTAAAGAATGTATGTACCTTCTGCTGCCTGACGGGCAGTTTCATCCACCATCCGATTGCCTCAAGCAATTGGCCCCTGGTCTCGTTGATGTCCAGGGCAATGAATTATGCTGACCTGTTTTGGCAAGTATAAGGCTTGTAGAAGGGCCACTATTGCTTCTTTGTTTTTGATGTCCTTACCAGCCGAGGTGAGGAGTCCCCGCCTCCGATAAATTTCCCCATGTATATAGGCAGTGGCAAATGCATAGCGGCTGTCAGTATAAATATTGACCTTTTTGCCCTTTGCTAATTTTAGGGCCTGAGTTAGAGCTTCTAATTCAGCTCGCTGGGCTGATGTTCCAGCTGGCAGGGCTTGGGCCCAAATTATCTTTTCCCCATCAACCACCGCAGCCCCCGCCTTACGCTCACCATTTCGTAGAAAGCTGCTCCCATCCGTGTACCAAGTGGCATCTGCATCTGTTAGGGGCTGGTCAGTGAGGTCTTCTCTGGTCCCATGTGTCTCCGCAAGTATTTGCTGGCAATCATGAGGAATCTCAGTGCCTTTCTCGGTGGCTGGTAGTAGCGTGGCGGGGTTTAGGGTGGCAGGGTTTCCAAACTTGATTTTTTCTGGATTTAATAGTAATGCCTGATAATGGGTCACCCTGGCATTTGACAGCCACCTGTCAGGAGGTTGTCTAATGATGGACTCCACTGCATGAGGTGTTATAACAGTTAGGGGCTGACCCATAGTGAGTTTGTCTGAGTCTTTAACTAAGGATGCTATTGCCACCATGATTCTCAAACATGGGGGCCAGCCAGCGGCCACATTGTCCAGTTTTTTTGAGAGATAAGCCACTGGTCTTTTCCAGGGTCCCAGAGTCTGAGTAAGGACTCCTTTTGCCATCCCATTATTTTCATCTATATGTAGGATGAAAGGTTTTGTCAGATCTGGCAATCCTAATGCTGGAGCCATCAGCAGCGCTCTTTTTATCTTGTCAAAAGCTTTCTGGTGTTCTTCAGTCCAGACAAAAGGGGTCCCACTCTTTGTTAAAGGATATAGAGGAGCTGCTATTTCAGCAAAACCCGGTATCCATAGTCTACAAAATCCTGTGCTTCCCAAGAATTCTCTGAGTCCTCTAGCTGAGGTTGGTGGGGGGATAGAGGCTACTGCCTGTTTCCTGCTCTCCATCAGCCAACGTTGCCCTCCCTCCAACCTATAGCCTAAATAGTTCACCTGCTGTAGGCAGATCTGGGCTTTCTTTGCCGAGGCCCGGTATCCAAGTTCCCCCAGTCTCAGCAGGAGAGCCTCAGTACCTTGCAGACAGCCAGCTTCTGTCTCAGCTGCTAAGAGGAGGTCATCCACATACTGAAGAAGCATAATCTGTGGGTTTCTTACCCAAAAATCAGCCAAATCACGGTGTAGAGCTTCATCAAACAGAGTAGGGGAGTTCTTGAATCCTTGGGGAAGTCACATCCAGGTTAGTTGTCCCGATATTCCAGCTTCAGGGTCCTTCCATTCAAAGGCAAAGATGGGCTGGCTAACCGGGCTCAGCCTTAGGCAGAAGAACGCATCCTTCAAGTCAAGTACAGTATACCACCTATGACTAGGAGGTAAAGAACTCAGAAGATTATAGGGATTAGGAACAGTGGGATGGATATCCTCTATCCTCTGATTGACTTCTCTTAAGTCTTGAACTGGTCTATAATCATCTGTCCCTGGCTTTTTCACGGGGAGCAACGGGGTATTCCAAGGGGATTGGCAAGGATGAAGTATGCCCATATGTAAAAGTCTTTGGATGTGAGGCCTGATTCCTTCTCGGGCCTCTTTGTTCATAGGGTATTGTTTAATTGAAACCGGAGTTACAGATGGTTTTAGTGTAACCACTATTGGAGGCAGGTTATGTGCTAGTCCTGGGCCTCCTGTCTCGGCCCATGCCGAGGGGATTTTACTTAGCCAATCAGATATACCAGGAATTCCTACTATCGGTCCCTCATATAACCGATGTTCATCTTCCAGCCGCAAGGTTAATACCTGTAGTGGAGCTCCATCTTTTCCTTTTACAGTAGCTCCCTTTGTAGTGAAATGGATGTGGGCTCCCAACTTGGAGAGTAAATCTCTCCCAAGAAGAGGGTATGGACAGTCAGGGACCAATAAGAACGAGTGAGAGACTCGTCCTGTGCTGAGGTCCACTTTTCTTTCTGTGGTCCAGATCTGTATGTTTTTCCTCCGGTGGCCCCTTGAACCCAGGCTGTCTTGGAACTCATAGGTCCCTCAGTTGTTGTTAGGACCGAGTGCTGAGCTCCAGTGTCTACCATGAAGGTAGTCAATTGCCCCCCTATCTT
>NW_008354281.1:7431214-7433090 GCF_000622305.1 Nannospalax galili
CCTTTTCCAGGGTCCCAGAGTCTGAGTAAGGACTCCTTTTGCCATTCCTTTATTTTCATCTACATATAAGATGAAAGGTTTGTCAAGTCTGGTAATCCCAGAGCTGGAGCCATCAGCAGTGCTCTTTTTATTTTGTCAAAGGCTCTCTGGTGTTCTTCAGTCCAGATGAAAGGAATCCCATTCTTTGTCAAGGGATATAGAGGAGCCGCCACTTCAGTGAAACCCGGTATCCATAATCTACAGAATCCTGTGCTTCCCAAGAACTCTCTGAGTCCTCTGGCTGAGGTTGGTGGGGGGATAGAGGCTACTGTCTGTTTTCTGCTTTCTGTCAGCCAATGTTGTCCTGAGCTCAGGTGGGAGCTCCTGGCCCCGACTCCCCTGAAGTCTGTTTATTCTCAAGCCCAATGTCCTTTCTCCTTGCAATAAGCACATTGGTCTTTATCCACTCGGGGCCTTCTCTTGTCTCCCAGGTTCCTACCTGGTCCTGGTCCTGTTCCCTGAACTACTGTGGCCAAAATTCGACTTAATTCTTTATTTCTCTTTTTCTCTCTCTTATCTTCTCTAGCTTCTTGCTCTTTTCTGATTCTGTCCTCTCTTTCTTTTGAAGTTTCTCGCTTATTATAGATTCTTTCAGCTTCTCTTACTAAATCCTGTAAGGAATACCTCTGAAGGCCCTCCAGCCATTGGAGCTTGCCATGAATGTCAGGAGCTGATTGTCCTATAAAGGCCATAATAAGATCTGCCTGACGCTCCTGGGCTGTGGGATCAAAAGAGGTGTACATCCGATATCCCTCTATCAAGCATTCTAGAAACCCTGCTGGGGTTTCATTTTCTCCTTGGGTTATAGCATGTACCTTTGCCAAATTAGTCGGGCACCTTCCGGCCCCTTTGAGACCTGCTAACAGAGTCTGGTGATAAAAATGGAGATGCTCCCTACCGGCCATGGTTTCAGGATCCCATTTGGGTCTAGTCAGAGGAAATCCTGCGTCTATTTCATTTGGGAGCAGAGTGGGTCTCCCATCCTGCCAGGGGACATTTTTCCAGGCTTCCAGGATGACTCCCTGTCTTTCTTCTGTGGTTAGAAGGGCCTGGAGGAGTTGCTGACAATCCTCCCAGGTGGGTTGGTGGGTGAGGAGATTAGACTCTATTAAAGCAGTTAGAGCCTGAGGATCCTGAGAAAAAGAGGGGTTATGAGTCTTCCAATTATACAAGTCAGAGGCTGAGAAAGGCCAGTACTGGATCTGATCCCCTATAGTTCGGAGGGGAAAAACCTGGGCAGTCCGGGTTCCATCAGAAGGGCCCCCTCTATCCCTCCTTAAGCAGAGTCTGTTAGATAGAGGAGGGGATGTGTCAGGTTCAGTGGAATCAGGAGAGGGATAAGGTAGTTCTTGGGGTGGAGGTGCCTGCACAGGTGGATAGGGAGGTAGAGAATCAAGGAGGGTTAGGGAAGCTTGGTCCTCGGGGAGGACTGGCTTTTGCTTCTTCTGCTCAGGGGCAGACTGAAGGGGCAGGAGGGAAGAAGTAAGACTCAGGGGGGCAGAAAGGGTAGGAGGCCCATGGTCTGTCTCATCAGTTCCCCTAGAAGGTAGGAACGGCCGTGCCCAAGATGTGGGGTTCTGGGCCAAGTCTTCCCAGGTGACTATGTAGGCCACCTGGTCCGGATGTTCGTGTGGTCTTGGGTGGAAAATGTATTCCTTAACCTGCAAGATAGTAGCAAGGTCAAAATTCCCATCCCTTGGCCATCTTTTTTCAAAAGAGGGCCATGCAGAGGAACAGAGACTCTGCCACTTCTTCTTCTGGACCTCTAATGATAAGTTGTGGGCCTTCTCCACGACCTCCTTTTAGTGTTCCAGAGTTAAGCTTAAAGGGGTAGTTA
>NW_008354282.1:0-1277 GCF_000622305.1 Nannospalax galili
AGTTATTAAGAGCCATCAAGTCTTATAAGACAGCTGTTTTCATTATCTTAAGTTTTGAATTTAGGAGTGAGAACTCTTTGGATGTAAAACAAAATACTCAGAGTTAAATACAGAAGGTTATATATTGATAATGTGGCAAAATAATATAATAAATCCAAGAAGGAATCCATTGGTAGAATAAATTAAAAGGAAAATAGTGGGATGTTGTAATAACTCCGTATATATAAAACCAAGAATGTGTAAAAGAAAAGCAATGAGGCAAACCAAAGCATAAAGTGAGGCTACAACTATGGGTAGATTGAAACACAGAACCTACCCTTTATTTAAGCAAACAGCCCTTTTCTGTTCTGGTTTTTTTTTTCTTCAGCTTTGAATTTATTTAATGGTATATACAGGAGTTAATAAATAACAATTTACTTGGTATATACAATTTATTTGGTATATGCAATACAACAATTTAATGGTATATACAGGAGTTAACAAATAACAATTAAAACAGAATCCGTTATATTAATTCCACATAACTTAAAAATCATGCAGTACTGCATGATAAAAAACAGCTTTATTCGTTTATAAAACTATTACTTTGGGACTCATGACAGTGTCTTGAAATTTTTGACAAGCTTTCTGCAAAGAATATTTTATAGAAATTTAAAGATTTGATTAACCAGTTAGTGCATTATTAGGAAAGATAATAAACATTATTAGTAAAGTGAAGTTACAGCAATTAATTTAAATATTATACCAGGTACAAATATAGTTGAATGTAGTCTCATTAAATAAATATTAAGAAAATAGGTTTGGAAAAGATCTCACATTGAAGTCATATATTAATATTGTTGAATCAGGTTATATAAATCAACAGTCAAGTTTATTCAGCTAAAGAAAATATGAATATTCTTTCCTATACTCATAAGTAGTACTTATATATAGTCCATATAGACGTGAAGAAAAGTTCATTGTAAAAAATATACCGCCGATTCACTTGCTATGGTTGAAATAGTTCTTCATCTACATATTAAATACACTGGTGAAAATGTCCGATTTAAACCACATTCACCCAGCATAAATATTTAAGCTGAATATTGTTGTAAACAATAGAAAAAAACCCCAAATCACTTATATTTTTTATTTCGTCACTGGGTAACAATCTACTTCTACGCTTATAACACTACAGTAAAGGCCAAACATTTAATCAAATCCAAAGCCCACTAGAGAGTAAACAAAGTGAATGTTTTTCAAAGTGCATAATTTCCAAAGCATCCACTTGTAGTATT
>NW_008354282.1:1496-3057 GCF_000622305.1 Nannospalax galili
TTTAAAAAAGAGTTGCAACAAAGCATCTCTTAAAAAAAAAGTAAGACAAATGATCATGCAGGTGTTCATCTGCTGGCACTCGGGGACACTAACGTCTGTGTCCGGCTGTCCTCTTTGGCTTCACTGGTAGCAAGGATGGGCAACGTATTGCTCTGAAGTGCAGACATAGGACATTTTCATCTTCACCACTGTCTGAATCTGGTGTTGTAACTTCACTCTCTTGGAGCCTCAGGATCTCACAAACTGCTTCTGGTAATTCCTTCCATTTTACCATCTTTAGGGAAATTGCTTCTGCTTCGCGTAGTACATCTTCCACATCAATTTTCATGGACAATTCATTGATATGCTTAAGTATTTCACTGAAGGCATAATGTTTGTTCTGTTTTTTGTTTGAAGAGAACCTTAAAAAAAAAAACAGGTTTCAGGTTTAAGTAACTTTATCTTCAGGATGTTCTTTTTTTAAAAAAAATTTATTCTTATGACTGTACTGCCTGAATGTATATATGTGCATTCATGTCATGCAGTGCCCATGGTCAGAAGAGGTTATTGGATCCCTCCAGTGGAGGTCAGAAGAGATTGTCAGATCCCCTGGAACTAGAGTTACATATAGTTGTTAGCCACCACATAGGTGCTGGGAACCAAACCCAGGTCCTCTGTAAGAGTAGCCAGTGCTCTTAGCTGCTGAGCCATCTCTCCAGTCCCCAGGATATTCTTGAGGTTGAAAAGACTTAGAACAGATTTTATTCTAGAGAATAACTTCTTGAGTTCTTTCAGTGTGGATGGAGCAGGCCTCTGTGCATGTTGAGAGGATATTAGTAAACATCAGAAGATATTTGTATTCTGACAACCATTTGAATAAAATCTGTCAATCTTTTTTAAATTTCTTTTTAATTTATTTTTATATTTTTTTGAGACAGGGTCACACTCCTAGCTTGCCTGAAACTCATGGAGATCTACCTGCCTCTGCCTCCCAAGTGCTGGGATTTCACCACACTAGGCTTTTATTATTATTATTATTATTATTATTATTATTATTATTATTATTTGGTCTTTTTGAGACAAGGTATCCCTGTAGCCACAGCTGGCCTGGTACTCACTGTGTAGACCATGGCCTTGAACTTATAGAAATCGACCTGCCTCTGTGTCCCCAGTGCTGGGTATAAAGGCATGCGCCACCAGGCCCAGCCTGGCTTTTATTTTTAACTTTATGTATATGAGTACTTTTAATTTTTTTTAATGTGTATAAGTATTTTGCCTGCCTGTGTTGTACAATGCCAGTAGAGTTCACAAGAGGGTGTCAGATTCCCCTGGACCTAGAGTTACATGTAGCTCCCCTGCTTGACTGGTGCTGAAAAACCAAGATTAGACCAGGAGTCCTCCAGTTACGGTGCTATGGAGCAATTTCACTGCCCTCCTGAGAGCCTTTATTGGAAGCCCAGTGTTTGAGGTTGACACAGAGTTTACATACGATAAGTACTCAAGCAGTGCAAAATACACAGGAATTTTCCCATCACGATGGTGAGAAGGAAGCACAGCACACCCAAGGCCATGGTGGGGGGGG
>NW_008354282.1:6123-8807 GCF_000622305.1 Nannospalax galili
ACTTGCCTCTACCTTCCATGTACTGGGACTAAAAGCAAGTGCTACTACACCCTGCTGTTGTCAGCTTTTTAAATTAAAAGAAGGTTTTCTTGTCTTTTACGTGTATGAGCATATTGCCTGCATGTGTCATGCGATGCCCTCGGAGTCAGAAGAAGGTGTTGGGATTCCCCTGGAACTCGAGTTACAGACAGTTGTTAGCCACTGTATGGGTGTTGGGAATTGAACCCAGGTCCTCTGAAAGAGCAAGCCAGTGCTCTTAACCGCTGAACCATCTCTCCAGCCCCGCTGCCGGCTTTTTAAGTGGGAAGACTTTTACCTCACTTTAAATTCTGACCTTTTTGCTTTTACTGCACATCTACTTGAGCCTTATCAATGATCAGGTCAGTCTCTAAGTCTTCGCCTTTAAGATGTATGTTTTCTGCCTGTTTCTAAGAAAAATCATACCTTTAAATTCAGAAGTGAAGATTTGGGATTAAGGATTGCTTAGTGCTGTGAAATAAATAATTGAATCAACAGTAACAGTTGAGCTGGGCATGACGGTGCATACCTTTAGTCCAAGCACTCAGGAGGCAGAGGCAGGTGGATCTCTTTGAGATCAAGACCAGCCTGATCTACATATTGAGTTCTAGGCCAACTAGAGCCTTAGGGAAACTCAATCTAAAACACCAAAAAACAAAAGCAAACTAACAATTGATATATCTAAACAAAGTCCCAAAATCTTTGTTTTTACTTAATCTGTCTTTATTTGTGACTATATGTGTGTATCATCTACAAGTGCTTACGTTTTTATGTTTACATATACCAAAATGACTAATAAGAAAGTAGTCCCATGAATGGAAATTGTTAAATTAGTTCAAATTCGTTTAATTCATGATAAAATTAGAATTTTAAAGGAGGAAAAAAACTCTATTTCCAACAGCCCGAAACAGTTAGACTTGGTCACCTATCTCCATATGCAAGTTACAGAAACAGAATAATGGTGAGGGACAGAGAGGACATTTAATTAGTGTTGGCCAGATTAGGGCAATGAATAGAGGGGCCTTAACATGAGCCTTTGAGGGAAAAAAAAACAACAGATATGCATGATTGAAAAGTTCTGATTTGAGTGTTGCTTCATTGATCCTTGTCTCAATTCTGTTTATATAAGAGGGTCTAAGAAGCCCCTATTGCTTGAAGGGATTTACTGGTCCTTAAGAGTTGATTACTCCTGCACCAGGGTGTAGCTGTACGCTAATGGGTAATTGCCTTCATCTGGGGTGCTATCGTGTTATTCCAGGGACTGGAAATGTAACCTTCTCTGTGCTTTCAGCTCTCCTTGTATTACTAATATGCTTACCTAAAGATAAGCAAGTAATTCAACGGGCAGTAGACACAAAGTGAACACAGAGATGCCAGAACTGTGTCCTATGTTGTCTGCATCATGAGCCTAAATAAGAAAATAAATGCTTTTTATGTGTATGAGCATATTGCCTACATGTGTGTAAGTGCACCTGTGTCATACAGTACCCGTGGAGGTGAGAAGAGGGCATCAGACCCCTGGAACTGGAGTTATGGATGATGGTCAACTGCCATGTGGGTGCTGGGAATTGAACCTCGGTCCTCTGCAAGAGCAGCCAGTGCTTTTAATCACTGAGCAATCTCTCCAGTCCCAATAAATCCTTTGAAATAAAAGGAGTTTCTAAGTGCCTAACAAATATTTGTTAATTTAAATTGCTGGTGAGAGAAAATAAAGAATCTCCATGACTATAACATGTTTTGCCTATGTTTCAGACATAAATTACTGTATTTAATTAAAATATGAAATTTTTTATTAAAAATGAAATACTTTGGGACTGGAGAGGTGGCTCAGCAGTTAAGAGCACTCACTGTTCTTGCAGAGGACCCGGGATAGATTCCCAGCACCCACATGGCAGCTAATAACTGTCCATTACTCCAGTTTCAGGGGATCTGAAGCCCTCTTCTGACCTCCTTGGGCATTGCATGACATGGGTGCACTTATACACATGCAGGCAAACACTCATACACATAAAATTAAAAAATAAATATACTTTTTTTTTAAATTTTGTGGAAATGTTACATTAGAACATGGTACTTGGATTAATTTGCATCTCAGGTCAGTCTTTCATATTTGACTCAAGAATGAATTATCTCATATTTTCTTTGAGATGGGAGCTGGATTTCTGCAATGAAAGAGGCAAAAAGCTAAAACATGGGAGTACCTTTGAAATATCCTATGCCCCAGCTCTTCCACTTTGAAATAAGAAAGTATTTAACTTGTTTTTTATTTTAACAGGAGACCACAGTTAAAAGATTTTGGACTTCCTTAAGAAGCATTGAACTGGGGCTGGAGAAACGGGCTCAGCAGCGAAGGACACTGACTGCTCTTGCAGAGGACCCAGGTTCAGTTCCCAGCACTCACATGGTGGCTAACAATTGTCCATAACTCCAGTTCTAGGGCACTCAGCGCCCTCTTCTGACCTCCTGGAGCACTGCATTTACATGCATGGAAGCAATATACTCATACACATAAAATAAAATAAAAGTAATAAAATATTGTTTAAAAGAAACATTAAACTTTTAAAGATTTGAAATTATTCAAGATTTGGGGACTTTTAAATTTATACTACATCTCATATTAATATCTTGGGGACAAAGAATTGAAAGGTTAGAGTTTAACAATGATA
>NW_008354282.1:9195-10834 GCF_000622305.1 Nannospalax galili
AACTCATCTATCTCAGGAGAATCCAAAGTTTGATAATTGACCATGACCTGATTGGTGGTAATTTTTGCAATGGTAGTAATTTGTTGACAAAGAAATTATATGAAACAAGGAACAAGCATCAAAATAACACACAGCATAATCAGGGGGCTATTGATATTGTAACATTCCCCCCTCTGAAGAGGTAACGCCAAAACCTTTTGGGGATAAGAGCTCCCAAATACTCTTTTAATGTTTGGCCTTTGGGGACAGAGTATTTTGTTAAAAGGCCCAAGGACATTTTGACTTTTAGCCAAGAAAGAAACTGGCTACTTTTTTTTGGGGTCTTTTTACCCTAACTGCTTAGTTAATTTCTACCTTCTACTCTTATCACATCATCCTCTGAAGAGGTTACCCAAATTTCCCAGTGGGGAATTGGGATACAGACTGCTCTGGCTTCTTCCATACTGAACAGGGACGCAGGATGTGGCAATTGGGACCCCTCCATGAAGGTCTTTTTACTGTTTCTGGATCCCATGCAGTACACTACATTGTATTTTGTGTGGCATCACTCTAAAAGTACTTTTACTATGTCATTTTGTGTGTGAATATACTGCTTGCATGTATGTGACAATGCACCCATGTCATGCAGTGCCCATGGAGATCAGAAGAGTCAGATCCCCTGAAACTGGAGTTACTGATGGTTCTTAGCCACCATGTGGGTGCTGGGAACCGAACCCAGATCCTCTGCAAGAGCAACCAGTGCTCTTAACTACTAAGCCATCTCTCCAGCCTCTGTAGCAATCACTTTTTAAATCTCATCAACTACTGGAAAGCCCCTAGCATTTGGGGGCTTGCTGTCTCTCATGCTAACTGGCACTAGGGCTCATTGTTTAGGGATTTGACTTTCCCCAGCCTTGCTTCTTCCATCAGCAAACTGTACTAGAAGGCCAAGAGGGCCATCTGCAGACATTGGCTTGCGGCTTTCCTCCCTAAATTCTATAGAGAGCCAAGGAGAAGACTCTTTATGCGAGAAAGGACGGAGGCAGTTTCCAGCGGGGTCTCCTATGTAAATGTCAAACAGGAAACATTGACAAACAACAGCACCACAATTGGATTTTGCTCTATATTTGGAAAATTCGGCCCCTCATTACAAAGCAAGCCGATGTTATCTTGTTTAGCTCATTCTTCGGCTCATCTCCTGTAATCATTAAATTACACAGCCATATTTCCAAAGCTCCAAGGGGGAAAAAGTGGATTAGGAATAAAATCTCTTAAGCGCCTTTTGAAAAGCTCTGGATTGTCTGAGTGGCGGTTGCAGAGCCCCAGAAATGATCTATTCTGAGTCGTCCAGGGTGAGTGATTCACCTCATTTTCCTTGGCTCTCCAATATTCTCTCTCGAATGTGGAACAGGATGGTGCCTTTAATATTCTGTTCCTGGATGTGTCCCTGATTGCTCCGCGACCCGGTCCCCAGGGGCGGAAGTGAATGAAGGAATGAGAAATCATGAAATACACGAATGATCAGAAGGAAGAAAATAAAAGCCAGGAAGAAAGGACTGCGGGTTGTTTATCACTTGCCTCTGCATAAGGCTGTTTGATCTGGCAGACAGCGTCTTGCCTTCCTTGGAGCTGTCAGGTCGGAAGTCTTTGTTCTTTCCCT
>NW_008354282.1:10869-12712 GCF_000622305.1 Nannospalax galili
TTTTTTTTTTTCATGCTTGATAAATCATAACAAACCTACACAGACCTCCATCACTTGCTTAGGCTTTCTCATTTTTAACAAAATACCTCCACTCCTGTATCCTTCTAACATCTTTTACCTTACCATTTTCTTTCTTAATAACCATGAGACATCATTAGCAAATAAATTTTCCATCTGTTGTGAGAATTTTTTTCCGGGGATACTAAGCAATGTTTTCCCCCTTTTAAGTTTTTAGTGTCAAACCAATGTTTGATTATATTAAAGTTTTCCTGGGGAACTGATGAATTTACCGAGCTTACTTACAGAGATGTCTGAGGGGTTCCTGAGGTGTATGAGTGACCTGAACATATGCACACCGGAAAGCCTTAACCCAGCATGGATCAAGCCTTTTCTTCCTAGCTTTCCCTGGATAATATACTTTAGTCCTCCCCAAACCCAAGAGACCATGTGATTAGGACCAAATTACATACAGTTGGCTGGGAAGAACAGCTGGATACTCAGGTGCTGATTACCCAATTACCCCTTCTTCTTTAATTAAAGAATACTCAAGTCAACAAATCCAATTGTGATGATCGTTTGTTAGTGGACACAGCTGAAGTCATGAAGATGGTAGTTGTTTGACTCAGAATAAAGTAGTACATAGCATCATCTTATTAAAAGAACATGGAATATAAATTATATAATAAGATAATGTAATAAGTTAATATTACCCATGTACACACTGTGTTTTATAAGTTTCTAGGTAAACCTTATAGAAAACACAGTTAAAAATCTTTTACCTTATGAAGTTTAGAGAGTGGTCTACCAAAACCTTGCTTTAGGTGGAAAGAAGCAATTGGTACATAGTTAAATATTACCGAATTGATGTTTACAACTCCAGCATAATCAGTTCAGGAAAACTGTGCTATAACCCTATTCAAACTTTAATAAACCCTTTTAATAACAAATTAGAAACAAATTTACCAAGCAATTAGTATTTTACCTCACATATATAGAGATGAACAATCATCTTAAATATATTATTATATTGTATAAACTTTGAGATGCCCTTGTAAGCCTTGAAGCAGGTTTCAAACAACCAAATCTCCATTAAAGGTTTAGAGATGTTTTACATAGACTTGGAAAATGCTTATTCTATATAAGACATATCTAAACATAAAGATAAATTACATCTTGGAGCAGAAGCAATCATTCCTTAAAAGTTAATTTATATTTTTAATAGGAACCATGTTGTAATTTAATAATTTTAGTTTACAAGAGAATTTACAAGTCAATTTGATATTTAGTAAATTATTTAATAATTGTTCCCTTAGTATAAACAGAGCAAAAACTCTACACATCATTCAATAAATACTGTGGTTAGACACAATGTCACAACAAACCAGTTTCAAAACCAAGACCAATTACCTTGATGAAATTTTGATCAGACATATATAAAAGAAACTCTTAAAAGCCAGCAGTAGTTTACATATACATCCATATACATGTGTATGTATACATATGAGACTCTTATCTCAAAATGGCTCTGTTGGACAAAGCCATTCACACTGATGAGGTAGAATGAAGCAACTGGTACATATTTAAGCATTATCAAATTGATGTTTACAGCTTTTAGCATAATCAATTAAGGAAAACTGTGATGCTTTAGTTGCTGACTGAGGAATTCTAGCCAGAAGATCTTTTTTAAAAAATCTATCCTGATGTTTATTAAGTAGTTAAATTTATCTTTGTATTACCATACATTTTACATTAGTCTGTGTTAGTGACTTTACTCACTATTGTGACCAGATACAGAATCTCATTAACTACTTTTACTATAGACAGTAATACCCTCTGTTGAAAT
>NW_008354283.1:0-1543 GCF_000622305.1 Nannospalax galili
ACATTAACTTCATGGGAGAATGAGGAGGAATTCCAGTGAATTCTAGACTTATTTTCCCTCAGAATATTGTAAAATTAGTTTTTATTTCCTCCTTGTCAAGTTGTAAAAATCAGAAAAAATTTCTGTTGTACTGAAGGATTTTGTTGCTTACCCAATTTGTTCATTACAACCATCAGGGTCCCTAATTCTTGGAGAGTGGAAGGGAAACCTTGGAGAGTGGAAGGGAGAAAGAGAGAAAAGAAATTATGCAATATTCCCTCAGAATATTGTAAAATTAGTTTTTATTTCCTCCTTGTCAAGTTGTAAAAATCAGAAAAAATTTCTGTTGTACTGAAGGATTTTGTTGCTTACCCAATTTGTTCATTACAACCATCAGGGTCCCTAATTCTTGGAGAGTGGAAGGGAAACCTTGGAGAGTGGAAGGGAGAAAGAGAGAAAAGAAATTATGGGGCAGAACAGAAGCAAATAAAAAAAAAACTAGTAATAATGAATCAAACATGGAAGAGAAGCGAACAACTTTTCAGACAGTCTACATTTCTCTCTTGTTTCATAATTCTGAAAGAAGCTTTAAATAATTCTTGAGTGATGTGAAACACCAAAGAGAAATATATTATTTAATAATCCTACTGAAATATATATATATATAATACACACACACACACACACACACACACACACATGCGCACGCACGTGAGTACATGTGTATAGCCGAAGACTATATAACAAAAATCACAGTACCAGGCAAGGGAAACACCCCCTTCTAGTTGTTGTTCAGGGGAGTCAAAGAGATTCCCAAAATAATACATGCTATTGCCACAAGCCTTGATTGCCTCCCAGAACTTGAAGGTAAGACCTGTTGCTGAAGACACAACATACTTCAGACACGGGACTTGGAGCAACCTTATCCCTGAATAGGACACCTATATATATCCAACTTCTGCCTCTCAAGGCTCAGGGATCATTGCAGAAGAGGAGGTGGAAAGATGGTAAGAGCCAGAGGTGGTGGATGAAGACAAGGAAATAGAGTTTTTCAGACAGCTGGCCAGCCTCTCATATGAACGCACAGTAGGCACAAGTCCCATACAATCTCAAACCAGACAAAATCCCAGCATAGACATGGGGAAGTGGGTAAGAAATCCAACCCAACCTAAGGAACTTTTGGCAACTGATGGCTGCTGAGAGGGGCAGAGATAGTCTAAGAATGGGACTCTAGGTAGGTTAACCAGGCTCCAGTGGATAGACCCACACTAAAGGCCATTTGGGCACAGAAATTAGACTCTACAGGTTTTATTTTATATATATCAACTTGGGCAGGGGGCAGTAAGGGGAGGTGCAGATAGGGGAGGGAATCTAAATACCATTAAATTATATTGCATGAAAATCTCAAAAATTCAATGTACAAAAAGGCTTCAAAGAATACACCACTGATGACGTTAAGTTAGGGCTTCTCTTTTTAAAGAGTTTTTTTCTTGCTGAGCTGTTGTGGTGGTGCATGCCTTTAATCCCAGCACACAGGAGGCAGAGGCAGATAGATCTCTGTGAG
>NW_008354283.1:1932-3186 GCF_000622305.1 Nannospalax galili
TGCTCAAAGAAGCCCCTTAGAGCCAGTTTTACTTCTGAAAGACCAGCAGTCATGCCCCACCATTCCCAGTTTTAGTACTATTCATGATCCCTTTCTCTCATCTCTCCCCCCTTCCCCCTATTTGTCAATTTTGTTGGTCTTTTAATTTTTAAAGTATTTTATTTATTATTTTTATGTATATGAGTATATTGCCTGCATGTATGTAAGTGCACCCATCTTGTGCAGTGTACATGAAGGTCAGAAGAGGGCATCAGATCCCTTGGAACTGGAGTTATGGATGGTTGTTAGCTGCCATGTGGGTGCTGGAAACCAAACCGGGTCTTCTGCAAGAGCAGTCAATGCTCTTAACCACTGAGCCATTTTTCTGGCCCTGATCACGCAGTTTGTGAGCATGACTCAAAGTTAAGAAGTAGCCAGAGCAGAAAGCTGAGAATTCACATCTTTAAGCAGGCACAGGAAGCAGAGACAGCCAGACTGTAAGTGAGGATGGTTATATATTCTCAAAGCCCGCTCCCCGGGTCTTCTGCAAGAGCAGTCAATGCTCTTAACCACTGAGCCATTTTTCTGGCCCTGATCACGCAGTTTGTGAGCATGACTCAAAGTTAAGAAGTAGCCAGAGCAGAAAGCTGAGAATTCACATCTTTAAGCAGGCACAGGAAGCAGAGACAGCCAGACTGTAAGTGAGGATGGTTATATATTCTCAAAGCCCGCTCCCAGTGAGGTGCCTCTTCCAACAAGGCCACACCTCTTAAAGTTTCCATGACGCTCCCCAAACAGCCACAAACTGACATCCAAGTGTCTAAATACTTGGGGCCTATGGCAGACATTTTCATTCAAACCACCACAATACACAAGTAAATAAATAAAAGTAACAAAAAATTTAATTAAAAAATTATAAATGCAGTTAATATTATCATCAACATAATTCAGTAATAGAGTTACATATCATTTGGTGATAGGGATATGTGCTGAGAAATAGATGATCATGCAATTTCATCATTTTGTGAACATTCTGGAATATTCTTACACAAACCTAGCTGGTATAGTCTACTATACCTAGGCAATATGGTATAGCCATTGCTCCTAGAGTAGAAATCTGTCTAGTCTGTTCCCATTCCAAATCCTGTTTGAATTGCTTAGTGATTTATTCACTTTGGTTTGTGCCCTTCTCAGCCCCAGAATTTCTATTTGGCTCTTTCTTAAAAAAAAAAAACCCACTATGGGGCTGGAGAGATGGCTCAGTGGTTAAGAACA
>NW_008354283.1:3217-9369 GCF_000622305.1 Nannospalax galili
TAGCCTCTTCTGTCCTCCACGGGCATTGCACGACATGGTGCACTTACCTACATGCAGGAAATACACTCATGCACATAAAATAAAAGCAATAAATAATTTTTTAAAAAACCAATATTTTATATTTTATTATATGTATGGGTGTGTGCCTTGTGTTTAGGTGTGTACATGTGAGTGCAGGTACTTGAGGAGTCCAGAAGAGGGCATCAGACCCCTTGGAGTTGGAGTTATAGGCAGTTATGAGTTGCCTGATGTGGGTGCTGGGAACCAAACCCAGATCCTTTGAAGAGCAGCCAGTGCTCTCACCTACTGAGACATATCTCCAGCCCCTGGAACTCTCACTTTTAAAACAAATTCATAATATTCTCTATTTGATGAGACATCATTTTGATACTTTTTTCCTTTAGTTCCTTGTGTTTAAAGTATTGACACATTAATTGTACAAACTAATTGGATTCATTGCACTATTTCTATATCTGAATATCTATTTCATTGACCGTGTCCATCCAGCTCTTCTACCTCAGCCTCAACCTCCACCTCCTCTAGTGGGTGAAGGGGGCTCCTCTGGCACCCTCTAGTCCTTAGTACTCTCTCTTTTACTTTTATGAGAGAGAACATGTAATATTTGTCTTTCTGTGTCTGGCTTATTTGACTTGACATGACATGCTGAGATTCCATCCGTTTTGCTGCAGATGACAGGATTTCTTTTTTCTCTGTGGCTGAATAAACATCCCTACTATGTGTACAAACTGTATTTTCCTCATCCAGCCATCTGTTTATGGGAGCTTAGGCTTATTACATATATCATCTATCGTGAACAGCGCTACAATAAACATGGGTATGCAAGCATCTTTTGCATGTTTACTTGATTTCATTTGCATATACACCTAGGAGTGAGGGAGCTAGATTTTGTGATATCTCTATTTTTAGTTTTATGAGGAACCTACATACTGTTTCCCACAGTGACTACCGTGACCATACTAATTTACATTGCTACCAACAGAGTACAAGTGTTTCTTTTTCTCCACATCCTCAGCAACATTTGTTGTTTCAGTTTTTTTTCATGATAACCATTGTAACTAGAGTGAAGTAGTATCTCATTATACTTCTCCTATGGCTAATGACAATGAGTGTTTTCATATATTTATTATATGGTTGACAATCATCCATTATATCACTTGCGCCTTTTAACTGGATTGCTTGAGTTTTCATTGTTTAGTTCTTGACCTATTCTGGATATTTATCTTCTGTCAGATGAACAGCTGGAAAGTGTTTCTCCCACTCTGATGTTGTTTCCTTTGCTGTACAGAGCTTTTTAACTTGACACAATCCCATTTGTCACTCTTTGCTTTTTTTCTGTGGTGCTGTCTAAAAGAAACCATTGCCTACCCAGTATCTTGAATGATTGCCTTATGTTTTCCACTACTCGTTTCAGAAGCTTAGGTCTTACATTAAGGTCTTTGATCAATTTTGAGTTGATTTTAGTATAGCATGAGAGGCAGAAGTCAAGTTCCAATTTTCTGCATATCATATTTAGTTTCCCTAGCATTATTTACTAAAGCGACTATTTGGTCTCATGACATGTTTTTGGAACATATGTCAACAATCTGTTGGCTGGATATGCACGGGTTTATTTTGGGGCCTCCA
Source organism: Nannospalax galili (assembly GCF_000622305.1). Lineage (NCBI taxonomy): Eukaryota > Metazoa > Chordata > Mammalia > Rodentia > Spalacidae > Nannospalax > Nannospalax galili. Next base: position 4,862 of record NW_008354283.1, read on the forward strand.
TATTGTTTCTTTTGTCTATGTGTCTATTTTTATGCCAACACCACGCCATTAAAGTTACTATGGCCCTAGAGTAGGTCTTAAAAGCAGGTGTTATGATGCTTCTGGCCTTGCTATTTTTGCTCAATATGCTTTGACTATGTACTCGTCAGTTTTTGTCAACCTGATACAAACTGGAGACACCTTGGGAGGGGAAACCTCAATTGAGAAATTTCCTCCTTCAAACTGGTCTGTGGGCATGTCTGTGGGGCATTTACTTAACTGTTAATTGATGCAGGAGGGTCCAGGCCACTGTGGGCAGTGCCATCCCTAGGCAGGTGAGCCTGGGCTCTATAAGGAAGGTAGCTGAGCAAAGCAAAAGAAGCAAGCAGTATGTAGCATTCGTCTGCAGTCTCTGTTTCAGTGCTTGCCTCCAGCCTCCTGCTTCGAGTTCTTTCCCTGGCTTCCCTCACAGACAGCTATAAAGTGTAAAATGAAATAAACCCTTCCCTCCCCAAGTTGGTTTTGGTCAGTCTTTTATCACAGCAACAGAAAGCACACCTGAATAGGTTATTTGGGTTTTTGTGGTGTGTGTGTGTGTGTGTGTGTGTCCATATGCATTTAAAGATTTTTTCTAGCAAAACAATCTAGCAAAGAACATTAGGTATGTTGATAGGGATTGAATTGAATCTGTAGATCACATTAACTATACTAATGCATCTAACGTATGAATTTTGGAGGTCTTTCTAGCTGTCTTCCTCAATTTCTCTCTTCAGTGTTTTATAATTTTCACTGTAGACACCTTTCACTTTTTATTTATATCTGTTCCTAAGGCTGTGAGCGAACAAACTTTAATGATTTCTTCTTCAGTGGATTCATTACTGATATGCAGAAAATGTACTGCTTTTTGTGTGCTGATTTTCTATTCTACTTTACTGAATTCCTCTGTCAAGTCTTTTTCTATGTGTAGACGTATATCATCTGCTCACAGGGATAACTTCGTTTCTTTCTTTCCTATTTATATGCCATTTATTTATTTCTCTTGCCTAACTACTCTGAGTAAAACTTCTAGAGCTGTATTGAATAAGAGCCATGTAAATAGTTTATTTAATGTGTTTTTCTAGTAAAAATCCAGGCTTCCTTAAGGACAGTTCCTATTGATTACTTTTCTTTGTCTGTATAGACCACACTTTGTTTCTTTGTGTGCCTTATGTTTAATTAGGGGCTGGGGAGATGGCTCAGTGGTTAAGAGCACTGGCTGCTCTTGCAGAGGACCTGGTTTTCGGTTCCCAGCACCCACATAGTGGCTAACAGCTATTCATAACTCCAGTTCCAGAGGATTTGACATTCTCTTCTGGCCTCTGCAGGCACTGCACAACATGGGTACACTTACATACATGCAGGCAGAACACTGTGTTTCATACACAGAAAATGAATAAATCATAAAAATTTTAAAGATTATTTCATTGACAACTGGACATTTTAAATAAGAAATGTGGAAATTCTGGAAATGCTCCCATCTCTGCTGGGGTTTACTGTGATTTCTGTTTTGTGTAGTGACTTCTGAATTCTATAAAAATTTGTATTTTTAGTCATGGGTAGCCCCTGGAGTCTCTGCTCATTTAGTTCAGCAGCCAGCTAATAAGGACACAGAGGCTCGGTTAAGAGCTTTAGACTGCTCTTTGCTAAGGGCTCTGTGTGTGCACTGGACCATGTTTTCAGTTCTGCAGTTTACAGTTCTACCTCAGCCTTCACTTCCTGCTTGTACAGAGCCTCAAGACCATGCCAAGATAAGCATGTAGGCCTACTTGGCTGTTTTCAGGGCATGTATACAATCTAGGTGCAAACACAACTCTATGTGTATCTACGGTCTTCTAGAGTCCCAGGAATATGTCAGAGCTTTTCAAATACCAATAGAATTCTTAGTCTCCAGCTTTTCCTGCTGTATTCTCTCTTTTTTTGCATATGTGTATATATGTGGTGTGCGTATATGTGTGTACCCGTGTGTGTATGCACATATGTGTATATGCATATGGAGGCCAGAGGTTGATGTTGGGTGTCTCCTTTCATCACTGTTCACCTTTTATATTGAGGCACTATGGTGGTTAGTGTTAACTGTCAACTTGATACTCTAAAACCACCTGGGAGATGGGCCTCTAGTTGTCTCTGTGTGTGGAGGGGAGGGTCTGTTGATTAGATTCATTGACATGAGAAGACTTAATTGTGAGCAGAACCGTTCCCTGGGCAGAGGATCCTGAACTGTATAAAATGGAAGAACTGAACTGAGTACCAGCAAAAACAAATCCATTGCTCTCTGCTTCTGGACTGAGGATGCAGCTTCCTCGAGGTTTAGGCACTGTGACTTGTCCACTGTGATGGACTGTGAGCTGTGAACTGTGAGTCAAACAAACCCTTTCTCCCTTAAGTTAGTCAGAGTGTTTTATCACAGCATTAGATAACAAAAATAAGACAGCCTTTCAATTGAACCCAGAGATACAGATCTGGCTAGTCTAGCTAGTCAACTTACTCCAGGGATTCCCTGCCTCTACCTCCCAGATGCTGGAGTTATAGGCAAGCCACCATGCCCACTCAGCATTTCTGTGAGTGCTGATGAGCCGAACTCTGGTTGTCATGCTTAATGTGGCAAGGACGTTGTCACTGAGCCATCTCTCTAGCCCCTCCTGTTATGTTTCTTCACTAATCTATTGTTTGTCCTCAGGCAGCCACAGAGCCTCACTGTTTTTGACAACTGTTCTCAGGAGGATTTTCGCATTGGACCAGCTCGAGTCAGGTCACGTGTAGAGAGCTTTGCAAACTGGGTCTTCCAGATAATGAGTACAGAGATCAGATGATGAAAATTCTCTGAGACAGAGACTTTGAAGGAACTCCAACTCATTCTTCCTCTCTCTGCTGGCTGCCAGACTGCTGGTTGCAGCCTGCTTTTCTCAAGATTAGTGAGGAACTGAAGAGGAGGACTGTGAGGAGGGCAAGTTAAATGCCACGAGCCTGCTTGACAACGTTACTGAGATTCAGTTACTTTAAATACTCCTCAGATCTCTGCACGCCTTTGCTCAATTTCCAGACGGGCTTTATTGTTTGTTTTCTTTTGCACTATTAGGAATCAAACCCAGGGTCTTTCTCATGTTAGGTGACTCTACCACTTGTTACTGTCCTGGCATGTTAGGTGACTCTACCACTTGTTACTGTCCTGGCATGGAGGAAGATATTCTAAAGAGACAGTGTGCCCCTCCATTCAGCCGCTAGACTACTGAGACAATAGAACTTCCCTAGGGGTCTCATGCTAAGAGAAGGAAAAGGATGGGAGCCTGGTTCCAGCCAGAGGAGGAGCTCACCTCAACCAAGAGATTTCACACAGCTCTGACAATTTGTCAGACCACCTGACTGGAGAGAGTGGAGCTGAGAAAGAAAGCGGTCGTGGGTGAAGCCACACTTTTACCACAGCTGCTTGGTTACAAGGGCAGGTGACTGAGCCTTGCTCACCAGGACTGTCACGGCCCAGACTCTGGCCCTAAAAACTCTGGCAACACACTGTTATTTCACTAGCCCATTTGCAGCATTCCAAAATAAAAGGTTGATTCTGACAATATCCTCATTGCTTTTATAGAGGAAAGAATTTTCAAAGGTTTTCAAGCCTGTTATTTTCTTTTTTTTTTTTAACTTTTACAAAAACTTTACTGAGAATTTCATACATGCATGTAAGGTGTTTTAAACATCCAAATAATGCCATGTACACACCTTTAATCCTAGCACTTGGAGGCAGAGGCTGGTGGATCTCTCTGAGTTTCAGGCCAGTCAGGACCACACAGTGAAACCCTGTCTCAAAAAAAAAGGAAAAAAAATCTTTCATCTCTAATTGTGCAGTTTTCAAGACTGGCACAATAAAAGGGTTGATACATGAAAAAAAGGAGGGGAGGGGGAATGCTGTGTACTATAGCATGCATGTGGAGATCAGAAAACAACTTACATAGGTCAATCCTCTTTCCACAATGTGGGTGGCAGAAAACCAACTCAGGTTATCAAGTTTAGCAGCAAATACCTTTACCCATTCAGCCATCTCACCAGCCCCAGATTTAACACTCTATGTGTGCGCACGTATGTACACATGTGATCAGTCACCCATGCACATAATGGTGGAGACAGAGGTTAACTCAGGTGTCATTCTTCATGTACTAGCCACCCTTTTTTTTTTCCTGAGACAAGGTCTCCCACTGGCCTGGAACCTGCCAAGTAGGCTAAGCTGGCTGGCTAGCCTGCAAGACCCAGGGATCCACCTCCCCAACGTTTCTGGGTATTAATCTGAGGTCTTCATGTTTACAAGGCAAGCACCAATCTCTCCAGCTCCTAAATAATTTAAAATATGTAATAAACAATGAAAATTGTTCAAGCCAGGCATGGTGGCGCACACCTGTAGTCCCAGCACTTGGGAGGCAGAGGCAGGTGGATCTTTGTGAGTTCAAGGCCAGCCTGGTCTACATAGTAAGTTCCAGGACAGCTCGGGCTACAGGGAGACC
>NW_008354283.1:9722-10469 GCF_000622305.1 Nannospalax galili
AGGGATGCAGGGTGAGGCAACTGGAGTACTCCTTCAGTGGGTCTATCTAAAAGACTCTCAAATTGTATAACTCTTATCTCTAAGGGTAAAAGAAAGTCCTTCAATCATGAATAGGAGATGTGAAGGAGAAGTAAAGGCAAGAGTAATTAGGATTACAAATTCTAGATAGGGAAATAGAAAAAAGTCAGAACAGGGCAATTTTCAAATGTTCATGTGAGAGTCCATTGGAGTTTCTTAACAAGGACTTCCAAAAGCATCGCTCTATTGGGTTCTTCTTTTGTCTTCCAAGACTGGATAAGTCGGCTGGGAAGAGTGGCTGGATACTCAGGTGAGGGGCCAGTCACCCTTCTTAGTACTCCTTTAATGAATGAGCACAACCGTCAACAAGCCCAATTGTGACTATGTTTAGCGATCAGACTCACCCAAAGTCGTGATGACGGTATTTATTTCATGCAGAAGGGACTGCTGTATAGCATCATCTTATTAAAAGAACCTGGAATTTAAAAGGATTTGGTACTAGAAGCCACATGAGGGAAAACATATGTTGTTTGTTTTTCTGATTCTGTGTTTCTAGATGCATCCATTTACCTGCAAATTTCATTATTTCATCTTTCTTTAGTGCTGAATAGAACTCCATTGTGTAAACATACCACATTTTTGTTAAGCACTTGTCAGTTGAGGGACACTTAGGCTGCTTCCATCTCTTAGCTATTGTGAAAAGAGCAGCAACAAACATGGTTGTACAAG
>NW_008354283.1:10531-11132 GCF_000622305.1 Nannospalax galili
TAGGTTCATTTTTAATTTTTGAAGAGCTCTCCACACTGTTTTCCATAGAGGCTGCACAAGTTTGCAGTCCCACCAGCAGTGAATGAGCATTCCCCTTTCTCCACATCCTTGCCAGCATTTGGTATCATTTGTTCTCTTGATCTTAGCCAGTCTGATTGGGGTAAGGTGATAACTTAGGGTGGTTTTAATTTGCATTTCCCTAATTACTAATGATGTTGAAGACTTTTTGAGATGTTTCTTAGCCATCTTTATTTCTTCCTTTGAGAACTCTCTGTTTAGATCTTTAGCCCATCTTTTAATTGGGTCATTTGGTTTCTCAATTCTTTGTTTTTTGAGTTCTTTATATATTCTGGATGTTAAACTTCTGTCAGATGTGTCACTGGTGAAGATTGTTTTCCCCTTCTGTGGGTTTTCTCTTCACTTTTTATTGTTTCTTTTGCTGTACAGAAGCTTTTTAGTTTAATGAAGTCCCACTTATTGATTACTGACCTTAATTCCTGAGGAACTTCTGTCTGATTTAGAAAATCCTTTTCTACCCCTATAGCCTGTAAGTTACTGCCAATATTTTCTTCTAATAGTTTCAGGGTTTCCTGTTTCACAT
>NW_008354283.1:14275-16233 GCF_000622305.1 Nannospalax galili
ATCTACAATCCTATTTAAGATATGGTCAGCACCATTAACCTGAAATTCTTCTCCTTCCCCTATTCCTATGATCCATAGATTTAGTCTTTTCATGGTGTCCCACATCTCTTGCATATTCCATTCCTGTGTTTTTTTAAATTTTCCATACTCTTTGCTTGAGTGGTCCAATTCTTCAACTTTATCCTCCAGTGTTGATATTCTATTTTCCATTTCATTCATTCTAGAGGTGAGGCTTTCCCCTGTTGTTTCAAGTTGGCTTACTGAGTTTTGCACTTCCTTCTTCATTTCTGCCTGAGTTTCCTTCAATGTTTCTATCTCTTTTGTGAATTCATTCAGAAGTTTATCCCTATCTTTTTTTAATCTCTTTGGTTTGTTCATGTGTTCTTTAAATTCATTGAATTCCTTGATCATGTTAATGACTGTTCTTTTAAATTCAGTGTCCTGGGTTATCTCTAGGGGGGTTCTCCTTGTAGAACTCTTCTACAGGATTGGCAAGGTTTAGTGGGGACATAGTGTTTTGGCTTTCCATTTCATTATTCTTTCATTATGGTTTTGGCATGTGAATTTCTTCTGTTGTTTATGATTCTGATATGAGAATTAAGTTGAAGTATGCTTCTGTTTGTATTATCCAGGTGCCTAGGTACTTTCTTTATTGGTTATATAAAGCTGGTTGGTACAGGGTTCAGGTTCTCTCAGGTTTATTTTGGAGGGAACTGATGGCTTCAGATCAGCTATTCAGGGCTACCCACAGAAGTCCAATTCAGGTTCCAGTCAGGTACACTCAGCCTTCCTTCACCATGTCAAGGCAGGATCCAGACTCTCTCAGGCAGTCCCATGGGTTGTCAACCTTATGCCAGAGGGAGGCCAGAGGGGGGCCAGAACTCAGCACTCTCTGGTGGTCTGCTGAGATCCCAGCTGCTACACCGATGGAGGTCTGAACCCACCCTCTCAGACTGTCTGCTAGGATCTCACCCTTAGCTTACCAAAGCCAGATCTGCCCTAGGGCCTTGAGAGGGGCCTCACAAAATCCCAAGTAGGGGGATGGTATGGCGCAATTAGGGGAAACTCACAACCATCTGGAGGCAGGATCCAGGGGCTCTCAGGTAGTAACCTGGGTTCTCAGGCCCTCTGGTAGTTGGAAGCCAGAGGGAGTCTAGAACCCGGCACTCTCTGGCAGTCTGCTGAGCTCTGAGCTGCTATCCCAATGGAGGTCCAAACCCCTGCCATTTTCACCAAAGTGTTTTTAGTCTGTTTACAATTAAAGACTTTGGAAGTATTTCATATCTGCTAGATTTTTTTTTGTACTTTCACATCATTGTTCTTTTTTAATTTTTAAAATTTTGTTTATTTTTATTTTATGTGTATGTGTATTTTGTCTGCATGTATGTAAGTACACCAGTGTCATGCAATGTTGGAGACCTCTGTTATGCAAAGTAGAAGTCCCTTCACGTCCGGACAGCTCATGCAGCTTGGGATCATGTGCTGAGGGCTCCTTTCATAGCATGGTGTCTTCCTGGCATCTTTCCTGACTCTCCTTTTGAAGTGTCCACCACAAATGCCATAACATAAACATGGCCTTTGGCTCTGAAAGGTACCATGCCTTCCTGTAATTTCTCCAGGCAGACAACAGTCTAGCAGTGCGGCAGAAATCCACTTCCATATGTAAATAGAATGGCTCACAAAGCATCTAACAGCCAAAGCTTTTACCACTACCCCCATGGTATAAATGCCTTAGTCTTCTCTTAATAGTCAGAGAATTGGGCTGCAGAGAATGGGGCCACAGAGAATTGGGCTGCAGAGATTTGGGCTGCAGAGAATTGGGCTGCAGAGAATTGGGACACAGAGAATAAAGCTGTAGCACAGACTAAGCCAGTCTTGAGTCTTGTGTCACTACCATTGGCCCAATCTCTCTGGGGGGCAGCACTCCCTCGTGACCGGCTTACGGACATTCTAGCTTT
>NW_008354283.1:16433-19787 GCF_000622305.1 Nannospalax galili
GCACGCCTGAGGCCCATAGAAACACGGAGAAGCCCGCAGGACCAGACCAGCTTTCCTCCAGACGCACGGTGGGGGAGTGCCATTCCGGGAGTGCGCCCAGAGAGCGCGCGCACCATAATGCAATGACCACAGAGACCAGAAGAGGGCGTTAAATCCCCTGGATCTGAAGTTACAGATGGTTGTTAGCCACCATGTGTGTGCTGGGAACCAAACCCAGGTTTTCCACACAAGCAGCCAGGGCTCCTAACTACTGAGCCATCTCTCCAGCCCCTCACATCATCATTCTTAACAGAATAATTTTATACTGACATGTTATCACACCTTGCATCACCTCCAAGCATCTTTCCTACATTAAATGCAATACATTTACAAAATTATGACTGGCCAATTCTATTTCATTGTAGAGAAAGTTTTGAGTCTTAATTCTTAATTTTGGAAGCATCCTGTGTCACTCTAAAGCAAAGACTTTGCTATGTTTTGAGTCTAGTAAATTCATTGGTTAGAAGAATGAAGTGGGCTAGATGAAAAAAAGGTAAAGAAGTAAGACTGTACTGTGGCTAAGGCTGACACAGGTGTCAAGCTACATTACAACAGGACATCAGGTGACCACTCCAACAGTAAACAAATAAAAACACCCAAACCAACTGGACCAACACATCTAAGACAGCTATTAACTGTCCTTCATTCATTATATCAGCTCCATACCAGAAGCTTGCAAAAATGGATATTCCTATCTAGTGCCTGATACCATGACATATCCCCCCAAAAAATCTCAGAGGAGGTCAGAAAAGAGATGGGCATGATGACACATCCTTGTTCTTCCAGCACTTGGAAAGAAAAGGCAGGAGGATTGCAATTTTAAAGGCAGCCTGGGTTACATAGAAGTTCCAAGCAAGCCTGGAATATATAGTAAGACCCTATCTCAAAGTAAAACCAAAACAGGACAGAAAAAAAGGAATAAACCAAATTCCAAAAAGATATTACATTCCTGGAATTCTTCACCTTTTACCACATTAACTCATGAATAATCCTGTACCCCATTAAAGTTTCCACTCAGAATCCAAGGAGCCATCTCTCCTGTATGAGATGCTTATACTCAATCCTAGAGTATTTTTGCCCCATAATGAAACTTCTTCTGGGTTCCTTACTTTGTCTCCATTTCTCTCTGTGACAATATGGAAAAGCTTGTGGAGGTCTCAACTTTCCTGTCCCTGGGGCCTCCCTGGACAAGCATTGATCACCAGCAACAAGAGAACTTAAAGGTACAGGGGTGGAGTGCAGGAGAAAACCCGAGTTCTGAGAAGGACGATCACTCCATCCTTCACCTAGTCTGAAGTGTGGTCACTTTGACAGCTGTGCTACTTGCTTCTGCCTGCATTAGAAGCTAGCTGGGCCTGCCCCAGGTCTCCTTCTGCAGTCCCATTTGAGTAAAAGGAGAAGACATTCTTGGGAAGGTAAACATATCCAAGTATCCTGTGAATTGGATTGCTCTATGCTCAGATGGTTAATTGGAAAAACAGTCTTTAACTGGTACACTGACCAGACCTCCCCTCAAAACATATGTGGAAGAGAAAACTCAGATGCCCCATTCTCTGCGCATATCAGAGTCCAAAGAGCTTGAGGTCAGTGATTCAGAAGCACAGGACTCCCATTTGATGTGCCCACATTTCTCTGTATTTTAAAAATGTTCCCTTCATCCCACTTACTTCCATCAAATTCCAGATCTGACAGTCATCTACCTCACTTACTTCTTTCTTAGACCTCTCATGAATTCTCCAGTCACAAAAGTTCTAAACAAAATTTCTCATCATTCCTCCCAAACCTGTGTGTAGTCCTCAATTTAATGGATGACGTAGCCAGCTTACAACATATTTTTTGAAACTTTCCTTCATTCACAGGCCTGCCAATTCAACAATTGCATCCTCCTTCATATCTGTCTATCAGCTTCACATGCTGCCTCTCTGGTCCAGGGTGCCATCATCTCTCATCTCCCTAATATCTTACTCCCCCCTGAAACCATATTTGTCCTTTCCTCTCTAACTTGTTTCATACTCCATGGCCAAAGTAATTTTTTAGATGCAAATCTGCCCTTGTTTCCCCACTTGAAGTCCTCTGGTGGTGTGAAATTGAAGACTGGCATCTGTATGACAGCCTCTGCCCAGGAGGATCTGGTATCTGCCTACCTCTCTGGATTCACGGCTGATCTCTGAGCTCCATCCACACTTACCCTTTCCAGTAAAGTGCCCTCTTTCCCCTGCCTCAGGACCATTGCATATGCCCCTCAATCCCACCCCATCACCTCATTAATTCATCTTCTCAACCCATAGATTTCCATTCCAAGGTCATTTCCTCAGAGACATTTTCCTTGATGCTAAAGAACACCTCAGGAAGACCTGGGTGTTCTATTCCCAGCACCCACATGGCAGCTAACAAGCACCCATAATTCCAGTTCCAGGGGATCCAACACTCTCTTGTGACTTCTGTGGGCATTGCACAACACAGGTGCACTTACACACATGTAGGCAATATACTCATACACACAAAATAAAAATAATAAATAGAATATTTAAGAACATCTTGGGAGTTCCCACCTTTGCTCAATCATTATACCCCAATTGGTAATTATATTTCCATATTTATTTGATTTTCTACCTTCACTGAGCAAGAATTGGTCCTATACTTCCTGTTTTCTGAGGGACCATTTCATGTCTGCCTTAATCACCATTATGTTTATCATCTAGGCTAGAACCATACATAGTAAGAATTAAAAAATGAAATATTATTGTACACATCTTTAATTTCAGCTCCTTGGGAAACTGAGTCAGTGGGATCAATAGTTCAAGGCCAGCTTGGGATATCACAAGACCCCATCTCAAAAATCTAGTAAGTGGATTAACCTTTCCAGCACTGTTTTACATATATCTTTACATATATGCCTTACATATATCTTTAAATTACATTTTCACAACTTCACATTCTGCTTATTTGGAAACTGATACACAGATAATAAATGTCTTGCCAAGAGGCAAACAGCAAGAATAGACTAAGCCAGATTTCATATACTTTTAACTGCAACTCCAGGCCACCATTCAGGGTTATAAAGACATCTTGCTGATTATTTAATACAGTGTCAGTAAAATGAACATCCTCTCTCTCCACTTGCTCAATCAGCATGCTCTCAAAACTTGCCTGTAAGCCAGGCATGGTGTTGCATACCTTTAATACCAGCACTCAGGAGGCAGAGGCAGGTGAACCTCTATGAGACTGAAGTCAGGCTGATCTACATAGAGTTGCACACCTGCTGGGGCTACAGAGAGACCCTGTCTCAAAACAACAACAACAACAACAACAACA
>NW_008354284.1:0-1122 GCF_000622305.1 Nannospalax galili
CAGATGGGAAGAGGGGCTCTGGGGAGTGCACAGAGGTGGTTTTGCCCACTGTGGTACAGAATCTGCCCACGTCCAGTCCTTGTGAAAACTTGTATGAGCTGATTTCTAAAGCAATAGATTAATGTATTTGGAAGAGACTTTTTCTGTTGTTCACAATGTGTTCACCCCATCACCATCTCGGAGTAGAGACTATATGGGCTGGTAGCTATGGCAGTGATAGCCATGGAAATGGAAATGGAAATGGAGCCATCGACACCCCCAGAAGAGGGAAGGAAGGGATGGTCACTGGAACCTTACCTAGGACTCTAGACATTAGGATTTCCTGGGCTCCCCCAGGTAGCAAGAGATCTTGGGAGATGCAAGAATAACAGGAAGTGAAAAGTGGCCAGAAGGGGGGACCCCAGTGTGCCCACCATTCACAATGTGGTCCAGTGCGCCCGCCATTCACAATGTGATCCAGTGTGCTCGCCATTCACAATGTGGTGCAGTGCGCCCACCATTCACAATGTGGTCCAGTGCGCCCGCCATTCACAATGTGGTCCAGTGTGCCCGCCATTCACAATGTGGTCCAGTGCGCCCGCCATTCACAGTGTGGTCCAGTGGGACCTTTGCAGTGATGTAGCTGTCTGCATGCCACCCATGCCCCTAAACAAAATCCCTTATCCACGCTCTCTAAGCAAGCACAATAAATTCACTGGTTCCAAGCTTGACTTTGGTGGAACCTTACTTTTATCTCTCTTTGGTGCCATTTCCAGTGTGAAAGAAAGTTCCCAGAAAGAACTCTTGCATCCTGAGCTGAATTTCCTGTAAGACTGACCAACTGATAAATACTTCAATGACTGCGAAGAGTTTGGAATGTGGCAGATCTAGAGCTTATTCACAAATCATCTGGGGACATCTTTAAACCCATACATAGCATACTTTGCCTACCTCTGTTTCCAAATTAATATTCTTGTTATTAATAAAATGTATTATCCTAGCAGACCACGAGGTCTCGCCAATCAAAAAGCTAAGAATGTCATCAGATAGCATCTGAGACCTGTGGTAGAAAGCACCCCCTCCCCTTTGCTATGACCCACCTACTGAATGTATCCACCAATGTATTGAAAAGTGTCTTGATTT
>NW_008354285.1:0-617 GCF_000622305.1 Nannospalax galili
ATTCTGCCAATCCATGAGCATGGGAGGTCCTTCCATCCTCTGATGTCTTCCATCTTCTGATGTCTTCCTTAATCTCTTTCTTTAATTATTAATGAGTTAAAATTTTCATTGTAGAGCTCTTTAATGACTTCAGTCAGGTTTATTCCAAGATATTTTTTTTCTTCTTTGCAGCTATTGTGAAGGGGAATGTTTTCATGTGCTCTTTCTCTGACTGCTTGTTATTGGTGTATAGAAAGGCTACAGACTTTTGTAGGTTAATTGCATAACCTGCCACTTTACTGAATGTGTTAATAATTTCTAGGATTTTTCTGGTGGAATTTTTGGCATCTCTTATACATATCATATCATCTGCAAAAAGGGATAACCCCTTTAATCTCTTCTTTTCCAATTATTACTCCTTCAATTTCCTGCTCTTGTCTTATTGGTCTTGCAAGAGTTTCAAGCACTGTGTTAAAGAGGAGCTGAGATAGTGGACAGCCTGGTCTGGTTCCTGATTTTAATGGGAATGCTTCCAGTTTTTCTCCATTTAGAATGATGTTGGCTGTGTATTTGTTATATATGGCTTTATTTATGTTGAGGTATGTTCCCTCCAGTCCAATTCCCTCTAGGACTTTGAA
>NW_008354285.1:762-3712 GCF_000622305.1 Nannospalax galili
AGCCTACTTGATCATGGTGGATGATCTTTTTGATGTGTGTCTGTATGAGGTTTGCAAGTATCTTGTTGAGAATTTTTGCATCTATGGTCATTAAGGATATGGGTCTATAGTTTTCTTTTTTGGTTGCATCTTTACCTGGCTTTGGTATTAAAGTGATGAATTTGGAAGTTCTTCCTCCATTTCTTTCTTTCTTTCTTCTTATTTTTTAAAAATAAATTAAGTAGTATTGGATGTAGATCTTCTTTAAATGTCTGATAGAATTCTTCTGTAAACCGATCTGGTCCTGGGCTTTTTTTAGGTGGGAGGTTTTGTATTACTGTTTCAATTTCTTTTTGTGTTATGAGAGAGGACTGTGGGTCCTGCAGGCCCAGGGAAGCAGAAGGAGGTGAGGGCAGGGCCAGGCCCAGAAGCAGTGCTCCTGGGGACCTGAGAAGGAACTGAGTTGTTCTGGATGCAAAGGATCAGGAAGAAGCAGTGGTGGTTCCCCAGGTATCTGGGGGTGCCAAGACAAGGAATGGGACAGGACCCAGGGTAGGAGGAGAGACCAACGGGAGAGATGGGAGGGTGAGTGTGGCTGGGGAGTCAAGGCAGGGAGTAGAAGTGCTTTTTAAAGTGTTTCTGAATAATTACTACAGCATTACATTTGGCTGTTTTGATATCTGGCTCTTGTGCATGCTGTCACCATTGCTGCAAGTTCATATGAGCAAGTTCCCAGAGGCCCAAAAGCTTCTGTTCCCTTATGTTCATGCACCAATCCTGGCTCTTACAATCTTTCCAACTCCTCTTCCACAATGGTTCCTGAGCCATGGGTGGGTGAAATTTAGTATAGGAGTCCTATGGAGGGACATGCAGTCTGCAGTCTCTTATTCTCTACACCTTAGCCAGTAGTGGCCTTCTGTGTGCATCACACTCTGTTGTATGAACTGGTGATGGTTGAGAGATGTATTTGGTATTTCCTGTAACCCCTGTTCTGCTCCATGAGCATTAGGTGTAGAAGTTTCACTGTAGATGTGTCACTTAGGGATCGGCATCTCTCAGACATATATTCTCTATGTGTGACCAGTTGTGGAACTCTGTAATAGCCTCTATCAGTTGTGAAAAGAAGCTTCTTTGGTGAGTTGTGTATAGTAAACTTGTCTGTAAATAAAAGGATCCATATTTAGCATACAGTAAGAAATTTCATTTGTCTAGAGATATGCCAGAGATAGGGTTTTTTCTAAGATCTATGACCACTCCAGCCATATATATTTAGCTATGTTTACAGTGTTACCCATGAGTTCCCTCCCATTGAGAGGGCTATAAGTCCAATTAATTAGCTGTTGATTACCCTCTATATAGCAGTGCCATTACCACACTGGCAGGGATAGTTTGATGTGCCAGTCCTGTGGTTATTAGGCTTTAGAGCTGGGTTGGACCATTGGTTGACTTTCTCTCTTAGAAGGTTGCATAGTACTAGACCTCTGAGAGTTAGTCTTCAGGGAGAAGGTTTCCAGGTCAGTTCCAGCTCCATTCTTCCAAGTACTGTGTCTGAAGCATGTCCTGTCTTCAGAATTGGGTCTTAACTTCAAGTTCTGGAAGGTAATCAAGGGCTGTGGTAATTGCTTCTGTTATTTTGGATCCTGGAAATATAGAGCATGGAATTATTTCAATTTTTTGTATTTGTTGTAATTTTGTGTTCAGTATGTGGTCAATTTTATAGAAACTAGCATGGGCTTCTGACTAGAAAGTGTATTCTTTGGTGCTTGGGTGGAATATTCTGTAGATGTCTGTTAGGCCCATTTGATATAAGATGTCATTTAATTCAAATGTCTCTTTGTGTATTCTTTGTCCAGTTGACCTGTCTATTAGAGATAATAGGGAATTGAGTCCCCTACTATTACTGAATTGTGGTTAATCTGTGTCTTAAAATATTGTATGAAATTGGCTGCACCAGAGTTTGGTGCATATAGGTTCATGATTTTAATATCTTCTTGGTCAGTTGTCCCTTTGATTGGAATGATGTGATCCTCTTTATTGCTTCTGATTAGAATTAGGTTGAAATCTATTTTGTCAAATATTAAAATTGCAACCCCTGCTTGCTTCTTAGTGCCATTTTCTTGGAATATTTTTTTCCATCCTTTCACCCTCAGATAGTGCCTATCCTTGAAGGTGAGATGAGTTTCTTGAAGACAACAAAAAGGTGACTTTTGTTTCTTAATCCATTCTTCTAGCCTGTGTCTTTTGACTGGGAAGTTAAAGTCATTGATATTTAGAGTTAGTATTGTGTATTGGTTAATGTGATTTTAATATGTTTGTGTTCTTGGTCCTATTTTGTGTTTCTGTAATTATACATTTTTTTCTTTCTCTAACCCCTTGGATATAGTTGTTCCTGTTTTCAGTCCTTTGTACTCTTTCAAGTGTTCTCTGTAGGGTTGCTTTGAATGACATGAATTCTTTCAGCCTACTCATTTCATTAGAAAGTTTCTGTTCCCCTTCAACTAAGATAGTTTTGCTAGGTAAAGTAATCTGGGTTGGCATCTATAATTATCTAGCACTGGGAATACTTTGGTCCAGGCTCTTTTGGCTTTCATAGTTTGCATTGAAAAGTCAGCTATAATTTTGATGGTTTTTTCTTAACATGTAACTTGTTTTTCTCTAGCAGCTTTCAATACTCTCTCTTTGTTCTGTACATTTAATATTTTTACTATCAACTAAGATAGTTTTGCTAGGTAAAGTAATCTGGGTTGGCATCTATAATTATCTAGCACTGGGAATACTTTGGTCCAGGCTCTTTTGGCTTTCATAGTTTGCATTGAAAAGTCAGCTATAATTTTGATGGTTTTTTCTTAACATGTAACTAGCAGCTTTCAATACTCTCTCTTTGTTCTGTACATTTAATATTTTTACTATGATATACCATGGGGAGTTTCTGTTCTGGTCCTGTCTACTTGGTGTTATATGCGCTTTTTTT
>NW_008354285.1:5232-6451 GCF_000622305.1 Nannospalax galili
ACTTTAATATATGTACATTATAAAGAGAGATTAACATATACCATATCAATGACCAGCACAGCAAACGACATTGGTGCAGTAATGGCGTTTTTATCTGGGGGGTAATCAACAGCTACCTAATTGAACTAAAAGCCCACTTAATGGGAAGAAACTCGTGTGTGGTACTATAAACTTAGCCAAATACACAAAGCTGGAGTGGTCATAGATCTTAGAGAAAAACCCAAGGCTGCCATATCCCTGGACAATGCAATTTCTTACTATGTGCAAAATATGAATCTTTAAATCTACAGACAAGTATCCCAGTCATCACACATAAAATAAGCTTCTTTTTCAACAGAGATGAATACAGTGTTCTACAACTTGTCATACACAGAGATTGTGAATTGCCCAAGCCTAAGTGGCACATCCAGGATGCATCCTCTTTACCTAAGCCTCACTGAACATAGAACAAGGGAAGAGAACACTAATGCATCTTTCAAGTCTCATAAATGAAGCTCCTTCATGCAACAGAGGGCCAGGAACACAAAAGGTCACAAATGGTCAAAATGTAGAGAATAAGAGTCTATAGAGGATGGGTCTTTGGACATGACTCCTATATTAAAATTCACCCACCCAGGGCTCAGGGACCATTGTGGAAGAGGGGGCAGAAAGATTGTAAGAGCCATGGAGGAGATACATGACCATATGGAAAAACAGTCCTATAGGCTTCTGGGACCCTTCTCATACGAATTTACAGCAGTGGTGTCAGCATGCACAAGACCCATGCAAACTCAACCCAGACAAAAATCCAACACAGAACTGGAGACATAGGTAAGAAACCCCAACCTTAGCCAGGGAACTGGTGGCAGCTAATTACTGTTGGGTGAGGGAGAGTTGATATTTTCTGTTGTTGTTTGTTTGTTTGAGACCGGGTATCCATGTAGCCCCAGCTGTCCTGGAATTCACTATGTAGACCAGGCTGGCCTTGAACTCACAGAGATCCGCCTGCTTCTGCCTCCCAAGTGCTGGCATCACCGCCAGGTGAGAGTTGATCTTCTTTAAGGGAGTGACTTAGATAGGCTGACTAGACTCCAGTGGATGAACTCACACCAAGGGACATCTGCATACAGATAAACTTTAACATTACAGACCTTAACATACATAACAGAATGCATGAAATCTGGTGGGGGGGCTATGGGGAGGTGCAGATGAGGGAGTGTGTCTATGATTAGGATGTATC
>NW_008354285.1:7533-13928 GCF_000622305.1 Nannospalax galili
AGCCTCCCCAGCTCCATTTTCAAGTCCATTCTTGGGCCAACTTCTTTTTTTGTTTGTTTTGAGAGAGGGTCTCACTATCTAACTTCAGGTGGTCTGGAACTCACTATGTACTCATCTCCATCTGGCAGAGATGTCTGTTGCTGCCTCCCAAATGCTGGGATTAAAGGTATCACCCCTTTTAAACAGCTCTTTTCTTTTACTAGAATGCTCCCCAGTCTACCTCCAACCCCATGTGGCTTCCCTAGCAGAAAAAAATAACGTGCTCCATACTGATTTTTTTGGCTAAGTAATATGTCTTTAATTCAGTTAAGAAGTTATTTATCCTTTTGGTAATCTACCTCCTCCCACCTCAATATAAACCTATCAAAGAGATTCTAACAAATCAATGGGACAATATTCTAATACATGTAGAAAGATTTAAGTCAAATGACTGTCAGAAAGATGTGTCCATGTCACCGTAAGTGAATTCTAAAAAGCCTTAGCCAAATATGGTGGCTCATGCCTATAATTTCAGCACGTGGGAGTCTAAGGTGAGGAGTTCACATGGGTTGGAGGCCAACTGGGCTAGAGAGTAGGACCTTGTCTCAAAAAATAAAAATAAAAATGAAAGTAAAAGTAAATATGAGTCTCAGACTGGTGAGATTGGTCAGCCCATAGAGGTGTTTACCCCCAAGCCTGACAACTTCAATCCCTATCCGTAAAACTCATATGGTGGAAGGAAAGAACTGACTTCCACAAGTTATCCTTTGACTTCCACATGTCCACCATGCCGCATGCTCATACACATTCATACACACACACACACACACACACACACACACACACTAAACAAACGCAATAAAATATTTTTTAAAAAGATCCTCTGTCTTGCATTATAATGAAATAATGAGTCCATACTTCTTATGGTAACTTAAAAAATTAGTAAAAAATAATATAGCAGATAATATGAACAAAAGAGAATAAAACTCTTTCCTTTGAGTGTGCTTAGTAATAAATCCAGGCAACTTAGTGTCCTTCCTATGGTTTAACATTCATACATTCATTGTGATAACTTCTTGTGTTTTTACTTATTTTTAAATTCATATTTTGCTTAGGTGTTTTTTAAATAGAAAAAAAACCAATCATTTTAGACAATAAATTTCTACTGTAGAAAAAATTTGTTACTGAAATTAGCATCTTATTTAAGAAGCTATGAATAATCCTATAAAACCCTTCCTTGTAAAATACATTGATTTCAAAACTGATTTAAAATTTATAGCTTACGGAATATAAAATATTTAGTATTCTATCAATAATATCTAATTATATCTTCCATAAATACCAAACAATGACTTAAATGTCAAATGTGAATTAGTTTTCACACACATCACCAATTATTGACATTTAGTCACTGTATCTGTTATTCAGAAAATTAATTAAAAGATTTTGCCAGGTGAGATGCTACATGCCTTTAATAACCAGCACTTGGGAGGCAGAGGCAGGCGGATCTCTGTGAGTTCAAGACCATTCTGGTCTATATAGCAAGTTCTAGGCCAGCTGGGCCTATAGGGAGACCCTGTCTCAAAAAAAAAAAAAAAAGATTTTGTTAAGTGCTATATATTTAAAGAAGCCAAATATACAAATATGTAGCTATAATCTTAAATATGCTAGGTTGAGTAATTTCCTACATGAGAAATAATACTACTAAGTTATCAATTGAAAAGAAAGTATTCTTTTTTCCTGATTAGAAGCTTCTGCCAGAGTAACTACAACAAATAAGGGTTTGGATGTTCAATTATCATGGTTTTGCTTTCAGATAATGTTTTCATATGCATTCAAGACCGGTCTCACAGTAAGTCTCCTGCCTCCACTTCACAGAGCTGGTATTAAATGTGTGCACCACAACATTTAGACTCAGTGTATATATTTTTTTTAATTTATTTTTATTTTATGTATATGAGTATTATGCTTGCATGCATGTAAGTGCACCCATGTTGTGCAGTGCCTGTGGATGACAGAAGAGGATGTCGGATCCCCTAGAACTGGAGTTACAGATGGTTGTTAGCTACCATGTGGTGCTGGGACTCAAACCTGGGTCTTCTGCAAGAGTAGCAAGTGTTCTTAACTTCTGAGCCGTCTTTCTAGCCCTGCATCAGTATATATTTTTGTTGAAATGATTTGATTGTGATGGTTCAAATTGTAACAGAATAGACAAATACAAACTCATGTTTACACAGTGCTCAGAGACTATAAAAGAAAGAAAACTGCTATCTAAATTTTACTCAGAAGGAAAAATGACTTAGCTTCCATTTTGATTGGCTTTGATATGCACTGTAAACAGGAGAGGGAAAATAGGACCTGTTACCTATTGGTTCCCGCTGTCCCTGCTCTTGTAACAAACCATCCTTTGTATGAGGTACATTACTTACTTTTGTATTTTAGTAACAGAATGTGTACAGAAGCAAGGTAAGGGAAGATAGATTTCTTTTAGCTCATGGATTTCAGAGGCTCGTTCCATCTTGTCCTGGAAGCTCAATTCATGACTGCAGGGACATGTGGGGGAGGCTGTTCACATCACGGTAAACCAGGAAGCAAAGACTGGAAGCAGGCAGGGATAATATTTTTCCGCAGAACCCATCCCTGGTCATCTGCTTTTCTAGCTAGGCCCTACCTCCTAAAGTTTCCAAGAACTCACAACATGATGCTTTCTGTTGAGGACTAAGCATTCAAGTTCAGAGCCCACCGGAGACAGTACACGTTCAAATTACATTACATTTTTGGAATCCTCAAGAAGCACCTGTGACATTCTCTCCTCCTTTCAGCAAACCTGAATCAACTTCCAAAAGTGGTGTGCATTAGCAAACAACACAGGAAGCCTGGTTTGAACCCGACATTCAAAGTACAAGATAGAGGCTCTACCCTGCAAACTGTCAAGACAGGATGTGAGTGAACCTGAGGACAAAGAACTCTGCCAAGCCAAGATTTCCCACTGATTCTCCTATGAAAACATCCTCAGAATCTGGCCTCTCTCAAGGGTGGCAGTTTTAGCCAGGTGTACTGGTGCACACCTTTAGTCTAGCACTCTGGAGGCAGAGACAGGTAGGTCACTGTGAGATCAAGTCCAGCTTGGTCTACATAGCAAGTTCCAGGCCATCTGGGGCTATAGGGAGAGCCTGCCTCAAAAACAAAGACCAAACCAAACCAAACCAAAACAAAACAAAACAAAAACAAAGTAAAGAAGGTGGCTTTGAGACACAAGTTTATCTTGTTTTATTCAAGTTCAAACTTGAATAACCCTGTCACCTCCACCAACTTCTGTCTCTCAGGTGTTTCAGGGGAAGCAGCAAGTACAAACTTCACTCCTCTTCTGTCCTGAATTACTGTTAAAGAACTTATTCTGCAAAGTATGTAAATGAATGTAGACTATTTTAGCCAGCCTTTTATGAACATCTTCCCCTGAGGTGACACTGAAATTCCTGTTGAATAATTATGTTTCAAGACCTGTTATAGACAGATGACCACAGATCCTAGGATCCTAGGAACCTCACTTGGAACTTCACAGAGTTTGTAATTCTTTTTTAAAATGTCCACACTTAGCACTTGAAAACACTCTGATACTGTTGATATTAGATATCACAGTTCAAAGGACACAGTGAAGGATCAAGTTTCTTCTAACAAAAAATAATATAGTAAGATAGGTGGTTGCTGATGACAGGGACAGTTTATTAGGAAAAGATACACATCCAAGAGAGACAGAGAGACTGAGCAAGAAGATAAACTTAGTAACTCAAATTGCCCCTCTGTACAAAGGATCAGGGCCTTTATATTTCATAACATGGACTTTTTGACTCATTTACATATTGTAAGCTTGTTTTGTATGTGTGTGGGAGGGGTGTGGGTGTGTATGTGTGTGTGTGAACATGGTATGTGTGTTGTATATGTGGAGTCCAGAGATCAACTTGAGGTATTGTTCTTTAAGAAATGCTCACTGCTTTTTTTGTTTGTTTTTGTATTTTTGTTTCTGTTTCATTCTCTCACTGGCTTAGAATTTACCAATGAGCCAAGGGAGACTGGCCAGGAAGACCCAGGGATCCATTTGCATCAGCCTTCCCTTGCTGGGATTAGAGGCTCAAGCAAACTACCCTTATCTTTTGTATGTGGATTCTGGGGATGCAACTTAATCCTCAAACTTTCTCTGCAAGCACTTTGTTGAACCTCCACAAACCTATATTCTCTTTTCTATATACTGTAAAACTGATACAAGAAGGATGGAGAGAATTGAGATACTTTCTATTGCTAGTTCTGGGCAAAACTATGAATCAATAGTTTCAATCTCCCATTGTTTTGTAGAGCAGTGTGCAGTGGACCCGAGTTTCCATTGACAATAATGAACAGTGCTTTCAGCAACAAATAATTCCTGTTCACACTGGTTTGGGGTTACACATTGCTGCAGTTCTACAGGGCTCAGCTGGGCTCTGCTCAACTGAGATTCACGTATCTTCTCCAATCTGGGAAAAAGGAACACGCCCTGGCCTAGGTATTCTGTCTTCATTGTGAGGCTCAGAACCAAAGTGCACTTGCTGACATGCAGTGCAGGAGGGACTTACCCTGGTGAATCCTGCCCTGGGTATTTGCTTTCCAGATTCTGTCAGACCATCTTTATTACACCATAAATGAACACTAGGCACCAGATCTTGAAAAGTATGTTTTGAATAACTTTAAAATTTATTAAATAAAACTGTATAAACACAACTGAAAGATTTATAATAAACAAAATTAAATACAAACTATCATATGTAAACATTTGGGAAATGGGGAATAGGGGATGGTGAGGGGAATATTACTCTTACAGAGTAAAAAATTTAATTTCAGTTTAATACACACAAAAACCGAGGAAAAAATAGTTAAAAAAATTAAACAGCTTTAAATTGAATAACATTTTTTTGAATAAAGAGTTCAGTACAGACCCTCTAGGGCAAAATTCATATTAAAAAAATCTGCGATTAAAAATGGACATTAAATTTATAGCTTCTTCAATCGATTTCCAAAAATAAAGGCGATCTTAATTTAAAAAAAATGTTTCAAATGTCTGTAACACCTTTTTAACAGTCTTGGACAGGCACAGTTCCATGGCCATAGTTCCTGAGTGGTCCATATCTGACCCCTGCCCAGCTCTTCACACAGGAGCTCTGTATCACCCTGTTTCAGTTTCATCCTCTTCCTGGCCTTGCCAGGCTCTTCAGACCCCACCTTGGCTCCTCCCTCTTCCTGGCATTTCCTCTTCTGTCCCTTCCCTGGATCTTCAGGCTTCATCTCGGCTCCATGATGTTGGTGAGATTGCCACGTGGAGGAACTACTTGAACGGCCTTTGCTAAGGTGACGGCTATCTGGTGTGGTATAGCCTTCCAATTTCCAAGTAAAAGCGAGGGTGGGCCGGATTGTGGGTGGGTGGTCTTGGGTTGTTGTCACCCCAATGTTTGAAGGATTGTTTATACCAGCAGGAGATGTATTATCCACAAATGACCTATTGGTCCTGGGTCAGAAATCTGTTAGTCCACAGGATTTAGAGCTCAGATTACGTCCTTATCAATGGAGGACGCCTTGGGCATTGGGGTCAGTCGAAATGTGAAGCCAGGTGAGCTGTCCACAGCAAAGCAGTGTCTTCCACTTGGTGAACGAATCAGTCTAATCTTGTTTCTAAGGTGGCAGTTCACCAGTCCCACGATTCAAAACTCCGTGGAGTTCGGCCGGTGCCTCTTTAGGAGGGCGGGGCCGGGTCACAGCAACCCTCTGAGGACCAGAAACCTGGACAATTACGCTCAGAGTCCTAGACAGCCGCCTTAAGACGCCAAGTTTTGCCAGCACAGCCAGTTTGCCGGAAGCAAGTCTCAGAAAGAGTGTTTACCTCCAGGGTTGCCCTGGACACAGCTCGTGAAGGTTCCCTATCTGCTCCTTAGGCAGTTTGACAGATCTTGAGTCAGTGTGGGTGGATGATGGAGTCCTTGCCCACCACCATTCATCTTCAGTATCTAAAGCATTTTCCTTAACATGGCACCCAGTTACAGTCTTCCCATTTTCCAAAGGCCAAAATCGCCCCAAGGCCAAAGGGAACTCAAAGGGGTAGAGGTTTAACTCTGCCTTCACAAAGAGAGAAAGTATTGGGAATAATGGATCCAATTACACTTCATTTGGCTGAGATGTAGTGTCTATGTGAGAGGGTTGGTGTCCTGGGAACCATTCACTCACATTCCCATTCCTCACTGCTGAGCACAGAGCAGGATTAATATCAGTGACTCCTTTAGATGGATCTACCTATGTGGTTTATTTTGGCAAAGAAGGTATAGTTCAGGCGATGTGTGTTTCTTCCAGACAGATGTTTAAATATCAATGCAGAATTCCTCCTAATCCCTTTTCCT